>NC_052625.1:92115973-92419003 GCF_016161935.1 Mauremys reevesii
TTATACTTCAATTATTTTATAAAGTTCAAGTTTTAAAATATTTTTACTTGTGTGGCCAGATTCACCTCTACATTCTGGCTTTTTTGCACCAGTCGTTCAACACAAAGCAGATATAAACCCAGATTAACCAGCAAATTAAGCTAGCTTTACAGCTGCTTTGAGAAGCTGGCACAATGCAAATCGGTCAGAGCATAGCAGTGGATCTGGTCCTAAGTGTTCTATAAAAAAAATAACAATTTTTATATTAAATAAGTATTTCATTTATGGGATTTCCTTTCACTTTTCAAATAACATTTTCAGTCACCCTCATTAAAAGGCTACCTGCTCAAGCAACCACTTTTTCTTGTTCCTTTGTCATTTAATACAAGTTTTACCATATAACCCATTTTCAAAGGTCAATTATTTACAGTCCGCATATGCTACCCAGTGCTAATTTACAGTCCTGTCATACAGAACTATAAATCTAGCAAATTCAAGTCCTGAATCTCCTCTTCCCCTTTATTTTGTGATAAATGTACGTTATTGCTGAAGCTTTTCTTCACTGAATCAACTAAGAAGAGCTTACACTAGCTAAATAATGTAATTAAACCTTTGAGAAGCTTGTTGGCTGAGTGTGGCAGGAAGGGAACCTACAGGGGATCATTTTTTTCTTCACCAGTTAGTGTCATAGCTTTCCAACTGGAATTACTATAAGGAGTTCCAGGGGACAAAGGATATAAAAGAAACCAAGCCAGCCAGAAAGCCATATGGAAAGTATTCTATTTAAAACAAATGTTGCTTTAGGCAAAAAGAAGTGTATCTGCTCTAATGTTAAATGAAGGACATTCATTGAGATTTTAAAAACAGGACATTGCAGGTTTTAAAAGATATTCCTCATGCTAGTTCCAGGGATTTCTGCCTGTCTGCCCCATCTTACAAATAACCTATTTCTTGTTGCCACAGTTCAACCCCAATTATCTGAAGGTGTCAAGGACACCAAACACTTTTGAGCAGACAGGGATTCAGTTAATTGTGGATGCCAACCCAGCTGGCTTTTGTATCTGCACTCAAGGCTAGCAACCCTGAGCACCAATCCTGCTAAACCTGCTTATTTATAGAGAGCAGCTGGATTCTCCTAGGCTAGCTGGCTCTGCAGCTCCATAGGGCCAGAACGCCTCAGGACTGAGCTGCACATGAGTCCTGATCACGAGAAGCTAAACTCCCTAGGACAGGACTAAAGCTGGAGTCTGTGGGGATCTGTAACTCCCCAGGACCAAAGCCATTGCACAGCTCACTATTACAGCGAGATCCTGAATTCACCTCAGCTATTCAGTTGTATCTGGGGATAGGAGAGAAGAGGAATTCAGTATTTTAAAAATCACCCAAGCCTCCAAAACCAACAAGCCATCCCACCACAGCTATTGATTCAGTTACAGATTTCAAAGTGAACACATTCCAAGAACTTCCCGACCCCAAAATACATTGTGTGCCCCTGATGCCAACGAAACCCTGGAACTAGCAAGATCTGAAAGCCAGCCTAGCACAACAGTGACTGCTGGAGCTGCTAATGAGACCACAGGTTAGATTTTGTGGAATACTGGTGTAGGCAACATTCCACAAAAGCATCTTTAGAGCTCAGCAGAATTTGGGTTCTGAAGAGAGAAGGGCGGGTCAGGGAAGGAAAAAATTCTCTGTTTAGCAGAGGGAGGGTGACAGGCTGAAACAGAGGAAAGGGAAGTTTACCAGAAAATGTTTACACTACGGTGAGATGAAAATGGGAGAGCAGGTGGAGAATCTGGTTCAGAGGAAGGGTGAAGGAAGTGGTGGAGATGGGAAAAAGCAAAGAGAAGAACAGGAGCAGGGCAGGAAATGAAGGATGGAAAAAAACAAAACAAAGCTGGAATAATTTTTTGTACACCCAACAAAATGGAGCATTTTGAGGATCATCCATTATAAATTGGGGATTGCAAAAATCCACCCTGCTCCTGAGAGCAGATTAATAAGAGAAGATAATAAAAGACAGCCTGGTGTTCGCTGAAATACACATTAGGAGCCAGATTCAGTAAAGGTGATGCAAAGAGATGCAAACAACACCTCCCTTCTCAGGACTGGATTCTCCATAAGGAAGGGCAGGAGCTTTAAGTCACAGTTAGGCCTTCCATGTGCTGAATCAATGCGCCCCACCACCCTGGCTGGCCTGAAATGAACCATGACACTGCACACTTTTGGGGCATTGCTGACCTCAGTGGAGCCCTGGAGTGGAGGGGTGTTGCCAATGCTTTCTGCTATTAGTCTCCCTCTCCCAGATGACTTCCCCCTATGACACTGGAACTGCCAAAGACAAAATATTTCAGAGCAATGTGAAAACTGCAGAGCCCACCGTTTTTATTGCACCTGAAATGTTTCCGTGTTCACTACTCTTCCACAGAAATCTAATCTTACATTTTAGAGGTGCATGGGATTTCAGCTGCATGGCTCCCACTGGGCTTTGAATCAGGCCTTCAACAAAGCAATTGAAAGAGTCATTGACTTCAGTCTGCTTTGGATCAGGTCCTAAATCAGAAGGAGTCATAATTACGAACCCCCTCTCATGCCCAATACTTTTTTTTTTTTTTTTCAAAATTTTGGAGCTAGGTGAGCTGCTTGGTAGAGCTGGGGATTGAGTCTCTCTCCCCACTTTTTCCTTTCCTTTGTGCCTTTTAAATACTGCTACCATTTTCTGGACATGTAGTTAGGCACTACTGATGTGGCAAAGCAGAAGTAGCTGCACGCTTCCAGAAATCTGATATCTTCTGAGAAGCTGCCCATTAAAAAAATGTAAGTATTTATTAAAGTTAAGTCACGAGTAGCACTACAGATTATTTCCCTCACACGCTCTTTTAGAAGGAAACCCCACATTATCTGCTGGTACAGGAAACTGTATCTTGGCCCCAAGAATTCAGGCCTGACTTAGGCCCTGGTCTTATCCATTCACAGTCAAAATGCCTATTGATTTTTCCAGAGTTTTTGTCTGGGATAAAGCTTTACTTAATGAGCTTCCTCCAGAGCACAAGGTCTAAGGCAGCCTACAAGGTCTTCCAATGGCCACACAAGGAGGCATGTCTTATTTGCCAAATCACACAAATTCTTCAGAGAAGCTCATCAGTTTTCAAGTAAAGTAAAATGATCAGCTACAGAAAAAAGCACTGACTCTACCTGTGTGTGGGGGTGGGGGAAACCCTACAAATCAAAACATTCTATTAAATTAACAAGCCATCATAGTCAGATACCACAAAAATATCAGGAGTTGTCAATTTAGCACCACAACAGGAGATAATTACTATTCAGTGTTTGCTTTTCCCTTCCTTAGTCAGCAAGAACGTTTCTGTGTTTTCATGCCATGTGGTATTACTGTGGAGCTGGAAAACTGGATATTCTGCTGCAAAAGTTTCAGGTAGTTAGCAAGAGTTCTGTGGCAAATATTCCTATAATTGAATGCAATCTACATGAAACAGATAGAGAGCTCTCGGAATATCTCTCCTTCTACACATGTTTTAAATCAGTGCATCTAAGTACACTGCCATGTGCGGAAGGGCAAAGTAACAAAACCAGTAGAGATCAATTGCAGTCATTTAGTAATAATGAGCACATAATAACACACTGATTGAAAACACTCATCAGAAAGGACTGTAAACATCAACTGACAACTGAAATATTATCGAGGTTATTTTTATGCTTGCAAAATAAAACAAATACATTGCAGTCTATATTGTACAGATAATGGATGATTTGTTCATTAAAATAGAAGGTTTCAGCTATCAAATAAGATCTGTTGATTGATTGATTGATTGATTATCTGCTCATCACATGGGATAAGGGCACTTGTGCAAAAGTTAAAATAACTAATATGAAAGATCAAATAAAATGGGTATTAATACCAAACCGCTTGATTCACTCACCACCCTCCAACAGTAAATCCCCTTTTGGTTTAACCAGACACTCTCTGCTTCCTAACTGCAATCAATTGCCCTCTGGTTTAATAGCTAGACAGGACAAGTGCAGCTTGTACCACAACTCAAAAGCTGCCAAATTCATGCATTGGCAGCCTGCAAGAAGGATCAAAATCCAGAGCTGAGGAGAATCCCACCAAGAATGTTCTGCAACCTGCCCAACTAAGTTCACCACTAGAGACAAGGGAATAAGGGCATTCCAGCCAGTTGCAACTACCATGACAGGGCACAGGGCATGAGGGGATCTCAAACAGTCGAGATATTTCTGTTGAATCGGATACTAATGCAACAAGTGCTAGCTGGATTCCAACCTCTCTTAAATATAAACTTTACCTCTATAATAGTGAAGTCATAGGTGTACTCAGCTGTACTGTACAAACAAAAAACACTCCTTATGTGAATTTACTTTAAAAAAAAAAAAAGTACCTGGGTCAGCCTGCTTGCTAGGTGGCAATGTTCTGCACTACTATTCACGAGACCTATTTCCCTACTGGGCCCAGTCTCTTGTTACCTATGCTGCAGAGGCTCAGAGGACTCAGTGCCAGAGTAGGGAATTGTGTTTCCACACTGCAAAAGTTCCTCCCCCAAACTTGTAAAGAGTGGCATGACTGACCTGCTTCTGCTGGAAAGGAGGTGGATGCAAGGCCGAGCCTCTAGAAAAAGGCTTAAAGTGGATTAGATCTTCAGAACTACCAGAAGGATACAGAAATGCAGTAGTTCTAACCCAGCAAAATGAATCAGTAAATGAAAGAAGAGTCCCACCAAGTTTTCTCTCTCATTCTTCTATGGATAGTTTTAAAGATAATTCCAACTGCAAGATAAAACCCTTTTAAAAGTATCCACAATCTTAATACCTACTGGCTTGGCCTCCTCGCACCATTGAAAATGTTTACTTTAAAACACTTAGCATTTGGAGAGTCCATTACAACATTAACTGATCAGTCTTTACAATAACCCTGTAGATAATCCCATTTTATGTCTTGGGGAACAGGGTTAAAGAGGTTAAGTAACTTACCCACCGTCACAAAGAGTCAGGGAGAGATGCTGGCTCCACAGAAGTCAATGGTAAAACTCTCATTGACATCAATAGGGTCAGGATTTCAACCTCAAAGTCATAACCAGGATTAAAACGCCTGGAGCCACTGACGCCCCACTCCTGTGTTCTGACAGCAGCTCTCTATCGCTGTCTCTAATAATGGTGGGGGAAAGTATCCCAGTGTTTTCTATTAAGTGAGTTCCTAAATAATAAATGTTAATAACAAATGCAGTATGGCAACTCATCATTAGCATGTGTCTTGCAGTGTTTATTATTTTTTACTTGGTTCTCTACCATTCTCAAGAGGCAATTCATTTCATACATCTGTTTTAAGTACTGGTATAATTCTGATATGCCATTTTAAAATTGCATTCAATGTGAAATGTACAGATTATGAAGCAGAGTATATTTGAAAGAGGAGAAAGTAGACCAGCCAAGTCAAGCACATAAAAACTTTTCATTAATCTGTATAACTCAAAGTTTGCCATCAATCTGCTATTCCAGAGAAAAGGGGGATGGAGGCTACCACTATTCCAAGAAATGAAAAGAAAACAGCGCCTTAATGACCCACCAGACCATGGAAATGGATCAGATTAGACCACAACTCTCCTGGTGCGTACCCGCTCTGTCATCCTCAGCCTTTGTAATGAGCCCGGTGCCACATCAGCATACGGGAAATAAAATACCAAGAAAAGTTGTTTTCAGACCAAAGCTTAATTCACTGTATCACCTTGGTGAAATATTTATGGAACGGAAATTTAAAATATATATATATATAGCAGCTTAAGTGCTGCACGATCCAAGTCCTATTGAGTTAATGGAAGCATTTCCATTGACTTCAGTGAGAGCTGGATCAGGGCCATAGTTGCAAGAGCAGAGCCATCTCCTGCCAAAGGTGTGCCAGTTCAAACAATGGTGATGTGGCCCTCTGAGATTTATTCTCACCACTGCTTATTTTTATCCCCTTTGTTCTGCTGCTGCAGCAGCACTGAAGACATATTCCTGCAGAGACAGACAGACAGACCACTAACTTTGGTAGCTTATTTCTACGATTGCCCTACTGACAGTACTGTACCTTGACTAAGCCTTCACTGGACCCAATTCTTCTCTCGCTCCCACAAGTTTTGTGCCATTGACTGATGCAAAGGAAATGAATACCAGGCCTAAGATGTGCTATTTACACCCACAAATAAGGGCAAGAGCCTGAAGCCTTACTTAAGTTAGGTACTAGCTTACTGCAATCAGTGGGACTGCTCATGGTGTAAGGTTCTACTGAACATGAGTAAAGGCATGAGAATCTGGCCATAACAAGAAAGCTTTAATCCTGCTCCCATTGAAATCAATGGCAAAATTCAATTTGACTTCAAAGAGAGCAAGGTCTGGTGCTTGACCAAACAGGTCTTCTCCTTGCTATTCAAAGAGCAATGTTCTAAGACTTGCTTACATGGATTCTGGGACAGGTCTTGCACTTAAAGCCAATGGAAGTTTTCTGATGGATTTATATGGCTTCTGTATCAGTGCCTCTCTTGGGACATGATCAATCATTAAGAAGGTTGAGGGAAGTTCCCTATAAACCCTTTGTCTGTTGTGTGCAAGCATGTCTGAAGAAGTAGTTTGTCTGCACTTCTGCTTGTCTGTAGCAAATAGAGAATGTAATTCTTTAGTTGTCTGCATAACACAATGGAAAGTGTGCCATAATTCACCGGGCCCAGGCCAAGAATTTTCGGCAGTGTACCAGTAGCCAACAGTAATGTCTGTTTTATGTGAAACCATTCATTATAAATCTTTAGAGGAGGTTACCTGGCATCCAGAATACATTTTTTAAATTAACAGGATTTGCAGACATGTTAAAAAATGGTGCAAAACTCTCTTTTAAGAGCCCAGTGAGTGCTTAGTACAGTAGCACAGGGATATTTTCAAACTCAAGGAAGAAATATGGTCAATGCATGCATTATTACTTAGGAACAACAGAGTGAATTGCTGATAGGTTAATAACATTCTAACCCCACCCTCAGGGCCAGATCCAAAGTCCACTTAAGTCAATGGAAAGACTCCCACTGATTTCAATGGGGTTTGGCTTGAGCCCACACATCTAGATTGCTATTCCATTTTGTGTTTGTTCCCTTCTTCTATTAATGTTGTTCTTTCTCCCTTTGGGTATCTCCCGTAGTTATCTAATGTCACGTGTACTCTCAGAAAAACATGAAAAGAGCTGTCTCAGTTCATGACAATGACAAACTTCATCCTGCAATGGGTGCAGGAGTCCGACTCCACATGGATCAGCTTGCAGGATCGAGGCCTGAATCCTCATCTGCCAAAGGTGAGCTCTCCCTCAGGTGCTTTGTACTGTCACACTCTACAAAGGTTGGGAGTGGAAGCTAATATTTCCTTTAGTCTCAGTTGTAAAGGTGTCCATCCAGAGCACTGAGCAATCATTATAAAATACACTTATGCTCAGAACAATGAGCCAGTTTGGGCTTATTAGGGGCTGAGGGGCTTGCTAAAGCTGATGAACCTCTTAAGGCTCAGAGGGTAGGAGGCTGGCAGGCTGCTAACCATTGTCTCCAATGGCTTGTGGGGTGGATTCCAGAGGTCTCCCTAGAGTCTCCTAAGGATTATAAAAGGGGCATGAACCTCCTAGGGCTCATGGCAAGGCCACACAAGACTTCTAAGGTTTTCAAGAAGGGGGCTAGAAACCCTGATGAGCCTTTTAAAGCTTACAGGTGATGGTATTTGTCGCCCCGACCACACGCAGTGAGCCTCACAGGTGTCACAGGGACAGAGGCAGTCGGGGGCTGAAGAGCCCTATAAGGCTTGTGGGGAGCCCAGGGTAGTGCCACTTCACTCTGCAGGACTCCTGCGTGGCGCCAGGGGAGCAGCAGGGAAGACAATCTTCACTTCCCCATAAGTGCAAGTCAAGGGGCTATAATGCTACACTGGGAATAGGTCTCCCTAAAGAGTAGCTGTAACAAATTTACTTCCACATGCACTCCATCTCAGAGTGCCTTTCCATGCCCATTTCTAAAGTACCAGCTTTACTCATTGTGGCGCTCTGCACAGAGGGAGAGCCGCATTCAAATTCAAAGCAGTCCTGTGTTCTGCTCCTTTTTCCTGAGTTAGATGTTTAATAGGTGATGCTCCCTCATTTCAGAATCAGTTAAGTTAGTAAATTACTAAAATAGCATATTGTACTAAAGTGTCTTACATTATTAAATCCAGTTTAAAATACATAAGAAACCTAGCTAAGTCATAAATCAAGAGACCAGTGGAAATGGATTATGGTGCCTTTCCTCCTCTTCCAACATATTCTAAATTACAAACATGGATAATTTTGTTATATTAGTATTTACCAACAGAAACAATTCCAAGTAGTCTCCCAGCCCAGATGTTCTTGAAAAAGAATTGGACAGTTGGTCCATAAATCAAGTTAGCAATTTCCCCATCACTTTCTTAAGCGACTTTGCTTACTTCACCAATCAGCCAACTGAACACACATATCCTTAAGCAGAACTGTAAAAATAGCATTAGACTTTTCTTTGTAGTGCAATCTGAGAACATAACAGAGTCACCACTGCTTTTCTGGGGCAGAGTTAAAGCTATGTTCTGCAAAAGAGGAAAGCGGATTTGGTCCTTAACCATATTGTAGCTGTTATATACTTCTCAACAGTCCGAGGTTTTGTGGGAACATCTGCCTTCACCCAGGACATAGGGCTTCGGAGTCAAGGGCAGTTTGGCACAGGCTCCATGTTTGAGAGGGCCCCAAAACTGTGTGGTGCTGCAAACTGGTGCATGAGTCATAGCGCCACTCAGGTTTGGCCCGACTGTCCCTCCATCTCAATCTATGGAGGAGCAGATGAGTCAAACCTGAGTGGCATTGAGCCCCTGTGTGCTAGGTCACAATGCTAGTCAAATTTGGCTCTATCTCCATCTATGGAGGACCGGATAGGCCAAACCTGAATGGTGCCTGCTCCACTTTGATAACTTGGAATGTTGGGAGATACACTATTATTACCCATCTGTAAAATGGCTACAATAATACTTACCTATCTCAGAGGAATTGTGAGGCTTTACTAATTTATTAACACTTATGCAGTAGTGTGGTGCGGCTTTGCCGCGGTTCGTCTCTCAGCGGGGCCGTGGGGTATCCCACCGCCTCACTCTAGTCCACCGGCCGTCGGCTCTGTGGCAGTGTGGGATGGCCAGCACACGGTCAGGGGCTCAGACCTTTAAGCAGGGGGCTGAGCCAATAGTTCAGATAGCCGCCCAGGCCCTGGGGCAGGGCGGGGCAGCAAACAAGCAGTCAGGGACTCAGGCCTTTAAGCAGGGGCTGAGTCACTAGTCAATATCAGCCCAGGCCCTGGGTCAGGGCAGGGCAGCAAACAAAGAGTCAAAGACTCAGGCCTTTAGGCAGGGCTGAGTCAGTAGTTTATAACCGGAGGTCCTAGCCTCTCCAGGCCAGGGAAAGGACAAGGGGGAGCCTGTCACCCAGGAGTGGGTGGCAGAGGGGGATGCAGGCCCTCCCTCTCCACTGCGTCCCAGCCCGGGGCCCTAGCAGCGGCAGAAACTCGCTGCTGTCAGTGGGGATCCTGGCCGCAACACACTGACATAGGTTCAGGCAATGCTGCAGCCAGACTGGGGTCGGCTGCCCCCGGGCCACTTCCACACTCCCCCTCGTAGGGTACCTGAGTCGTCGTAGCGTCACTGGCAGTCTCAAACACCATCGGTTCCTCTGGGTAAGTAGCGAATGGTAGGCTCAGCTGCTCCTTGGGGTAGCTGGCGAGAGGCAGGCTCGGCTCCTCCTTGGGGTAGCTGGCAAGAGGCCAGCTCGGCTCCTCCTTGGGGTAGCTGGCAAGAGGCAGGCTCGGCTGCTCCTCGGGGTAGCGGGCAAGCGGCAGGCTCGGCCAGTCCTCGGGGTAGTTGGAGTGGGGTAGGCTCGGCCAGTCCTCGGGGTAGCTGGAGCGGGGTAGGCTCAGCCAGTCCTCCTCTGGGTAACGAGTGAGGGGTAGGCTTGGCTGGCCTGGGGCAAGCTCAGGCCGGCCGCGGCCTTCTGCTGTCTCCCCCGAGGGAGCTCGGCCACAGACGACCAGTCTCTGCGGCGGCTGGCTCTCAACTGAGCTCTGCAGGTGAGCTTTTATACTTCCGGGTCTGCGCCGTGACCTCTGAGGGGCGGGCGCAGGACCCAGTGGCTCCACCCACGTTGGTGTTAGGGGAGGCTTGTCTCTCAGCAGGGCCGTGGGGTATCCCACTGCCTCGCTACAAGTAGTTTGAGAGTCTCAGAGGAAAATTGCTACATACTGTGGTGTTTTGAAAACTGTGTTAAAATTATAAACTATCACTTCAAATTCTCAGCGGTTCTCCTGGTTCTGCTTGCAAGCTAGGGGGCATCATAGGGAAGAATGTGATATGGATCTAGCAGCACTTAGTCTGCAAAGAGCCAGCCTAGAGCAAGGTGGGGTGAGTTGTGCCACTCTGCCTTACAAAACATTCTGCTTTCCCTCTCTTTTTAGGGTTCTTGTCTGTTACAGTTCTGAATTTTAAGAACTATGCTATGTTGCAACCTTCCAGAAGAGTATTGTATGGTTTTAATCTAACTTCTCCATTTGCCGTGAACATACCACATATGCTCAAAATATTATTACTTGATAGAAATGCATCTGGATGTATTTTAAATTCTAGATATCACATGCCCTTTTCATCACCTAAAATGGGGATTGTTCTGCTTGCAGCTTGTCAGCCATATCCATAAAACTGAATTTGACTGGAAACAAAAATCCTACATTGAGCTGCCCAGTTGAGTTATGTTCTACTTACCTCTCCCCCAGTACGCCCCCCTCTTTCCCAAAAAAACCCTCACTAATTCTGCTAGTATGTTTGTACATTCAAAAGTTTTAAGCATAAAAAAGCAGTTGTACAAGGTGTTTAGTAGGATGCACAACCTTTAAGGCTGACAGGGACCACCATGTGAAGGGTTCTTCTCCAGATCCCACCAATTGAGCACTTACCATCGGGTGCAGACCAGCCCTGGACTATGTGGTGTTGCCTTAATAGGCTCTGCGTTGGAATTGGCTGGTCTAGCAACATGATGATCAAGGGGGCTACATCAATGGCCCCAATACTTGTGGCTACAGAAGAGCACCTCAAAATATGAAGCATCTCCTGAGATGCCAGCTGCTTGAGTGCAAATGTTCTTCCAGTGACCCAATGGAGTGCAGAGATCAGGCAATCGCATGTGAACGGATGTGGTGGGAAGCAATTTGAGGACACAACAAGACGAAGCATAAAAAAAGAAACCACTAAACATTTTTCTCATCATCAACAAAATAACACTGCTGGCTGACATGAGCACTGCACCAGATGCCAACATAAATAAGTACACTCATATGGATTCAAATACGTAGCAGAGATGGACAATGTCTATTTTGTACATTATGTTACACAGCCTACTGTTCTAGTAAGTCTTCATTAGAACGTTTCCCTTTTAAAGCTATTGCTTTGTGGGTCGTATGAGTTTGTCTTATCTGTTGTTGCTACAAGAAGAGGAATTATTTCAGCTCAGTGCTAATGTGGACACGAGGACAAACGGATATAAATTGTCAGTCAGGAAATTTAGGCTTGAAATTAGACGAAGGTTTCTAACCATCAGAGGAGTGCAATTCTGGAACAGCCTTCCGAAGGAAACAGTGGGGGCGAAGGACCTCCATGACTTTAAGATTAAGCTAGATAAGTTTATGGAGGAGATAGTATGATAGGATAACGGGCTTAGTCAATAGGTCAATTAAGTGCCACACTGGTAATTAGTACAATGGGTCAATGATAGGATATTGTTAGCCTTTTTCCAGAGGGTATGGCTGGAGGGTCTTGCCCGCATGCTCGGGGTTCAGCTGACCGCCATATTTGGGGTCGGGAAGGAATTTTCCTCCAGGGTAGATTGGCAGTGGCCCTGGAGGTTTTTCGCCTTCCTCCGAAGCATGGGGCAGGGGTCGCTTGCTTAAGGAGTGGGTGGATCGGCTTATGTGGCCTGCATCTTGCAGGAGGTCAGACTAGATGATCATAATGGTCCCTTCTGATCTTGAATTCTATGATTCTATGATTAAGAAGGTAGGCTTTAATTAATTAATTTGATTAATTTAATTGGTACAGACATCTGGACCACTATCTTTGAGTAGAATACATCAATACCACCACCAGGATAATAACAAATACACAGCCTGAGACAACTCCATTCCTAAGCACACAGTAACAGTGACTGATTGATGCTCACAGTTATGGGGCATACTGCAGTGTCCTATACAGCACAGCAGCTGCAAAAGACATGGATCAAATGAAAAAAAAAGTACTGTATGTTGCACATGGGATTAGTTTGACAATGAGATATAAATGAAATTGATTGTCAAGGAATGCATGTGTGATAGAAGCACAAAGCACTTGGCAGCTTGCGCTTTGTTGGATACATGAACCAAGTGAGAAAAAATACTTGTCGTGGTTCCATTAAATGGTCCTGGATCCATAAAGGCAAAGCCATCAGCCTTAATTCATTCACCTCCTAAACTAGGGAAATGCACCTTTATAGGTAGAAAAAAGGAAGCTTGGCTTCTCATCTTTCATTGTTACACTTTGTTATCTTCTGAGAAGCAGTCTGCTAAGTGTCCTGGACTTACAGAATATGCAGCGCTAACAGTCAAAAACACTTTTTTGCTGGATTTTTACGGAACTGCTCATGTATGTATTTTTAATTAATGTTCAGCAATTGAGGGATAAGTTATCTTCTGCATTCAGTTTATCTTGAAAGCACTCAAAGTGTCTATTGCAACATCAATTTTCAGTCTTTTCATTCAGGGTCCCATCCAAAGTCCACTGGAAGTCCCTCCATTTTCTTCAGTGGGCTATGGAGCTGGTCTCTAGAGCCTAACCACATAATACAGCCATCTGTACGGTACATATGGTTTACTTTGAAACCCACATACATTCTGGTGTGAGATAAGACAGCAAGGCGTAATCACTAGCATTACCCCTTCAAGTCCAATTAGAATGCAAAAAGCCACCCTTTTATTCCAGCTAAACTTACCAGGTGGGCCCTCAGCTCTGTAAACTAGATGGTTCACTCTGCTGTGGCTCTCTGCTGTACATTACCCCAGCTCTAAAACATATGGTTTACATCAAGCCACTGTTTCAAGTCTCCACGAGCTATAGTAGGCCATTTGATTTACCAACAGTTTAACTTAGAATGAAATATGAAATCAGATACAATCCATAGCCTGCTGACTGTTTTCCAGCGGAGAGAAAGATGAGCCGATAGTATAAAAAATTAGGAAAGTCCTTTACAACTTTAACTTTTCCACACAGAAATATACTTTAGCTAGAGACAATGGAGTAAAATGTAGTGAAGAATGTATGGTGTGTGACATGCATACTTTAATTATTCTCCACTCTCAAACTGAAGTGCTAAACCTGGGGTCGGCAACCTTTCAGCAGTGGTGTGCCGCGTCTTCATTTATTCACTCAGATTTAAGGTTTCGCGTGCCAGTAATACATTTTAACATTTCTAGAAGGTCTCTTTCTATAAGTTTGTAATATATAACTAGATTATTGTTGCATGTAAAGTAAATAAAGTTTTTAAAATGTTTAAGAACCTTCATTTAAAATTAAATTAAAATGCAGAGCCCCCCGGACCAGTGGCCAGGACCCGGGCAGTGTAAGTGCCACTGAAAATCAGCTCACGTGCCACCTTCGGCACGTGTGCCATAGGTTGCCTACCCCGTGCTAAACAATAATTGGAAAAATATGAACATTTTGCAAGACCAAAGTTTGAAAATAATTTAAAAAACCCAACTACTTAAAATAATATTATTGCAAATGTACTTTTAAATCTGTGTGCAAGCCCTCACCGAAACCTTCCCTTGCCTAGATGCATCCCCTACAATTGGCTCTCTAATTAATGTTCTTTCGCTTCCAGCTGTTTTGCTTCAGGGCAATTCTCTCATTTCTACTGCCATGGCCCTAGGATTCTGGCACTTCTGTCCCAGAGACCTCTCACTGTCTGTTCTCAGCTCATCTGGTTCCCAGGGTTCTCTTGGTCTAGGTTCTTTTCCTCTTTGACTGATCCTGTTGACACCTACTTAGCCTTCTCTCAACATCTCTTTTCTTGTCCCCTCCTCCCTGTCTGTTAGATCCCTTCCCTCCATATCTCTCTTCCAAAGACACAAAAGAAAATCTTTGCACTTCTATAGTGTCCTTCATCCCTTTTATAAAATTAATTACTTAGGTTGGGATTTTCAAAGGAACAGAGAGTTAGGCACCCAAATCCCATTCAATGGGATTTCAGTTCAAAAGGAGCTTCATAATACCCCCAAGAGATAAGTGGGTACCCATGTTTTCATACATTAACCAAGGCATAGAAAGATTAACAGTGACATGCCCAAGGTTGTACAATACTTGCCCAAGTGAATCAGTGGCAGAGCCAGAAATAGAACCCAAGAGTCTTTACTTCCAGATGGCCCCTTTAATCACTAGAGAACACTCTTTCTTCCTGCGGCCCTTTTCTTCTCCTAGACTCCCCTTCCCCACCTGCTCACAGTCAGAACTTGTTGACTATTTCAACCACAACTTTGTTGCTTGTTCCTAAAGCAGGCCTCTTCAGCTGTAATTGTTTAAGATGACATTTCTGGATGAAAGGGGTATTATTTCTGGTACACTATTAAGGGGATTTTCTGTGACACAGCTCAACCATAGTAATTGGAAGTACTACGGACATTACTGAAAATGTAAGGACTCCTCATTCACAGAATACAAAAGGCCAAATTCTGCCTTTATCTATACCCCAGGAACCTAATGAAGAATTCAGGGTGAACAGTGCAGATGCAGAAGCAGAATTAGGCCCAAAGCTTTTAAACTGGTTCTGGGAACAGATACACGTCAAACCTGCAACACCTGAGTAAGTTTAAATTGTAGACAGACTTATTATCCCAATCATTGTTTTCTGATTAAACCTTCCTGGAGGTTTAAACATGGGGAAGGGTTTCTCTGCTCTAAGGCATTTACGGCCCAATTCAAAACACACTGATGACAATGGGAGTCTTTCCATTGACTTCAGTGTGCTTTGCATCAGGATGCTCAAAGGGTGTTACAAACAGGTGAACAAACAGATGAGTTCATTAATTATCAAAGAAAACACTTAATATCAAGAAAGAGGGTGAATAAAAATGTTTTCCTGCTACACTGTTATAATGATGGACATGAATAATTTGAACAGATCAACAGGGCCACCCACAGGATTTAGGGGACCTGGGAACCCGCCGCCGAATTGCCGCCAAAGATCCGGCACTTCGGCGGCAGCTCCCGGGGCGGAAGGACCCCCTGCCGTGGGTCTTCGGGGCACTTCGGCGGTGGGTCCCAGAGTGGAAGGACCCTCTGCTGCCGAATTGCCACCAAAGACCCGGAGCGGAAGAAGCTCTGGGGGCCCAGGCCCCGCAAGAGCTTTCTGGGGCCCCTGGAGCGAGTGAAGGACCCCGCTCCAGGGGCCCCGAAAAACTCTCGTGGGGGCCCCTGCGAGGCCCAGGGCCTGGGGTAAATTGCCCCACTTGCCCCCACTCTGGGCGGCCCTGCAGATCAATGAATCAGATGAGGTCACTGAGTCTGACTGGAAAATGACCATTGCTTCATGTGCCCACATCCTCAATAATGAGAGAACGTTTATCCTCAATCACTGTGATGTTGTGACTCTAAGCACCCCTGTATTCACATCCTACACATTATTGTAATAATCTTTGTGCAAAATATGCCTTGCGAGATATCATTAAAAAACTACCACTGATAATTAATATTCTTGTGTAATGTAGGCATGAAATGCATATTACAAGTTATCAAAATAAGGTGAAATTACGATAAAAATGCATTTATCAGACAAGTCTGGTGAGGGAGTAAACCAGTTTCTCAAAAACATAGGACAAGGAGATGCCTCTAGCCAGGTGTCAAAGTTGAGGAGCAATCACCTGTCAAGTGGGCATTATTTGGCAAAGAAGTTGGGCAGGAACAGATAGATCAGCATTTTAGCAAACAACAGCATGGAAGCTCTTTCATCACCAGACTCCAGGTCTCCTTCCTCCCAGCTGGAATGAACTTTATCTAAGGAAAATGCATTCAAAGGGTGACTGGACTATAAAAGTGAGGGGCAAAAACACCCCAATTCTTCTCTCTGTCACCTAAGGAAACAAAGAAACCATCTCTTTGGGTGGAGATCCTGACGTGAGAATTTGGTCAGCCATGTTGCTGGGAACATTGGTAAGGATTTTACCTTGAACCAAGTCTAGTTTGTTAAGTTTTAGCTATTAGGAAAAAATTTATCTTTATTTCTCTTTAACCATTTCTGATTTTAATACCTTATACTTGTACTGACTTAAAACCTCTCTCTTTGTAGTTACAGAAACTTGTTTTATTTTTAACCCACTGCTGTGTTTAAACTGAACTGTTTTGTAACTCCAGTTAAAGTAGTTAATATCAGAACTGCCCAGGAGAGGGTTGGACAGTGCAGAACACATGTTTTTGGGAAAAGTTAGGAGTATGTTGGGGTCACCCTGCAAGTCGTAACCCAGGCTGGTGGAAGCTAGCGTGTGACTAGAGTGTTGCTGACAGGCTGCTGAGATCAGAGCTGCTGGCCCAGCGCAATAGCTATAAACAGACACTCAGGGGGTGAACGGCATGGTGGTAGGGTGTTGGTGAATGGCCCAGGCTGGGAACTATAACAGAAAAGCATTGTGAGGCACACAGGATTATGGGGCAGGTGGTGACACAACCTCTCACTGATCTGCATTGCAACTCAGAATGTGACAGATGTACCTACACTTTTTCAATGATTCCCCATAGACCAGGTTGTACTGTTCCACAGGTCTACCGGCTGTTTTGTTTGGTGTGTCCCACATGACGTTCAGACCCTTCTTAGTGGGCAACAATTGCACATTCCTTGGCTTCAGTGGATGTTCAAGTATATAAAGAGTGCAAATGTCAACTCACAACAACTTTAGAAACCTAAGTAGCACATTTGAGGTAACACATGTAAAGCAGAGACTGAGGCCACAATAAGCCATGAATTTAGTCTTAGCATCTCAGAATTGTTCTTTTCATAGTCACAGCCCTCCCACTAGTTGTCAGTAGAAAAATGGGTAAAGGCATATGTTTCTGACAGTTTAAAATTAAGTAGTATCCGAAACCATGCCATTATAAGAGAAAATCCTTCCATCTTTAAGTCATCAACCTACAAGAATTGTAGCTCAATTGATTAAGGACATCATTTTCAAAAGCAAGCTCTACTGCCTCTCATAATTATTTTTTATCTGTCTCTGTTGTACACAAACTTAACAGTACCCTATGCTCTTTGGTAGCCCTTGCCTGTGTGATGAATCGTATAAACAATGGGGGGAAAAAGATGAACTTGTTTGAAAAGCACTATTATTATTCATACATGTGTAAATCAGCATTCACAGCATTATACCAGTACAACAGGAGAGTTTAGCTGAACAAATAACAGGTTCCTTGCCCCAAAACCGTTACTTCTAAGAACACAAGCAGAACAATACAGAAAAACAAGAATGTTAGAGGTGTAAGGCTGCTGAAAGCTATCCCTGGCTCCTACACATTCTCCTGGCTGTGGAAGAAATGGTGACAACAGTACTATGAAGTATAACAAATGGCAGTTTTGTCCAATACAATGAGAAGCAAAAGAATACATAAAAACACTGCAATAGAAAATGTGCCACATGATGCTTTTTATCCCCTGGTAAAATATATCAAAGCACGTGTAGACAGCTGATATATTGGTGCTAAAGTTTACCAAACTATTTCTATGGGAAAGAAGGCTAGGTACTGTAGGTGCAGATGCACATGATAAGATACATCATGACAGAAAATATGCTTTCAAGGCCAGGAACATGACACCTTCTGCTATTACTGTTCCCTTCTGTTGAAAACTCATGACCTCACTCTTAAAATATGAAGTAAGAAAAAGATGTACAGATAGACCTCATTTTTAATGACCATAAGAAGGGCCATACTGGGTCCATCTAGCCCAGTATCCTGTCTTCTGACAGTGGCCAATGCCAGGTGCCCCAGAGGGGATGAACAGAACAGGTAATCATCAAGAGATCCATCCCCTGTATGTTGTCCTTTGTGATCTTAAAACTTTTCAAATGGAGCTGTGGACCCGTTTGGAAATCTTAGTCATAGTCTGTGAGCCCCCAGGAGTCCATGGACCACAGGTTGAAAACTGCTGCCCTAAAGTATGATGATTTATATGCCTATTTTTATCCTACTTCATGTACCTGTGGCTGTTTTTAATAGCCATAGAAATGTTAGGCCTTTTTCGAATCTTGCCAAACTCTTTGGTCCATGGACTCCTGGGGGCTCACAGACTATGACTAAGATTTCCAAACGGGTCCACAGCTCCATTTGAAAAGTTTTAAGATCTGCATATGAAAAAAGGTTGAAAACCCCTGCTTTAGGGCATAACCTACCCACTAATTGTCAAGGGTTAGAAAGAAACTTGGTACAAGTAGAGAGCTGTGCTGAGTACCATAAACTTCCAGAAACCCACTCAGCGTGTCCCATCAGATTAATCATATATAAAGTTTTGAACATACAGAGCCTCCTCTATTCAGTGCACAGTTTTACATTCTTAATGCTTCATTGATTTTAATGGCGTTATAACAGTGTGAAACGAGTGTAATGGAGTAGACAGGTTAAAACAAGAGCTCATTCCTCTGGATGCTGGTTTTAGGTCAGGGGAGTAACTTTTTTTACACTCCTGTAGTCTCTCTGTCAGGGCTGTAATGAACAACTCAGGTGTAGGACTTTAGCAACCATCAAATTCCTGTGAATGGTTTACAGCCATTTTGTCTTGCTAACTAGTTAGCAACTAGTTAAAAAGCTAGTTAGTAAGCTAATACATTAGAAAGCAGGGTAATAACAAGTTAAGAGAATAAAAGTAACAGTTGAAGGAATGTGAGAAACTTTTGAAGTTAAGTATAGGTCTGGATTCAAACTCCCTCACTATTAGGGACATTGTGGCCTGGGGGTTTGTCAGCCAAATATACAGCTAGGAATACTCCCAAAGTAATGTCCCTGAACTTTCACATGTTTGGATCTGAGAGTTTGGAGTCCAAAAATATGCAAAAGTGACTACTTTATCCTGTAACGTAGCAAAGATTTTTTTAATCCAACAAAGATTCACATGTTTATGTCTTTCCATTTCTTCTGTACTTCAAATGCACATTTAACTTTCCATAGAAACTGCCAAAAACTTCTCATAACTATAAAGTCAGAAAGAATGAATTCAAGCTTCATCTTGAACTCAAGAAAGAAAATCAACTATCTCTGTTGTCCTTTCATACTGGGGACCCTCTCATAGATCAAAAAAGATTGTGATGTCCCAAAAGTCCACCCTTGCTAAGAACAAAAATATTAGATATGTCAGCTCAGTATTATTTCCCCTTCTCTATCAGCAGCTATCAAAGATGAAGCTTAGTCACTGGAATATCAAAAAGTACATCTTAAAATAACAAAGACAAATCCACTCCTCTGTTTCTATAAAATGCAAACTGAAAGCATTGCATGTTATTGTCCTTTATAGCTGTAATGCTATTACTGTTCATAATTCAAATCCTGTGATAGAACCACCCTTCTTTTAAATTGCTTTATTCTAAGTTATCTGTTGTATATATTAGTTCTGTGGGAAGGAAAGCCATTTACTGAAAGTTTTAAGGTTCCAAAAAGTTAATAATAGAACTTCTTAAAGACATCATATAAAACCAAACTCAAGGAAATATTCAGACCACTATCATCACTGGTCCAAGTAACTCCACACTCAGTCAGATCCTGATGCAGGTCAGTAATGGACAATATTCCGAAATAATTTTCTCACGCATAAAAAAAGAAACTCTCTGCAGTTAGGTTCCAAGCCATTTCTTCATTAAAAGTGAAGTGGACATACTGCATGTGCACAAGCGCACGCCTCTGCAGTTATCAGAATCATGACTTTGCTGAGCTCATCTCAGTCAGATGTTACACTTTGAGTAGCTACCCAAGTCTTTATAGTCTAAAAATGCCACTTTATCTAGACATGAGTCAGGGTGAAATACTAGATTTCTACATCAACATATCTGTGGGTTATCCAACCTACCTAGAATCTGATCAACTAAGGTCAGACATTTGTACTGTGATATAAAAGGTCACTGTCAACTTTAAAAAAACCCACACCTCCTTCTATGCATTTATGCTTATTATTTGTACAAGTAACATCTAAGATTATTGTAACTTAAAGAGCGGTACTAGCACTAATGCTAAGCCATCATCTGGGCTAACACACTGGAGAACTGATCCAGAGATCAGTAATGTATAACCATCATCCGGGCTGATATACCTGGGAATAGATCCAGGGATCTCTAGAACTGAAGGCATAGACTAATACACTGTGAGCTAATAATCCAAGCTCTGTAACAAACTCTCATCATCTGTGGATTGGGCATGGGGGTGGGGGGACACATAACACACACTGACCAGCAAGTTGTACAAGGGGGGGTGATTTAAAAAAACCCCTCAGTATGAACAAGACCTTTGTGAAGATCAGAAGAAATCACAGGAAGGAAGGAGGATGCAAGCTTTAGCTGAAATGTTGAGAGTGTCTCATGTGCTGCACTGAAGGTCCTGTCCACACCACAAGTGAATTATGTGCTAGGACGATTATCTGTTGTGACTAGGGGCATCCATGTTGTAACACAAATTTGTTTTTATGACTAATGTGAAGAAAACATGATTCCATGTGTGTGTAAAGGAACTGTGGTAGAGATTAGAGGGCAGATTCTAATTTACAATAAGGCCCTTTTAGACCACTTTCTCTATGTAAAGAGGTTTAATAGTGGAAGGAAATTACACTTCCATCCATTTTAAGGCTCCTTTACACTGTCAGAGTGGGACCCTAATAAGAGTCTGGCCCATTATCTTTGAATCCAAGGCTGGAGCTGTGAGATTTGCAGGTCCTGAACAAAGGCCCATGGGCCACTGCCACATCCACAGTTTCACCCAATGGCTCTACTAGTGACTGGAGAATTAAGAGCCCTAAAGGTACCACCCTCAGGGACTTGACTGGGCTGAGTACAGTATTTGAGCCAGAAAGAGGCACAGAAAGTTGTCTGTGCAACAAGGTGGATCCTGGCTTGCTTCTGCTACAGACCGTGTCATCCGCTACCCAACTCCCAGCCTCATTCCTGGTTCCTGACTTCAACCCTGCCCTGTTCCTGGCCCCAGCTTTGTTCCGGTCTCTGAACCCTGTCACTCTGGTTTCTGACTGCTCCAAACCTAGGCTATAGCTCTTTGACTTCTGACAGAGTGCTGACCCTCGGCTTCAGTTCCCATTTCCTGTCTGAGCCTGGCTCTGACTTTTAGCTCAGATACCTAGCTCCTGACTCTGGATTTGCCCATTGGCCTTTGGTTCCTGAATACCATGCTAACCACCAGGCCAGACCACCCATGTGCAGGTCACTGATACTAGTCTTCCACAGTCTTTGACACTAACCATTAATCAGTTAACATTTGCCAACAGATATCAGTTCTTTTCTATTTTAGGAACAGCAAAATACTAGTGTGCCTCCGTGCTAAATGATGGCAAATTATGACTTTCTAATAGTGACCACTGTATCTAGTGAAGTAATCTACAGTATGATTTGCCTACCATGGGCCTCAGAAAACCAATTACTGTCCACACTGATCAGGGAGGCAGAACAGACATTGCCTGTTAGTGTGATTTTGTAGATGTATAATTACCGAGTTTGGGTTAGTGGCCCCATGTGCTAGGCACTTTCCAAACACACAGGCTGCTCTGTGTTGCATGATTGCCTTTACATGTCTGTTTTGCCTACCAGCCTTCAATGCCATAGTTCAGATAGGACCTCTGTGCCTCACAGGCTGCAGCATTCACATTCATTCATGCTCACTGTGCAGTTAAGAAACATTGGTCTTTAGGTTGCAGTTATTTGGACATACAGCTGGGTGCATTTTGAAATGACCATTCACTCAGCCTGATTTTCTATTGCCCTGCATTTGTGTGAATGACTGCACGGCCAGTCGTGTACATTGGTGTAAAGTGGGTACCAAATCACAATGGCAGCATTTTGCACATCCTTTGCTACACAAGGTGCACAGCAATGGAGAACTGGGCCCTCTCTGAACAGTGAAGCGTTTCAATTAGTAACCCATATCAGCAGCCATCATCATCTAGAGAAAAAACTATAAATTATTCAGGTCAGGTCAATAATAAAGCTGCTTAACTCATTTGACGATTTCCCAGACAGCTGTGTGCAATTAACTGGATAAGAGAAAACACAGTTATTCAGGGCCAGATTCTGCCACCCTTATTCATGCTATGTTGTTCCTTACTTTTTAAATGGAGCCATTAGTTTCAATGGACACGCTCCTAGACTGAGGTGCTAATCAGCATGAGTGAGTGTGTAGCAGACTTAATGTTTGCTTTTAGGGCTCACTGATACAAATTATTATTCTTTTCTTACAGATCACTACAGACATTTATGGATCTTTATGGATAAATAAAATTCTAAGAAACTTGCAATATACCTAAGATGGAACAAGCTAAGTGTGACATTGGGACAGATGACTTCAAATGAAAAGGGGCAAGAAAGGAAAAAATTGGAAAGGGAGACAAGTCCCAGTACATCTTACAATTAATATCTGTTCTTGTTCTGCCACCAAACAGAAAGGAAATCTCAACCAATTATCCAGCTGAGGATTCACAAGTTTTCTGGCGTATAGAAAGGAAAGTGCATTTTGGTTTAATTTTCCAAGTACAAAGAAGCAGTAGAATTGCTGACCAAGCATTCTGACCAGGGTTGGATCAGTCACAGGCACAAAGAGAACATAGGATAAAATGCCAGGAATTGCAAACAGAAAAAGCCAACCTCCATACAACAAATGAAAACTAAATCACTCTTTCTGGGGAACTAATGGCTCAGGGGACTAGTAATGGGATATATGGATTTATATGATTGGAGATTTTTAAGAGCAGGTTGGATATTTTTAAGAGCAGGTTAGACAAACAACCTGTCAGGAATGAGCTAGATAATACTTAATCCTGCCATGAGTGAAGGGGACTGGACTAGATGGCCTCTCGAGGTCTCTTCCAGTTCTATGATTCTGATTATTTGTATTACGATAGCTCCTAAAGGCCCCATGTAAAACTGGGGACAATATTGTGCTAGCCATTGTATAAACACGATAAAAAACAGTTCCTGACTCAAAGAGTTCACAATTTAAACAGACCTTTAGGTCACCAGTTCAAATCCAGCTCAGGTTAGCAGAGAGCCTATATTCCAAGAGGACTCTAAAGGAACTTGTCCTGTTTAGCCAACCAAAACAAAGGCTGAGAAGGGATATGATTGCTCTCAATAAATACACCAGGGGTAAACCCCACGGAGGGAGAACAGCTAGCCCGAAAGTTGCATCGGTCCCTTCAGCACCATTGCAAACTCAGCTCTAAGGTCTTCTCAGTTGCCACAGGATTTTCCACAGAAGAGGACAAGCAGGCTCCAAGTTAATCTCAATACATCCTATTGCAAAGCAACTGACAATACGTCAGGAAGTCCTGTGAGAGCTCAAAACTAAGATGGCTTTTCTAAAAGATACAAAAATTAGTCACGCTTTTTCTTTAATAAAAAATAATTCAGCTGTTTTTGATGTGTTAAAGAGTAAATGGACTGTGGCGGGCCTGGCACCGCAGCGCCCCTTTGTGGCAGGGGTAGGATGGGGTGTCGGCACCTCACCACTCTCCAGTCCTTGCATCCGCCCCTCTACGGGCGGGCGGTTACGGCCTCTTGGCCTTCTTCCCCACTATCACCACTGTCTGGCGGGGTAGCGCAGCCTAGCAGCCTGAGTCCATACAATCCCCCTTCACAAGCGGGGTAGCGCGGTCTAGCAGCCTGAGTCCATACAATCCCCCTTCATGAACGGGGTAGTGAGGCCTAGCGGCCAAAATCTATACAATCCCCCCTCACGAGTGGAGTAGCGCAGCCTAGCAGCCAGAGTCCATACAAGCCCCCTTCGCGAGCGGGTAGCGCAGCCTAGAGGCCAGAGTCCATATCGCCCCCCTTCACAAGCGGGGTAGTACGGCCTATCAGCCAGAGTCTCTATCACCCCCTTCACGAGTGGGGTAGCATGGCCTAGCGGCCAGAGTCTCTAGGATCCCTCATGGTGAGGGGGTGAGGGAGTAGGGGGACTCAGGCGTGCCCTCTCCACCGAGCCCCAACCCATGGCCTGGTAGTGGCAAAATCTCCTTCTTGGCGGGGATCCGCCCGCAACACACTGAGCAGCAATACAGCCCTAACGCAGTTTGTCTCTAAAGTTCCCCTGGGTCACTTCCTACCATGAAAGCCAGGTCATCTGCTGTGGGGGTTCCTCCAGTCTGTTCCCCTCCTGGGACGTCCACCACTGGGGTCTCAGGGAATGTCTCGGCTTGGCTGACTCCCGGATCCTGGCGCGCGGGCTCTCCCTCCTCAGGAGCTACCAGCGTGCATCCTTCTCCTTCAGTGGTCAGCCCCGACTGAGCTGATCTGCAGGCTTTTATACCTGTTCTCCAGTTGGAGCATGCCTAGCAGAGCTTCCAGGGCCTGGCTTCCTCTGCTAGGAAGGAAGGGTTAACTCCTGCGGTACCAGTGTGGGGCCCCTCTGCCCCGTCACACACCCTCCCGCTTAAGACAGCCGCCTGGGCCGGCTGACCCTTGACCTTTTCCTCCCCCTCCTCTTCCCCAACTCGGGAAAAGAAGTCCGCATTCCCATGAGCCTTTCCCGGTCGGTGTAACATGTGGAAGGAGTAGGGTTGGAGGGACAAGTACCACTGCATGATCCGTGTGTTTGTGTCCTTCATGCTGTTAATCCATCTGAGGGGTGCGTGGTCTGTTACCAAGGTGAAGGGGTTCCCCTAATAGGTAGTACCTCGGTGCCTCGATCATTCATTTAACCACCAGAGCCTCCTGCTCTAAGGTGGAATACTGGGTTTCTCAGGGGAACAGCTTGCAGCTTAGGTACAAGAAGCGGTGTTCTTCTCCCCCCACCTCTTGCGACAGTACGGCCCCTAGCCCTACTTCTGAGGCTTCGGTCTGGAGGATAAAGGGCCTTGAGAAGTCAGGCTGTATTAGTATTGGCTCCCGTGTCAATCATTCCCGCAGGGCGCAAAAGGCCTTCTCGCAGTCTTCCGACCATTGGACCTTCCGTGGTTGGGAGCTTCTCGTCAAGTCTGTCAGGGGGCCGGCGAGCGTTGCAAAGTTAGGCACGAATTGACGATAATACCCAGCCAGCCCTAAGAACTGTTGTACTTGCCTTTTTGTTGTGGGAGTCGGATAGTTCTTCAAGGCTTCCACTTTATCTACCAAAGGGCGGAGTTTCCCTCAACCCACCGTATAACCCAGGTAGGTCACCTTCCTTTGGCCCAGGTGACACTTGACTGGGTTTGCAGTGAGACCTGCTTTGCCCAGTGCTCATAGCACCTCAGCGAGGTGCTGGAGATGTTCCTTCCAGTCGGCACTGTAAACGATGATGTCGTCAATGTATGCTGCGGCATACGTGCTGTGGGGGCTCAGCACTTGATTCATGAGCCGCTGGAACGTAGCCCCGGCCCCATGTAACCCAAAAGGCATCATTGTAAACTGATAGAGACCGAATGGTGTTGGGAATGCTGTCTTTTCTTGGGAGGCTGGTGTCAAGGGGATCTGCCAATATCCCTTGGTCAGGTCTAGGGTGGAGATTAATTCTGCCTTATTATAAATATAATATAATAATTGGAGATATACCTATTTCCTAGAACTGGAAGGGACCTTGACAGGTCATCAAGTCCAGCCCCCTACCTTCACTAGCAGGACTAAGTACTGATTTTTGCCCCAGATCCCTAAGTGGCCCCCTCAAGGATTGAACTCACAACCCTGGGTTTAGCAGGCCAATACTCAAACCCCTGAGCTATCCCTCCCGCACTTACCTAGTTGCTCCAGCAGTTTGTCTACCCGGGGCATGGGGTAGGCATCGAAACACGAGATCGCATTCACCTTGCGGAAGTCGATACAGAACCTGACTGTTCCATCTGGCTTGGGAACTAGTACTATGGGGCTCCGCCATTCGCTTCGTGACTCCTCGACCACCCCGAGGGCCAACGTCATTTTGAGCTCTCTCCTTACCGTCTCCCACATCTTCCTGGGGAGTGGGCGGTGGTTCTCCCTCACTTTGTGGCCAGGGATGGTGGCGATATGGTGGCTGATCAGCATGATCTTCCTGGGCTGTGTCGACAGGACTGTGGGGAAAGCTGAAATCAGTTGCTGTACCTGCCCCTGCTGGACTGGGTCAAGCTCCGGGCTTATGGCCGCTGCCCCTGGTTCCTCTGGTTCCCCCACCAACGGCCCTAACTCAGGTTCTGGAGGGTATGGGGCAATCATCAGGCCCTCCCAGTCTCTCCAGGCCTTGAGGAGGTTTACATGGTAGATCTGAGTTTCCTTCCTTCACCCCAACATCCGTACTTTGTAGTCAAGAGGCCCTATGCATCTGGTCACCTCGAAGGGGCCTTGCCACTTGGCTAACAGCTTAGACTCAGAGAAGGGTAGCAACAAGAGGACACGGTCCCTGGGCTCAAAACTTCTCATTTTGTCCCCTATATTATATTGAGCCTCTTGGTTACTTTGGGCTTTCCCCAGGTTCTCTCGCGCCAAGGCTCCCAACTCTCAGAGCCATTCCCGCAGGTGGAGGATATACTGGATGGATCCTCGGATGTGGGTCTTGTGCTCTTCCCAGGTTTCTTTTAGGAGATCTAGAATTCCCCTGGGTTTCATAGAGGAGTTCAAAAGGGGAGAACCCTGTGGAAGTCTGTGGCACCTCTCGCACGGCAAAGAGGAGTGCTGGAAGCAATTTATCCCATTGCTGAGGATCATCATCTACGAACTTCCTTAGCATGGCTTTCAAGGTGCCATTAAATCTCTCTACCAACCCATCCATCTGAGGGTGGTAAACTGAGGTCTTAAGTGCATGGATATTCAGCAGACAGCACAACTCTGCCATTAGTCTAGAAGTTACATTAGTCCCTTGGTCCGTTAATATATCCCGCGGCAGGCCGACCCGAGCAAAGATCTGCAAGAGCTCGTTGGTGATGAACGGTGCCGGGGCGGTCCATAGTGGTACCGCCTCTGGATACCGTGTTGCATAGTCACAGATGTACTCGTGGACAGAGCTACTCTTCTCCAAAGGTCCCACCAAGTCCAAGCCTATACACTCAAAGAGTGTCCCAATCACTGGCAAGGGCACAAGGGGGGCTTTTGGTATGCCTTTTGGACCGGCCTTCTGGCATTTCGGGCAGGAGGCGCAGTAATCCCACACCTCCCTATAGATGCCTGGCCAGAAGACTCTCTGGGCCACCTGTTGCAGCATTTTCTCCCTCCCCAGGTGCCCAGCCCACGGTATTGAGTGCACCAAGTGGAGCAAGTTCTTCCAGAACCGCTGCAGAACCAATAATTGGCACAGGTCTTCTTTTGTTTGAGCGGGTAGAGCGGCCTAGTGGACAGAGTCCAAATCACCCCCCCTTCACGAGCGGGGTAGCGCGGCCTAGCGGCCAAAGTCCATACAATCCCCCCTCATGAGCGGGGTAGCGTGGCCTAGCGGCCAGAGTCTCTAGGATCCCTCACGGTTTGGGGGCGAGGGGGTAGGGGGACTCGGGCCCGCCCTCTCCACTGTCAATGGACATTGCAGAATAAAAATAGAGAGCCCCATTCTCCTCTGAGAGGGTTAGCACTGCTCAGTTTCCACCCCCCATAAGTTTCATCTTATGGAGTTTCCCTGGAGTTGTCATTCCAGTCGGGATGGGGGTCTGCACTCTGTGGAAGAAGCCCTGGGTTCCACCCTCTGAAAACAAGGATACTCTAAGATCCATGCAGATCTAACAGAGGCAATGGGCATCCGTGCAAAGGCTCTTGCCTCTGCACTGCTGCCTGCCCTGCCCCTCTGCTCTCTCTGGCCACTGGGCAACATGACTCCTTCAACAGCTGTGCCCAGAACCTCCCTTGAGGCAGAGGGATCCATGCCATGGAGGGTGAAACTAAGCAGGTTACTACTGCTTCTGGATTTGCTTCATTTGCTGAGTTTCCCTTTCTTCACATGACCCCACCCTGGGTCTGCCTCCTATGGATCTGGATCACCTACCACCACAGAGTTGGGAATGGAAAGGATGAGGCAGCTATTCCCACTTCCATTCATCTCACACGCCTACACAGATTTTGCTGCCATCCACTCACATGGTTAGTTTAAACTCTTACAAATGGTTAGATTACTGGAAACAAAAGAATGTTAAAAACTGGATTTCCCCACCACCACCGTCACCCCCATTTATGCTCTTTCTGGTTCTGGCATGTTTAGTTTTCCAGCTCTGCCAGAAAATGTTTAAATAACTAAACATCCCTTTTCACTGAACTTTTTAAAATAAGCGATCTGAAATCCATTTCTGTCCATATTAGATTCCCATTAATTATGGGTTCCCAGGCCTGCTCATGAAATGTGTTTCAAAACACAAGTAAAATAATATGCGGTTCAGAGAAATCATAGAAATTCAGGTCTGGAAGGGACCTCAAGATATCATCTAATCCAGTGATTCTCAAACTTTTTTTTCATGAACCACTTGAAAATTGTTGAGGGTCTCGGCGGACCACTTAATGATCTTTCCAAATGTTATTTGTACCATTAGCTAACTATTGTAAACTTTTATGAAAACGCTAAGTAAAAAAACTTTATAATAATTAACTTTTTTGGTTCTACAAATAAAAGAACACAACTCAGATTTTAATATCAGTAGTTTTACCTTTCTAATGCGATGGACACGCCCTTTCTCCCCTACCACAGCAGCCCCCGAGCTGGGGCTGGAAAGGAGTGGGGCTCTCTCCTCCACTGCAGCAGCCACAGAGCTGAGGCTGAGAAGGAGTGGGGTCTCTCCCTCCCTTCCACATCACAGCAGCCCCCGAGCTGGGGCTGGGAAGGAGGGCCATCTGTCCTCGGCAGCCACAATCTTGGAGCTGGGGAAAGTCGCCTCTTTCTCTGGCATTGCAGCCCTACACGTCCTAAATTCCCCCACCCCGTCTTCTCACCCCACTGCCCCTCCCACCTGTCCCCTATTCCCCCCAGGCCATTACCTCACCTTACATGTTCATCTTCTCCAGGGTCCAGGCACCTACTTAGTGGAGCCATGCCTGCGCGGCACCACTAATTAGGTGGATGGCCCTTCATTCTCTTGTGTGCAGCCGCCCAAGCACGCACCTTAGAGGGAACTATCCACAGACCACCTGAATGGAGCTTGCGGACCACTGGTGGTCCATGGACCACAGTTTGAGAACTTCTGATCTTATCCATCCTCTCACCTGAGGCAGAATTAAGTATACCTTGACAATCCCTGATCATTTTACTTTTATTACATGTACTCCTTTTATCTGTTTCAACAGCTGCTGTGGTGCCCGAGTGCTAATACATCTAGGGAGGCATTTGGAACTCTAGGAGTAGCGCTTGTTGGGCCATGGCACTTCTTTGATGTTTGATATTTGGGTAGCAACTCCTGTTAGAGCAGCTGGGTTGACAGGCGTTCTAGAGCCATAGGATGATGTATTATTTGAGACATCTAGTGGCAGTAGAGATGAATTACTATTGTTTCAAATTACTCAAATGGATCAAATTAAATGTAAAACCAACAAACCTATGACCCCAATCCTGCAAAGACTTACATACTTTATGCATTGTGAGTGTCTCTCTGACTTCAAGATAAGCACTTTCTTAAGTCTTTGCAGAATCAGGGCCTCAGCTAATTCAGCAGTAAGATTGCATAGTTTAAAAAAAATCACAAAATGTCAGAAAATGCAAAAGTTAAGGTTCTGACAACAGCATATCCTATATATTTTATGCTGAACATTTTACAACGTAAGCAGTGATATATTAAGCTACATATTTAACCAGAAAAAAATATAAAAATCCTCTATATGTGCAATGCAGCCATATTAATAGTGCTCTTTGAATCATAAATGTTACCTTTCCTAACTTTCTGTTATTTTAGCTGTGCAGTCTCCAAGGTGCATTAATTTAGTGCTTTGCATTTAGTTACCTAAAAGGGGGGAGAGGGTTATATGTATGTACAGCACCCAGCATAATGGGGCTGTAAACTGGCTGATGCCCCTTTGGGCTACTGAAATGTAATAAATAAATAAATAAATCATCATCAATTATATCGATCATAAAATAAATAAGTTAAATAAATAGTAAACATAAATGACTTGTGCTTAATGATGTTTACACTTATATGGTCCAAATTAGGCTTTGAAATTCACACTGGATTGGGGTGAATGGAAAGCAGGAGGGGTGAGTTACTTATATATTGACACCCTCCAGATCTATCTATGTAACTATGATCTCTATCATCATAGCATCTGGAACTACTCACTACCATTAATTTATCCTCACAACACCTCAGCATGGCAGAGAAAATTTATTATTTCTTTATGACAGGTACAGAAATTAAGGCACAGGAGTTTGCAGGCTTAATCTGTTGAGGCTGCATATATACTTGAATATGCTACCATGAGTAGTCCCCACTGATTTCAGTGTTTGTCAAATCATGACCTTAGTGACTTGTCCTAGGTATAGTCAAAGGAAGAGTCAGGATAGGACCTCACATTTCCTGAGCTGCAGCTTAGTACATAAAGTCCAAGCCCATTCTTCTCCTCCAATGCAAGTGAGCTGACAGCTTTGCACCAAGCAGGAACAAACGTGTATTATGATGTCACAAAGAGAGAAGGCCTTGTTATGTTCTGTGATCTTTCAACCACATAACTTTGTTTTGGAACATTTCAAATATGAGAAAACTGGATTATGACAAACATCTTAGTGAATTTAAGTATATTTGAAAAAAAGAAAAAGTAGAAATTAAAATTATTAGGTTAAGTAAAACTCACTTTTTTAAAAACACAAGGGGATTTAGATGCCTAACTGCCACCTTAAGTGCCAAAGTCTAAAGCTTAGATCCTCAAAACCTCACTCAGCTGCAGCCTAACCCTGTAGATGCTTAAATTCCTTAGGCACTGAAATTTTCACCAGCAAACTCCCCAAGCCACCTAAATTTCTGCTAGCAGGCATGCATGCAGACACCTAAGTCCTCACGCTGCTGAGTTGCTTGGTGCCTAACTCTTGACTGAGTCCTGATAAAAATTGGGTTTGTTTAGTCTGGAGAAGAGAAGACTAAGAGGGGACAAGATAACAGTTTTCAAGTACATAAAAGGTTGTTACAACAAGGAGGGAGAAAAATTGTTCTCGGACAGGACAAGAAGCAATGGGCTTATATTGCAGCAAGTGAGGTTTAAGTTGGACATTAAGAAAATCTTCCTAATTGTCAGGGTGGTTAAGCACTGGAATTAATTGCCTAGGGAGGTTGTATAATCTCCATCACTGGAGATTTTTAAGAGCAGGTTAGACAAACACCCGTCAGGGATGGTCTAGATAATACTTAGTCCTGCAATGAGTGCAGGGGACTGGACTAGATGACCTCTCAAGGTCCCTTTCAGTCCTATGACTCTATGATTTTATGATAGGATTCACAAACTAGGCATTCCCTCAGTTATCCCAATCCAGCAAGCATTTTCAGCGACTACCTATGAGAACAAGCTCTGCACAAAACACAGCTGCTGGAGGAGGAAGTGTCTCTCAATGACCCAGTGGTTAGGACAATCCCCTGGTGTAGGGTTGCCAACTTTCTACTCGCACAAAACCGAACACCCTTGCCCTGCATCCTGCCCCGCCCCTTCCCCAAGGCCCTGCACCCCCCTCACTCCATCCCCCCTTCCCCATCGCTCACTCTCCCCACCCTCACTCACTCACTCATTTTCACCGGGCTGAGGGCTCTGGCTGCAGGGGGGCGCAGACTCCAGGGTGGGGCCAGAAATGGAGAGTTCAGGGTGCAAGAGGGGGCTCTGGGCTGGAGCAGGGGGTTGGGGTGCGCCGGGGCTCCATCTGGGGATGCGGGCTCTGGTGTGGGGCTAGGGATGAGGGGTTTGGGGTGTAGGAGGGAGCTCTGGGCTGGGGCTGAGGGGTTCAGAGGACAGGAGGGGGACCAGGGCTGGAGCGGGAGTTGGGGTCTGGGAGCGGGGTGAGGGCTCCAGCTGGGGATGCAGGCTCTAGCATATGTAGAATTTTTATATTCTGAGGAGCTTGGGGTGCAGGAGGGTGCTCTGGGCTGGGACCCAGGGGTTTGGAGGGTGGGAGGGGGATCAGGGCTGGGGCAGGGGGTTAGGGCATGGAAGGAGGTCGGGGCATGGAAGGGGGTCAAGGATGCAGGCTCTGGGTGGTGCTTACCTCAGGCGGCTCCCAGAAGCAGCAACATGTCCCCCCCTCCAGCTCCTACAAGGAGGCGCAATCAGGCAGCTCTGCTCGCTGCCCCCGTAGCTCCTATTGGCCACAGTTCCTGGCCAATGGGAGCTGCAAAGCCAGTGCTTGGGGCTGGGGCAGCATGCAGAGCCCCCTGGCTGCCCCATGTGTAGGAGCCAGAGGGAGACATGCTGCTGCTTCCGGGAGCCGCATGGAGCCAAAGCAGGCAGGGAGCCTGCCATAGCCCTGCTGCACCGCCAACCTGACTTTTAACGGCCTGGTTGGTGCTGACCGGAGCTGCAGGGTCCCTTTTTGACCAGGTGTTCCGGTCGAAAACCGGACACCTGGCAACCATATCCTGGTGTAAGGGAAACCCAGCTTCCAGTCCCTACTCTCATTCTCCAGCAACCTATAACCCAGTGGTTAGGGCATTCGTATGAGAGCTAGGAGACCTGGTTTCAAGTCCTTACTCCATGTCAGGCAGAGTGTGGATTTAAACCTCTTTCCTGAGTGAGGGCTCTAACCGCTGGGAGGGAGGGCATGATCATCACTATTTTTCTTGAGAAAGGGCTGACCTGGCTTAGGCACTTAACTCCAGGAGAGGCTTCATTGCTGTGAATCCAAAGTGAAGGGAGGTATCTAACTCCCTCTGAGTGCTGGGGCTCAGAACACACCATTCTGTTCAACATTTCCTACTGGCTAGCTTAGGCAGCTCCCTGCTCCAGCACACTGGCTTGTGTGGATCTCCATTCTTAGGCCACTAACTCTCCCCATGCACTCGATAGGGAGGCTGGGCACCTAACTCAGGGCTGCCGATTCCGGCAAGCAACAGGACACCTAACGTTAGGTGTTACAATGCAGCATCTAAGTGCCCTTTGTGGATCTAGCCCAGGGGTTCTCAACCCACGGGCCACTTGTGGCCCCACCAGCAAACAGCTGCAGCCCATGCATCATGTGAAAGCCATACAGGTAGTACATATATTGTGTGGATGCAGCCCACATAACACAAAGAGAGATGCATATGCAGCAGACATGCCAAACCTGTGAAAAAAATGCAGAAATTGGGCTTGGTTTTGACTTAACTGGCTTATGAGCTGCTTGTTGGCAAGTTTTTGGCTTGTAGCTTGTTGCGTGTTGTAGCTTGTTGCTTCTTTTTTGTTTTTTATCAGCTCCAGGCAAGCAGGGGCAAGTCAGGGGAGAGAGACAGGGGTGCACAGTGGGCCCACCATAGTCCCAGACTGCACGCCAGGGCAATCTAGTCACATAGAATGTTGGGGTTCTTAGGGATTGGCTTGTTTTGGCCTTGTTTTGACATGAGATTAGCTTGATTTTTGGCTTATTGTGAAAGTCGGGGTGCTTATTTACCGTGTGAAAGTTGGCAACTGTGATATGCAACCCAAAATAGTAAATAGGCTGAGAACCACTGATCTAGCCCAATATCTACATTGTGACCCTAAATAACTTGGTAGCATCCCTTTAAAGCCCAATTCTATCACTGACTATTTTGGAACTAATATAAGTGCAACATCCAATTCCATAAAGGGAACTGAGTTTTTTATTTTTCACTCTATTTCACTGAATTGCCTTTTAGGGGCATTTTATGAAAACAAGGTGGAGGAAGTTCATAACAGGATAAATGATCAGGATGTTAAAATGCCAAATATAAAGTGGAATTAGACAATTAGACAGGAGCTTATTGTTTATGGTTACAATATGCAAGCTATTTAAAAGTTTAATGCACCAAGTTTTAAATCAACATACACTAATTGCATATTTTTGGTGGGAATCCTTGAACATTCCTCACATTCATTTTGCCACTGAGAAAGGCGTTCTTAAAACACTATTACGGTTGACCTCCTCAAAAGCAGGGCCTCATCCAAAACCCATAGAAGCCAAATGGAAAGAGTCCCGTGGACTTTGGGTCAAACCCACAATAAGTAGCTCAATAAATTCACTGTAGGCTTTTCTAGGGTGCTTGTCATTGTACTAGCTTACTGACTCACATACATCACTGCATTCATCCTCACAGCACTCCAGTGAGGAGGGAAATATTTCTCATTCCATGTTAAAAATTGGGGAGCTGAAACACAGAAAGATTGATTAGATGGTTTGCCCAACATCACTCCAGAAGTTTGTAATCAAGCCAGAGGTTGAAGCAGATCTTCTGAGTCCTAGTCCAGTGCCTTAACCACAAGTGGGCCCTTGATACTAGTCAAATATGTACATTAAAAAAAAACAAAGCACATTTAAAACTATGTTAAAGTCTCAGTCAAATGAAGCCAGACACAGGGTTATTTCTCGTCACAGACATTAGCACTTGTTTTATTCATGCAGTAACTTTAGAGAGGTCAAACATGATGAAACCGTGAGAAGAAGCAAATAAAAAACCCAACAGGAAGGGTCACAGCAAAGAGAGTTTAATGCTGATCATGAAAGACACAATGGCCCTGATCTTGCAAAGAGCTGAGTGGCTTCAGTCAGTCCTGTGAGCTCTCTGCTTTTCATTCCCACAGCTTCTCAGTGCCTAGTCTTATGTGCCGTCTGCAAAGAATTCACCAGTAAAAAAACCCACAGATATGCAACTGAAGTTGGCATCACTTCCATATATGATTCAAGGGAACATAGAACAACCACACTGAGTGAGACCAGTGGTCCATCTAGCCCTGTATCCTGTCTTCTAACAGTTGCCAAGGCAATGAACAGAACAGGGCAATGAACAGAACAGAGGGAATGAACACAACAGGGCAATTTTGAGTGATCCATCCCCTGTCGTCCACTCCCAGCTTCTGCCACTTGGAGGTGTAGGACACCTAGGGCATGGGCTGTGTCACTGACCATCTTGGCCAATAGTCATTGATGGACTGACCCTCCATGAACATATACAATTCTTTTTTGAACCCAGTTAATAGTTCTGATCTTCACAACATCCCTTGGCAACAAGTTCCACAGGCTGACTATGAATTGTGTGAAGAAGTACTTCCATTTGGCTGTTTTAAACCTGCTGCCTATTAATTTAATTCGGTGACCCCTAGTTCTTCTGCTAGTGAAGGTGTGATGGGCTGCCCTCCCACCCCCGTCCGGTGTGTCTGTTATACTGGGGTCCCACTGAATCCACCCGGTCCACCAGCCTCGGCTTCCTCACCCTGCCCTAAGTGTGCCAGGCCCTCAAGCCTTCTCTAGCACACACGCAGGTAAGGCCACACCCAGATGCAGACACAGACTGAAATCAGCTCTGTGTAGGAGGATTCAGTTCAGGGATTTACCCAGAACTCACTGGACTGTAAACCCAAAATAATATTGTTTTGCGCTGTATATAGAAATCTGTACAGCACAAGGTCATAAAAACTGCCACCTAACTCAATGTGGAGGGAGATATGCACAGCTCCCCCCCCCCAAATATATGAATTGCACAAACTGGGTTTTGAAATAAACAAAAAATAAGTTTATTAACTACAAAATTTATATTTTAAGTGATTATAAGAGAGAGCAAACAGAACAAAGCAGATTACTGAGCAAATAAAACAAAACACGCAAACTAAGCTTAATACACTAAAGAAACAGATTACAAATAGTAATTTCTCATCCTAAATGTTGTTTTAGGCAGGTTGCAGTCTTTCTGCAGTTCACAGTTCCAGTTATTTCTCTTCACAGGCTAGACCCCTGTCTCAGGCTGGACTCAGCCCTTGCCTTTCCCCAGCTTAGTTATTTTTTGTTTCTTCAGGTGTTTTCAGCAGTCTTCCTTCTTGGGTGGGGAGGCAGTGGAGAAGAGCCCTGATTGACTCACTTTCCAGCCTTAAATAGGATTTACATAAGGCGGGAATCCTTTGTTTCCAATGGAAAAATACCAGCAGTGTCCAAGGTGGTACTCCATACCAAGTGACATTATCACATGACCTTGCAGTGTTAAAGCAACCATGAGACAGAGGGTTTTTTTGGAACGTCCACAGGAAGCAACTCCAGGAAGATGAGAGATCAACATCTTCAAAGACCCATTGTCTTTCCTCCTGGCTCATCCAGGCTGATTGCATACTGTCTGGTGGGCAGTGTAATCACAGTTGTAATTGTTACATAGTCAATACTCCTAACTTCAGATACAGAAATGATACATGTATACAAATAGGATAATCATATTCAGTAAAACATAACCTTTCCAATGATACCATATATGACCCATCTTGCATGAAACATCTTAGTTATGCCATATTCATATCATAACAATATATCTATGAAGAATATGGGGTGTAGCATCACAGAAGGGGTGAATAATACTCCCTATTCACTTTCTCCACACAATTCCTGATTGTATAGACTTCTATCACATCCCCTCTTAGTCATCTATTTTCTAAACTGAACAGTCCCAATCTTTTTAATCTCTCCGTGTGTGGAAGCTATTCCAAACCTATAATCGTTTTTGTTTCCCTTCTCTGTACCTTTTCAAATTCTAATATGTATTTTTGAGATGGGTGACCAGAACTACACACAATATTCAAGGTGTGGACATACCAGGAATTTATATAGTAGCAGTTTGATATTTATGGTCTTATTATCTACCCTTTCCTATTGGTTCCTAACATTGTTAACTTTTTTGACTGCTGCTGCACATTGAGCAAATGTATTCAGGAAACTATTCACAATGACTCCAAGATCTCTTTCTTGAGTGCTAACAGCTAATTTAGACCCCATCATTCTGTATGTATAGCTGGGATTATGTTTTCCAATGTGCATTACTTCGCACTTATCAACATTGAATTTCATCTGGCATTTGCTTGCCCAGTGACCCAGTTTTGTGAGATCCCTTTGTAATGCTTCACAGTCAGCTTTGGACTTATCTTCAGTACTTTCGTATCTTCTACAAATTTTGACACCTAACTGTTCACGCCCTTTTCCAGATACTTTATGAGTATGTTGAACAGCACAGGTCCCAGAACAGATCCTTGGAGGACCCCACTATTTACCTCTCTCCCAGTGAAAACTGACCATTTATTCTTACACTTTGTTTCCTATCTTTTAACCAGTTACTGATCCATGAGAAGACTTTCCCTCTTATCCCATAACTGCTTACTTTGCTTAAGAGACTTTGGTGAGTGACCTTGTCAAAGGCTTTCTGAAAGCCCAAGTACACTATATCCACTGGATCACCTTTGTCCACATGTTTTGTGACCCTCAAAGAATTCCAATAGATTGGTGAGGCATGATTTTCCTTTACAAAAGCCATGTTGACTCTTCCCCAACATATTGTGTTTAGCTATGTTTCTGATAATTCTGCTATTTGCTATGGTTTCAACCAATTTGCCTGGAATTAAAGTTAGGCTTACCAGCCTGTAATTGCCAGGATTTCCTCTGGAGCCTTTTTTTAAAAATAGGTGTTAGCTATCCTCCAGTCATCTGGTACAGAGGCTGATTTAATTGATAGTTTACATACCACATTTAGTAGTTCTGCAATTTCATATTTGAGTTCCTTCAGAACTCTTGGGTAAATACCATCTGGTCCTGGTGACTTATTACTTTTTAATTTATCAATTTGTTTCAAAATCTTCTCTATCAACATCTCACTCTGGGACAGTTCCTCAGAGTTGTCACCTAAAAAGAATGGGTTGGGTGTGGGGATCTCCCCACATCCTCTGCAGTGAAGACCAATGCAAAGAATTTATTTAGCTTCTCCGCAAGGGCCTTGTCTTCCCTGAGTGCTCTTTTAGCAGCTTGGTTGTCCAGTGACCCACACTGACTGTTTGGCAGGTTTCCTGCTTCTGATGTACTTTAAAAAAATTGCTCTTTTTGTGCCTTTAACTAGTTGCTCTTCAAAGTGTGTCTTGGCATGCCTAATTATACTTTTACACTTGACTTGCCAGAGTTTATGCTCCTTTCTATTTTCCTCATTAGGAATTGACTTCCATTTCTTACAGAATTTTTGCCTCTAACTGCCTCTTTTTCTCTGCTGTTTAGCCAAGGTGGCTCTTTTTTGTTGTTGTTTTTTGAATTGGGGTATATATTTAGTTTGAACCTCTATTAGGGTGTTTTTAAATAGTCTCCATGCAGTTTGCAAGCATTTCAACCTTGTGACTGTTCCTTTTAATTTCCATTGAACTAGCTTCCTCATTTTTGTGTTGTCCTCCATTTCAAAGTTAAAAGCTGCTGTAATGGGTTTCTTTGGCATTTTTCCTCCACAAAGATGTTAATTACGTTATGGTTGCTATTACTGAGCCATTCTGATATATTCACCTCTTGGACCAGATCGTATATGCCACTTAGGACTAAATCAACCCTTGTGGATTCCAGGACTAGCTGCTCCAAGAAGCAGTCATTAATGCTATCTAGAAATTTTATCTCTGCATCCTGTTCTGAGGGGACATGTACCTTGTCAATATGGGGATAGTCGAAATCTCCCATTAGTATTGTGTTTTCTGCCTTTGAAACCTCTCTAATCTCTCTGAGAATTTCACAATCACTGTCACCATCCTGATCAGGTGGTCGGTAGGATATTGCTACTACTATACTCTTAATGTTCAAACATGGAATTTCTTTCCATGGAGATTCTATGGTCCATTGATTCATTTGGGGTGTTTACTTTATTTGACTCTATGCTTTCTTTCCCCCATAGTGCCACTCCCCCACCAGCACAACCTACTCTGTCATTCCTATATATTTTGTACCCTGGTATTACTGTGGCCCATTGATTATCATCATTCCACCAAGCTTCTGCAATGCCTATTATATCAATAGCCTCCTTATGCCAGCACTCTACTTCACCCATGTTAGTCTTTAGACTTCTAGCACTTGTATACAATTTCATCAATATTCATTTGCTTGCCTTTACATGTAATATTTAAATAGGACTCTCTTACATTTGACCATTCTTCACTAAGTCCTCTTACCTGTACTTTGACAACTTCTTTCTTACTCTCCTTACTAGGATATAGAGTTCCTTCTTTAATGAATTAATCCCATAAACCATGTGTTCCTCTACACTTGTCTGCTTTCCCACAGCCCTTAGTTTAAAAAATCCTCTACAAACTTTTTAATTTTACATGCCAGCAATATGGTTCTGTTTTGCTTTAGGTGGAGCCCGTCCTTCCTATATAGGCTCCCCCTTTCCCCCAAAGTTCCCCAGTTCCTCATAAATCTAAAACACTCCTCCCTATACCACTGTCTCATCCATGCATTGAAACCCTGCAGTTCTGCCTGTTTAAGTGGCCCTGCACGTGGAGGCGGTGCAAGGATATTTTCTGCCCTAGGCAAAACTTCCACCTTGCGCTCCCACCTCCGGCCCGGGGAGCCAGGGCCGTCCCTAGCTATTTTGGTGCCCTATGCAGCCCCCCCACAGGGGGGCAGTGTGGGGCCACGCCTCAGGCCTCCACCGGAGAGGGGCGCTGGTCCCAGGCCTCCGTGGGGGATGGGAGGGGAGGGGGGCTGGCCACTTCCTGCGGGAAGTGGTGACCCGGCCCAGCCTGCTCCACTCCCCTGGCTCCCAGCCGCACCACCAGTGAGTGTGGGGGGGGGCAGTTCCCCCCTCTCCCCAAGCCTGGGAGCCAGGGGAGCAGAGCAGGCTGGGGCCGGGTCACTCCACTTCCCACAGGAAGTAGCCAGCCCCGCTTCCCCGCGCGGAGGCCTGGGGCCCCAGCCTGCTCTGCTCCACTGGCTCCCAGGCTTGGGGGAGAACCGCCCCCCCAGCACTCGCCAGCAGCATGGCTGGGAGCCAGGGGAGCAGACCAGGCTGGAGCCGGGTCGCTCCACTTACCATGCGGTAAGTGCAGGGTCGGGCCTGGTTGCAGTCTTCAGGGGAGTGGGGGCGGGGCTGGGGTGGAGCAGGGGCAGGGGCAGGAAGAGGCGGGGTTGGGGCAGAGCAGGGGCTGGGGCCAGGGGAAGGGCCAGGGAGCCCCCCCGGTGGCAACTCCCAGCCCTGCAGTGCCCCTCCACGGCAGCTCCCAGCCCTGTGGCAGCTCCCTGCCCCCCCTCCACCCTGCGGCACCCCCTCCCCCCCCGCAGCAGCTGCCTGCCCCAGCTCACTTCCGCTCCGCCTTCTCCATTGAGCACGCCAGCGCCACTCCACTTCTCCTGCCTCCCAGGCTTGCAGCGCCAATCAGCTGTTTGGCACGACAAGCCTGGGAGGGGAGGAGAATTAGAGCGGGGGCAGCACGCTCAGGGGAGAAGGCGGAGGGGAGGTGAGCTGGGGCGGGGAGCAGTTCCCCTGCACGCCCCCTGTTACTTGCTGTGGGCAGCCCTCCCCGCGCCCCCTGCCCCAGCTCATCTCCACTCCACCACCTCCCCTGAGCGTGCTTTTTGATGCCCCCAACCACTTGGCGCCCTAGGCGGCCGCCTAGTTCGCCTAGTGGTTGCACCGGCCCTGCCTGTGCGTGGAACTGGAAGCATTTCAGAGAATGCAACCATGGAGGTCTTGGATTTTAATCTCTTACCTAACAGCCTAAACTTGGCCTCCAGGACCTCTCTCCTACCTTTCCCTATGTCACTGGTATTTTCATATACCACTACCACCAGCTCCTCCCCAGCACTGCACATAAATCTATCTGGATGTGGTTCTCCCGGTCATCACAAACCCAGCTATCTACATTTCTAAAAATCAAATCCCCCATTACTCTTCCCTTTCTCCTCCTATTAACTGGCGTTCTCTCCCCAAGAAGGGTATCCTCTGTGTGCCTAGTGGAAGGCCAATTAGGTACTGGGGTTGCAGGGGGCAGTCCACGGGTAGGCAGAGGCAGCAGGTCCAAAAAAAAACCCTTGCCTATGATGAGTGGCTTTTACACTGCAGTCTGCCCCAGTGAGCGGGGGTTAGATGATGACTGGCAGTAGCCCACGACTGAGGCAAGGTGGGGATAGAGGGTTGGGGGTTTCCCAGAGAGGGGAGACCCATAGAGACTGGTGGGGTATTGCCAGAGGGCAGCCCCAGGGTAAAGGGGCACCAGGGTCTGAGAGGGACACGGGGCCAGCTACAAGCGGGACACTGGCCTGCAGAGGGCACTCTGGAGGCTGGAAAAGAGCTAATTCCCCGAGACGACAAGCAGGAGGTGCCACGGGGGTGAGTCTGTGCCCACTTACACCCTTCAAGAAACCTTTGAAAAACAGTCTATTTAATTCCAGAAGAACACAAGACCCAAAAAGGGCTGTTGGACTATAGGAATAAGGAATAATGACCAAAAGACATTAAGACTGAGTAATGGTAAAACAGCTGTATGGAATGACAAAATATGAACAAGCTCCACAGTCCTGAAAGGGTAATAAACCTTGTTTTATGAAGAGCTGGGCTTTGATGATCAAGTTTCAAGCAGAAAAGGAGTGATTTAAAATATAGACTTCTCCAAACTACATTCTAATATATTCTTGGTTTTATATGGAAGTTCCTCTGGGCTCTTTTTCCCTACTGATTAGTGTCGGGAGAAGGTTAGACTGATTTCCTTACAACAATAGTTAAAGTTTAATTCTTGGCTCTGTAATAATTAAATGATTTTTTTAAAAAGAAAACCAATCTGTTTATATAATCTTGTGCGCCATATATTTTTGTTTGGGGTTTTTTCCCAGGAATTCACTATTACTTAGGGATATTGATCTAACTCCTCAAAGATATTTAGGATCTGGGCCATTTTCATTAAATTATAGGCCAACATTTTAAAATGTAGGCATCTAAATCCATGCTGAACCACATAAACAGCAGTGGCCTAATTTCCAAGATTGGCGAGAACATATAGCTCACCTTGATTCATTTGGCTACTGAAAATCAGGCCACTTTTACTTAGGTGCATAAATATGAATTTTGGGGCCTAATTTAGGCCCCTAAATTTGAAAATATTGGCCACAATTTTTATTTGTGAAGAGTTTATCTGCTTCTGCTATTTAATCTTCACTTGATATCATAATCCTCTATACCTGACATCATCATTATTCCCCCAGCAAGCAAGTTATGATGTCCCAAATAGAGTTTCATGGCTTCAAGTGTGTGATGAACAGCATTAGTGAGTGCTCTCCTAAAATCAGAGATTGTGACTTCCTGCAGATTTTCTAGGAATAAAGATCCCAGTTCAGCAAGGGACTTGATCATATAGCTAACTTTAAGAAACTGAGTAGTCTCATTGACTTCAATGGGACCGCTCAGATGCTTAAGTAACTTGCTGAATTGGGGTCAAAGAAATGAGAAGTGAAATACAAACTATAACATTGTAGGAGGAATTAGTCTGATCTACAGGGTTTCCAATCCTGTGATTCTATTGTAAATCTCTCTATATTTCATGTTTTTCTTAAAGCCCCGGTTCCTGGAGTCAAGTGATTGCAGGAAAATCCCAGATTTCAATTATTTAAAAAAGTAAATCTATAGACTACCTTGAGAACATGAAAACATGAACCCTAGGCTCAAAAATCAGAAGATAAATAAAAAGAATCCAACATTTGTTATTTTAAAAATCTTATTTCTAAGCCAATCATATAATTTTGGGGACCTGAGTCATGATTTTTGCACATTTGGGGTTGTCAGCACTGGATAGAGAAATGGGTTTTGAGCCAGTGTCATTGAATATTTAACTACTGTACATCAAATACATGTTTGTTATTACAGTTTTCAAAATTAATTTAGTGTAAAAGAATTAAACTGGATTCTCCATAAAGTAGGGGCTTAACATCTACATCTCACTTCCTTGGAGGACTAGTCCATCATCTCTTAACCTGTGCAAGTGAAGTCAAAATGCTCTTTAGTAACTGCAGAAGTGTCTAGGATATAACCAAAATTTGGATTATGAACATAGGGGCAAGCAACAAAGTTGAGGCTCTAATAAGCAGAGAAAAATAAATGAACCCATCTTCAAAATTCTGTTGGTATATTCAGTCTTTTAATTCCTCGCACCTCCAGAGTTAATACTTCTCTCCAAAAATTACTGCTTATTTAGGACACAGAAGCTAAAAAAAGATCTCCCTTGTGAATAAAGAAAGCAATCATAGTCCAAAATTAATAAAACTTAGCTCAAATTGCACTGGGAAGCCCTAAATCTCCCATCTAGCAGCTACTCATCACTGCTACTGCTTTCCACTGTTGTAAAAACTCTGTATGTTCCTTCATGGGGAGGGAAAGCCCAGTAGCTACCATAGCTAACTATACAATGCGACGGTTGACAAGATGTGTCATGCAGCTGTATTGCTGTTAGTGCCCTCTGAAGGCTACCAGAGAAAAAGAACAGCAGTTCATTCCCTCATGCAGTGCAGGACTGAGCTTCCTGATATGAAGTCAGATCAAATATCTAAGCTGTTCATAGGGGAGAAATTAATAACTAAGACACCTAATGTGCTATTGAGCTCTAGGAAGTAGATTTAAGTGTCAGATGTGCCGTTATGAGAAGTCACATATGAAACAAATATTAAATGATGTCATGGTCTGTGCACTAGCCATGACCTGTCTAATTAGAAACAGAGCCCATTGGCAGACACAGGTGCAAAAGGGGAACAAAGTAATGACAGATTCAGGGCAATGGGGACAAGCTGAAGTGCAGCAAGTAAGTGGATCCTGAAGTCTAAGGAAAAGAAAAGCATGATGGTTTCACCTGCAGCGTTCAGAGAATCACAGCGCTTTCGCTCTGTACAACATTTGTGAAAGAGGATCACATGTAATGAAAATAATTCTGATTTACCAAACAGAGGCCCAACCTAGCAGTCCTTATTCAGGCAAATACTCCTGTCTGAGCAGAGACTGCAGGAGCAGGCTGCAGGTGCCTGATTTTTACTTACCCCCGAAATAGAGCATGATTACAGTATTGGGTCAGACTCCTGGGCCCTGTTATGGAGGTGCCAAAGAACTGCTGGCCTACTGAGGATTTCCCCTGAATAGGGAGAATCTCTGCATGGCATGGAGCTGAGATGGGGGCTGGGGGAAAGGTCCCTGTGGGGCTGAGGAACTGGAGCACAGCAGAAGCATTGCTTCACTCCAGTGATCTCAGACTCAGAACAGTCCATTGGTGCCACAAACAGCTGCACACAACTTAGAGCAGTTCTGAAACTGCTGTAAAGTAGGCTAAACCCATCCCAGCGCTCCCTGGACCTAGGAGCTGCAAACATGGCACAAAGCCACCTTTGCCACCCCAGTCTCCCAGTCCTCCCCCGAGCACAGCTCAGCCAGACCACACGGACTTCAGCTCAGCTTTTACCTCTTTACACTGATGAAAGTGAGAGAAAAATCAAGCTTTATGTTCAAGAATGAGATGTGAGGAAACCCAACTCCCTTTGGGACAGGTAAGAGTACTCTTAAAATCACTGCAAAGTATGATGGATAAGTTAGCATCCAATAACTACAATAATAAAAACTACCAGGCATTAAGTGCAACAGGAGGGACAGAGTTCTAACGCAGGGTATTAATTTTGACCATGAATGTCCTTTCAGCTGGAGCACTTAATTGTCTTGGCTGTCTCTGCCACCAGCTGAATGCAGCTCTATCGCTGTTATCTTCAGAACCTAATGATGGGTTCTGCTACTGGAGACAGTAAATGTTTTCCAAGGAACAGATTAAACAAATCATCAGTCCCATGATCAAATATCTAAGCTGATATGGGACATGGAGATAAAACATTTTTCTGCTAATTTGATTTATTTCCCCAAATAGATTTGTGCTAGTTTGGCCCTCTCTGATCTGGCCATCGTTTCAACTGTAAATTCTGTGTTAATGTAGTGGAGATAAGCCATGGTTTGAGGCTCCAAAGAACGATCCAGCTAAAACATTCCACATATCTGGAGTGATTTATAGTGTGTAAGGCGACTGGGAAGCGGGGTGGGTAGCACTGGGAAATGTGACAGAGCTCACTCCGCCACAGCAAACAAACGTGATTCCAGAAGAACATAGAGAGGACAGTGGAAGGGAGAAAATAAGAGAGAGCTACAGGTGTTTTAGTCATAAAGACACGAGCTTCTGCAGTTGAAACAAATGTCCTTTCACCGAATCAAAAAAAAAAACAAAAAACAACAGATCAAAGTTGCTTCTGAGCAATAGGAGACTGAGATACATTAGAAAGGTTCATATCCTTGCTACATTTATAATGTCGGACACGTGATTTAAGGCCTTTGTAAATGTAAACCTGTGACAGACACTTCTTGCTCACTTCCAAGGTGCATTTTTTTAAAAACCACAACCAAGTTCTTGATCTTGCAATTAATATAGTGATCCCGGAAAAAATAAATCCCCAAGTAAATAGGGCTTTCTGACTTTTTTCTAATACCTTGTCATTTTAATTATCTCCAGGGCACAATCAACACACTAAATATCGTTGTCAAATATGTGCCCCCGGGCGCGAGTGCCTGCAAACTGCCTCCACTTAGCTGGAAACAACTAGTACGGACACATACTGCTGCCACGACTTCCCCTCCTGCAAACCGAAGCCATCCCTAACACACACAGGCTTCGGAGGGTGAGAACGTCGGGAAGGGGAGGCAATCAACCGTTTATACATCCCGGCAAATTTTGATCACAGAAAGTATGCGGGGTTGGCGAAGAGGAGGAGGCGGATGAAGAGCTGACCTCCCACGTACCTGCGTGGGGAGTACATTTTCCCGGTTTCCAAGGCACAACTGAGCTGTAGGGTTCCCCCCCCCCTCCGATTTAAAGTGGGTTTTGTTAAGTTATTTTTCTTTTGGAGTGCGGGGTTTTGCCGCGTGGGTCTCCACCTCACACCCCTCCGACCTGCTCCATCCAGACCGTCCCCACTGATCGGGACAGCGCCTGATCTCCCTCGCCCTGGGGTAGTGGCTGGGGGCCCGGCTGTGTTAATTTCACCGGTGCCATCCACTTCTATAACACACCTGTGCTCCGTGCAGCCCAGCGCCTCCGCTTCGCCCTGCCTGCCCAGAAGGCTGCCCGCGGGGGGAGAAGCGCAAGGCAATGGCGCACTCCCTGCCCCCAGATCAGCCGCACCGCGCCTGGGGCCGGGGAGGGAGACGGTACCTGGGGCCGCTGGGGAGCCGGAGTGCAGCAGCGCAGCGGCGAGGAGCAAAAGCGCTGCCCAGGGCAGCCGCAGCGGAGCCCGGTCGGCAGCAGCCATGGAGCCGGTGTGCGCAGGAGTCAGTCCCGGCGGGGCGCGTGCGATGGGGTCTGGCGGCGCGGAAGAGGCGCTGGAACAATCCCGCGCGAAGCCAGCCGGCTGCAGCGCAGCTCCCCGCCCAGCCCAATGGCACTGCTCAGCCCCGCTGCCGCTGCCTTCGAGCCTCGCCACTTCCCTTCATGTCGAACGGAGCCGCGGCAGCCGCTCGGCTTCCCAGCGCCTCCCCTCTGTCTCCTCCTCCTGGCGCCCAGGGAGATTGCAACAGGAGGCTGGGGACGGGAAGGAGCCTGCAACCTGCTTTGATTTTTTCCCCACCACCCCTTGATTTATTGGCAAAGGAGGAAGGCAAAGAAATCTTCTCTCCGCCCAAAACATTGTCTGTCCTCTGCGTTGTGGCTTCAATGTTCAGTCACTTCCACACCAAGGAATTTATTTCCCCTCCTCCCTGCTATTTTTCCTGGGGGTTGCATTGTCATTAGTTAAATCTATTCGGAGTCCAGACACACGCGCCAGCTCCCTTCTCATAGCCAAGACATCTCCCTAGCGCCCTCCAAACTCCCCACGCCAGGCCTTGCTGAAGGTCTCCAGGTCTTCTGAACCCTCCAGAGAATTCCTGCCTCCCCTGCAGATCTGTGACTTGCCCCCTCTATGGATGATGTGACTGACTGGTTGCCACTTGTCACAAGCAGTAACAATGAAAAGGCAGTTTAAGAAGCAGACTGCTCTACCGAATTTAGGGCAGTCAAAAAAAAATCCTAAAATTAATATTCCTTAATTGTTTTTACAGATCACCTTTCAGATGAAGAGTATCACAGGGGTAGCCGTGTTAGTCTGGATCTGTAAAAGCAGCAAAGAGTCCTGTGGCACCTTATAGACTAACAGACGTTTTGCAGCATGAGCTTTCATGGGTGAATACCCACTTCTTCGGATGCAAGAAGACCCTACCAGTCTAACTTTATTAGCTGTATTGTTTGTCTAGATTTACCTAGGCATTGCACTACTCTGGCTTTGGTTATTGGACCCTCAGTGGGTCCCAAATGAAGATGACACTCACTGGGCTGTAGTTAGTGTCAGAGGAGTAGCCGTGTTAGTCTTGCATCCGAAGAAGTGGGTATTCACCCACGAAAGCTCATGCTGCAAAACGTCTGTTAGTCTATAAGGTGCCACAGGATTCTTTGCTGCCTTTCAGATGAAGTAACTACAATTGTACAGTTATCTTGATGAGGGCAGAACCAGTTTAATGGCTTTATAATCCTCTCTGTGGCCTCGATTCTGTGAAGACTTACCTATGCTAAATTTTACACTGTAGGAGTAGTCCCAATGATAGTCCCTGGAGGTACCTACAGTTGGGCAGTGCTTATGTCTTTGCAGGGTCAGGATCTGTATTATTTTCTATCTTTTTAGGGCACCTGTGAGTCAGATTCCTGTTTGCTTTAACTCCTGCTGCACAGTGAACAGGAATCATGGGAGTTTTCCATAATGACTCCTATCTCTTTTTCATCAAGGGATACTGCAGATTCAGAGCTCAGTACATACACAGTAAGAGGTTTATAGTGTTGCCAATGGGTATTATGTTATCTATATTGTGTTATACTGTGACGCTCCATCCCCACATCAACATGAGGGTTCTGAGTCTTCCACTCTTTTCATCAGCCAAAATAGCTGTCATCCTCAGCCATCGCCACCAACCCAATGTCCACTTGCTCTTCCAAATCATTAAGGGCTAAACTGTGTCTCTGTCTTACACAGCTGTTGAGGGAAACAGAGGGAGCAAAGCCTTCTCCAGTCTCCTGGCGCTTGGACTTGGGCCTGGTATTCAGTGTACCCCAGTGTTTCAGCATGTTCCTCCCTCCCCAAGGAAGTAGGTGGGGAATGCGTAAGAGCCAAAGCTCTGCCCCTAGCAGGCTGGTCAGGGATGCGGAGGGAAACATCCCTATATAGTGTGTTGTAACTTACTTCCCCTCAGGAACAAAGGGGAGTATCGGAGGAGCGGTGTCATCACATTTCCTTCCCAAGACTCCTGCTGCAGTGGCACAACTACACTACCCCCTGCCCCTTCCTCAGGTCTGAGCCTTATGGCTCAATCTGGCCCTACCAGTCTAACTTTATTAGCTGTATTGTTTGTCTAGATTTACCTAGGCATTGCACTTCTCTGGCTTTGGTTATTGGACCCTCAGTGGGTCCCAAATGAAGATGACACTCACTGGGCTGTAGTTAGTATCAGAGGAGTAGCCGTGTTAGTCTGTATCCACAAAAACGAGGAGTCTGGTGGCACCTACTAATTTTCCTTTTGTGGGAAATAAACTGGGTGTTAGCTATATAGCAGTCCTCAGTAATAGTCCTAGGTTAAGAGGGCATGTTGCAAATATTTAACTGTTTCTCTGCTATTGGAGAACTTAAACCTGCACACCCTGGTGCACATCAGTAATCCTTACACATGTGAGAAATCCTAGTGGGTTTCATTAGGCTACCTGTCTGAGTAAGAGTTTGCAGAACTGAGCCTCACACTTCATTTCCATCACAGTCTGGTGGGAAAAACCTTTGGTCCTCACAATTTACTTCACCTGCGTTTCTTAAGTTTCTCCATAAATTCTTCCTTAGAGACTTCAGAGAATGACTTTAGAAAAGCAGGATTGCTCAGTAAAAGTTCCCTTCTATGTTTTCTATTTACGCAAAACAATTAATCTTTATGGTGACCTCACGCTCTTAGGAACCAGGCCTACTTCCATTGAAGTCAATAGCAAAGATCTCATTGAAGAGCCGTGAGACTGTAAACTCTTATCTGCTACTTGTTCTTTACATTGCTGAGCATGCTCTCAGCACTTAGAAAAAATACAGAGTAATAATTTCCTACCTCTTTAGTTGTCCCTAGACAAAAAAAGCCCCATGGCATCAAGTCTCAGAGCCAGTGGTGCAAGTAGAAATAATTTCTTGCTGGTACTGCACTCATGGGAGGGACACAAAGGGGGACATATGACCTCCCCTGCCATGACCCTCCATGTGACTCCTCCCCGCCCTGCCCCCAGCCCAGTGCCCCCATGCTCTCCCCACCCCTCCGACACCCCCCTTACCTGTCTAAAATTTTACAACTGAATCTGTTAAAGAGATGTAGTGGTAAAATGATGCTTTGGGCCCTTGGTGCCACCTGTAGTTCCCGATGTTATTGAGGATCCAACAACACCCCAAATTGAAAACTTCTTAAATGAAAGAAGGATAGGAAGGACAAGCACCCCACTTTCTCTTAACACACTATTAGTGCCTCCCTTGTGTGTGCCTTTGTTTAAGTTTGTTAGCATATATATTGTGCTGTTCACTGAATCCTATTCATTCTTAACATTTGCTAGTCAGATTGGTCATTCTCCTTCTCTGGTAACCACTGCCAGCTACTGAGGCACTGCTCCCCTGCTACAGCCCTCCCACCCCCTGCAACACAATGCTTCCAACTGCCCCCTTCCCAGCTAGATTTTCTGCTGTTAGGAGCCTTCTGCCAGGATCTGCATCAGTGGATAGGATCCCTAGTGTGTACCCATAAATTATTGGGATGATGACTAGTAATCTGATTATTCTTCTAATATTTAAGGTACTTAATTTGTTGGTGATTTACTTCTGTATATAATTATCATACATTTATTTTACACTAGAGTGTTTTGCAGACCCACAGATTGTGAAATGGCATGGAATTTACATTCTGGATGTTTGGCCAACACAGAAAAACTGTGAGAAGCCACATTTCTGACTCAGAATTTGAAATCTCAGAGTCATGCAATCAACATGTTTTTTCACTGACTATATGCATCTCTAACGTTTTAAAGCAATGTTGTTAAGGCTCCGGGTTGAGCTGTCCCATTGCCCTCTCTCTCTCCCAGTCTCTCCATATGCATCATCTTTCAAGTATCAGAGGGGTAGCCGTGTTAGTCTGGATCTGTAAAAGCAGCAAAGAGTTCTGTGGCACCTTATAGACTAACAGATGTTTTGGAGCATGAGCTTTCGTGGTATTCACCCATGAAAGCTCATCTTTCAAGTGACAGGCTTACAGGCATTCTCAGCATTCTCCCAAGCATCTGCTTTACTCCTACCTTGGGCAGTCAGACAGGTGTCATACCTTTGGCAGTACTCATTAACTGCCTCAGTTTCCCCACTCTTGGATGGAAGGTGATACACAGCATGCCTCTGCTGTGCCTCAGTTTCAGCCACAGTGAAGCTCAGCTCTGCCTGAATTTCCTTGATAAGAGCAGGCAGTGAATTGGCTTCCTTGGGCACTGAATCTGTCCTCAAGGAGATTACACTTGAGCCAGTGTGACTCACATCTCCCCTGTGAGAATAGGTGGAGATCCTCCCTCCTGCCGTTCATGTGCTTATTCGCAGATGCTGCTGGGAAAGCCACTTCCTTCCCATCAAATGCCCTAGCTGCGTTCTCCTCCTTTCCCCTCTGTGGCAGCAGGGAAAGGAGCAGAGTGTAGCCCTGTCCCCCCAACCATATCCTCAGGTGGGGCTACGCAGCTATGGTGGGGCAGATCTGCCAGCGTGTGGCCGTCTGGAAGCCCCGCGTCTTTCTGGTACCCTGTACCGGCTAGACATTTCTTGCGGGTATGGGGTACCGGAGGGTACCGCCATACTTGCACTCCTGCTCAGAGTCCAGGTCAACTAACTCAGGCTTGCAGGTCTCACACTATGGGGCTAAAAATAGCAGTGTGGACATTCCCACTGGGGCTGGAGCTTGGGCTTTCAGATCCCAGCTCACCAAGTTTCAGAGGCCAGGCTCCAGTCCAAGTGGGAACATCCACACTGCTATTTTTATCCCTGTAACAGAAAACCTATGAGCCCAATTCAGATAGCTCCTTCTCCCAGCTCATACCTAATTGACTGGGTGAGAGGGGAGCCGTGCCCCACCCTCTCTGCAAGGCTCCAGGCCCTTAAAGATACTGTAACAGGATCTCTTCTAAATATTACTTTTTCCTGGGACCTCTTTCCTCTCTCCTCATATGCTTTCAGGCTTTGCGTATCAGACCACCCCAAACTTGTAAAGACCCATGGCAGGTGAGGACTGACCAAGAGGTAGTACTGCTCTTAAGCTGTAGACTGCCCTATCAGAGATCCAACCCAAACCAATTTCTAGATCTCAATATTTGGGTCCAGGGTTTTAATTCATTTAAATGAGTGTAGCTCAGTGGGAGCTGAGGACACTTAGTACTTGGTAGAAATCCAAAGCCTATCTTAATTCTGTGGCTTTAGCCCACCTCTGTTAGGAATGTATAAATGTGACATTTGAGTTGGTTTTGGAAGACATATGGGAGTAGGCTTTGGATAGCCTGGGGCCTGATCCTGCAAGGTGCTTAATGTCTCTTGCAAGGCATTAAAGGCCAGATTTTTAAAGCCATTTAGTCACCTAAATATCATTAGGCCCTAAGTATTCTCAATTTCAATTATCAGAGGGGTAGCCGTGTTAGTCTGGATCTGTAAAAGCAGCAAAGAATCCTGTGGCACCTTATAGACTAACAGACATTTTGCAGCATGAGCTTTTGTGGGTGTGCGTCAAAGTGGGCATTCACCCATGAAAGCTCATGCTGCAAAACGTCTGTTAGTCTATAAGGTGCCACAGGATTCTTTGCAGCTTTTTCAATTTCAATTGACTTCAATGTGTAATTAAATTGCATGGGAGCTGAGGCTTCTCAGCTGAATCAGGCCCCATGTCTGCTCTTAAAATACGAGCTTTCAAAAGGATAAACACCACAACACACTGTTCCAATTGGAAAAAGAGTGGCATCTGTTTATGTCAGAAAGAGTGAATCCACGTGGAGTTTACAAAATGTAAAGGTTTTATTTTTTTCTTCCAATATTTCTTTATTCCCTACCCAGTGAAAATTGTAGTCAGTCTAGGCAGAGGTTTGCAGTGAGTAGGAGTGGAGTAATGTGTCCTTAATAACACCGTTTAGTCTAATCGCCTTTACAAGCTGCATAGCCTTGGCAAATATTTTTGAAAAGACAAAAAGAATTATGTGAAGAGTGTGGATATGCAATAAATCAACCTGGATGCCATGTCTGAATAAGTATGGACTTGTTTCTATGGTAATGTGAAATTTGTTTTTCTCTTTTACCTTGCCCATGTCAGTGGGGGGGAAGGTTGTATTGCCAAGGTATTTTCCATAATTATATATCAGTACATTTCAATTAGTGTAATATCTGGGATTAAGATGTAGCCCAACCTAAAATATACATTTGGGGTTTGCTAATACTCTTTCTTTTGTCTATGGAAATAATTCCCCACACATGAGGACAGATAAATAATAAGCACATGTTGCAAAATCCTACTATAATGTTTAGATCAGAATAATGTAACATTTTAAAGGTTATGTCTCCTTGATTTCTAAAAACACATTGGGGCAGATCCTCAGATGGTGTAAAATGACACAGCTTCACCAAAGTCAATTAATCCCTTCTATTCTTGATGTCAGCAGAATAACTATCCCACGGGTCCCTCAGGGATCTGTACTGGTGCCTGTGTGATTCAGCATATTCATAAATTATCTGGAAAAGGAAGTGAACAATGAGAGGGGAAAGTTTGCAAACTATACAAAATTACTCAATATAGTTAAGTCCAAAGCAGTCTGTGAAGAGTTACAAAGGGATATCACAGAACTGGGTGAGTAGGCAACACAATGGCAGATGAAAATTAATCTTGATAACTGCAAAGTAATGCATGTTGGAAAACATAATCCCAACTATACACACAATATGATGGGGTCTAAATTTGCTGTTACCACTCAAGAAAGAGATCTTGAAATCATTGTAAATAGTTCCCTGAAAACATCCTAAACGTGCAGCAGCAGTCACAAAAGCCAACAGATGGTTAGAAACCATTAGGAAAGGGATAGATAATAAGACTGTAAATATCAAAACTGCTACTATATTTAATCCATGGTATGCTTATACCTTTAATTCTGCATGAAGTTCTGGTCACCCCATCTCAAACCAGATATATTAGAAATGGAAAAAGTACAGAGAATGTCAACAAAAATGATTAAGGGTATGGAACAGCTTCCATATGACAACAGGTTATAAAGACTGGGACTGTTCAGCTTGGGAAAGAGATGACTTGGGGGAATATGATAGAGGTCTGTAAAATCATGAATAGTGTGGAGAAAGTGAATAAGGAAGTGTTATTTACTCTTTCACATAACACAAGAACCAAGGGTCACCCAATGAAATTAAAAGGCAGCAGGTTTAAAACAAACAAAAGGAAGTATTTCTTCACACAATCCACACTCAACCTGTGGAACTCATTGCCAGGAGATGTTGTGAAGGCCAAAAATATGACTGGTTCAAAAAAGAATTCAATTAGTTCATGCATCAATGTCTATAAGCCAAGAAAGTCAAGGACACAATTCCATGCTGTGAGTGTCCCTACACTTCCAAATGCCAGAAGCTGGGACTAGACAACAAGTGATGGATCACTTGATGATTGCCTATTCTGTTTATTCCCATTGAAGCATCTGGCACTGGCCACTGTCAGAAGACAGGATACTGAGCTAGATGGACCATTGGTCTGACCCACTATAGCCGTTCTTATGTTCTTATGTAATTTACACCAACTAATGAAATAGCCCATTCTATTTGGGATGTAGGGTTCTTCATGTTTGATTTCCAGAAATTGTGTCATTTGAGCAGAAGACAACAGCAAGAAAGATACCAACAGTGTAGCAGGGCACTCTGCTCTTTTAAAGGCCAAGGAGAAGTGGGCCCTATTCTAGAGAGAAGCCCAGCAGGGAGATGGGGGTGCCATTTAAGGGGGACAGAAGGGGCTCCTACCCCCCCCCCCCAAGTTTCGTACAGGAGGTGTGTTCCCAGGCAGAGATCTTAACTGCACAAGATTAGTGTGGAATGGTGAGTTCTCCAGAGGAGAGATGCTGTTCCCAGCTTGTGCCCCTGGGATAAGGAGTCAGTATTTTGTTTACAAACAGAGGCAGGGTGATTAAGATAAGAAAGGGCTGTTAATTAAATTAAGGATATGGAAGTCATTAAATGGAATCCCTCTGCAGAGTGTGGGGGATGTTGAAGAGAGAATGCAGGGGACTCAGAAGAAATACAGCCAAGCCCTCAGAACAAGAGGGAGATTTGAAGGCGGTAGGTGAAAAACGGGCCAAACCCCAGAGAATGGATAGCAGTGGTGTCATAAACATACAGATAAGGGTAGCATAAAATCCCTCCTGGGCAGCTGTACTGAATCTTTACCTGTAAGGGGTTAAGAAGCTCAAATAACCTGGTTGGTACCTGACCAAAAGGACCAATAAGGAAAGAAGATACTTTCAATCATGGGTGGGAAGGTTTTCTTTGTACTCTCTTTGTTTGTTCCCTCTCTGGATGGAGAGAGAGAGACCAGGCAGGTAAAACATCTCCTGAAAACATAGCTGAAAGGTTACAAAAATTGTAAGTAATGGCAAGGAAATGTGTTAGATTATCTTTTGTTTTAGCTTGTGAATTTTCCCTATGCTAAGAGGTAGTTTTATTCCTGTTTTTTGTAACTGTGAAGCTGAGTCCAGAGGAGAGTCCTCTGTGTTTTAAATCTTTTTATTACCCAGTAAAGTTACCTTCCATCCTGATTTTGCAGGTGTGATTCTTTTATTTTTTTCTTTATAATAAAGTTCTTCTTTTAAGAACCTGATTGATTTTAGTGTCCTAAAGATAAAGGGTCTGGTTTGTACTTACATTAAAGGCAATTGCTTGGTATATTATTTTCAAGCCTCCCCAGGAAAGGGGGTGAAGAGGTTTGGGGGGATATTTTGGGGGAATAGGGACTCCAAGTGACCCTTTCCTGAATTTTGTGTAAATCACTTAGTGGTGGCAACAATCCTGTCCAAGGACAAGGAAAGAAATTTGTGCCTTGGGGAAGTTTTTAACCTAAGCTGGTAGAATATAAGCTATGGGGATCTTTCATGCAGGTCCCCACATCTGTACCCCAGAGTTCAGAGTGGGGAGGAATCCTGACAAGTGGTATAGAGAAGTTCCTCCTCTACCTGTGGTACTTATGTGGCCCCATCACCATACTGTCTGAATGCCTCACGATGTCTAACCTATTTCTCCTCACCGCCCCTCAGTGAGGTAGAGCAGTGCTGTTATCCCCATTGTACTGATGGGACTCTGAGGCATAGAGACTAAGGGTCAGATTTTCAAAGTATAGGCACCTAGTAGATTAGGTGCTTTGTTAACCCCACTAGAGGTCTAGCTGCATCTTTGGGTGCCTAAAAGGCTTTGAAACTCTTGTCTCTAAGGCCATACAGGAAGTCCATGGGAGGAGTAGAACCCAGGTCTCGCAGGGCTAGCACCCTATCCACTAGACCAGCTTATATCTCTGGTGCATGCTGCAAAAAAGAGGGTCTGATAGATGGGAGCAAAACCAAGGCGGCCAGTTCTCTGAGACTCCAGCAATTGGTCCCAGGTGATTGGAAAGGATATCATGTTTGACGGCATGAAAAGCAGCAAAGAGGTCAGGAAGGATGATGAAAGAAAGTGTGAAAATGAGAATCAGATGAAAGATCACTTAACTCCCAAGGGGTGGCAGATTCTGCCCCAGGCTGGGTTGTAGAATAATGCCTGCTGCATAGTTCTAGATTTTTAACTGAAAACTATTTTGTTTTGTCATTTTTGGTCTGTGTTTGAGAAAAGAAAGGAATGAAAAAGTGTCATACAAGTATCAGATGTGTTTATGCCTCAAATTCTTAGGATCACAGGCCAATTCCAGAACAAAGAACAGAAACTGCATCCACAGAGTCCATAAAGTTGACTATTATTGTCATGATTTGTATTATTCACCATCTGTGTATTCAGCACTGTTCAGAATATGCCAGAAAATGTAGTTCCTGAGCCAATGTGTACAAGATGTGTAGCCCTACATAAAGATGGCTCCGATATTTAAGTATGACGTGTATAGTTACTGAGCTTAGGTTCACTGTGATGTTAATATCTATTAGCGGCGGCACTAATGGCAATAGAAGTTTTACTTGACTAGAAGATTTGATCCTCCAACTTTCTTTCAAGAGGAAGAACTGCCCAGAGCTCCCGTGCCTGTTTATTTTCCTTTCCTGCCTGCAGAGGCCCTGACATACCTCAGTAGTCTCAAATTTTATCTCAACTTTTAAATGTGGATTTTTTAATTTTTATTTTATTTTTTTATTTTTTTGGTGTTTGGTTTTAAATAGTCTCCTCTGAAAACTGCAACTCAGTCACTGCAGTGTTGTGTTTAAGAGCCTTCTGGAAAGTAACTAAGTGAGAGCAGTGTTGCCAACTCCCATGATTTTGTCATGAGTCTCATGATAATTATTATTTTCCTTAAAGCCCCAGCTCCTGGAGTCAAGTGGATATGTGATGATTTCAGTCTTCATTCTTAAAGAAAAATGAAGTTTCTAGCCCTTGTGGCTGTGAAGAAAGCTTCAAAATGTGACCCCAGTGCACCCCCAAGGTTCAAAAAGCAGAAGGCAAATAAAAAACACTGAAGCTATTATTTTTACATAATCTCATGATTTTAAAGCCAATCTCATGATTTTTGGTGAGCCTGATTCATGATTTTTGAACATTTTGAGGTTGGCAATACTGTGAAAGTAACTTGAAACTGTCAGGTTTAAGAGTAGCAGCCGTGTTAGTCTGTATCCGCAAAAAGAACAGGTGTACTTGTGGCACCTTAGTTTCACTCCTGTTTAAAGTCAGTTTCTAGTCTATTATTTGTAGTGGGGTAACAGCCCTAGAGCCCCAGGCAGGTGCAGTATAAACTCATGGGGGCTTGCCCTAGTAGGATGTTTCCAAAAAGTTAAATGATCTATTCCAAGCTTCGGTGAACTGCAAAGTGATAGAAAGCAATCTAGATTTTTCTACAGTTGTTTCAATTGTTGTATTCAAAAGTTAGTAACAAAGTAAGAATATACATTAAAATTTTAAACCTAACTAGTGCCCCTTAAGGGACTTGACACAAGAAGTCAGAACATGTTAGTATTAGAGCTGAGTGAATTTAATATTTATTTTAAAATTGCCAGTGATGGAGAATCCACCACAACCCTTGGTGAATTGTTCCAATGGTTAATTACTCTCACCATTAAAAAAATACACCTTATTTCCAGTCTGAATTTGTCTAGCTTCAGTTTCCAGCCATTGTATCGTATTATGCCTTTCTCTGCTAGATTGTAGAGCCCATTATTAAATATTTGTTCCCCAGGTAGATACTTATAGACTGTAATAAAATCACCCCTTAATCTTCTCTTTGTTAAGCTAAATAAATTGAGCTCTTTGAGTCTGTCACTATAAGACGTGTTTTCTATTCCAAGTCATTCTCATGGGTCTTCTCTGAACCCTCTCCAATTTATCAATGACCTTCTTGAATTGTGGGCACCAGAACTGGATACAGTATTCCACAGGGCCACCCGGGGGGGGGCAAGTGGGGCAATTTGCCCCGGGCCCAGCAGGGGCCCCCACGAGAGTTTTTCGGGGCCCCTGGAGCAGGGTCCTTCACTCGCTCCGGGGGCCCCGGAAAACTCTCGCAGGGCCCGGGCCCCCGGAGCTTCTTCCGCTCCGGGTCTTCGGCGGCAAATCGGTGGCAGGGGGTCCTTCCGCTCCAGGACCCACCGCCGAAGTGCCCCGAAGACCCGCAGCGGGGGGTCCTTCTGCCCCGGGACCTGCCGCCAAAGTGCTGGGTCTTCAGTGGCAATTCTGCGGCAGGGCCCTCCGCCGCCGAAGACCCCAAGCCCCCTGAATCCTCTGGGCAGCCCTGGTATTCCAGCAGCCATAAGTTTCAAAATGTGGGGTGCCTTCTATCATTAAAAATAGCCATTGATCAAACAGCAGAATATAAGCCTTTACCTTACAATTTTTTATGACCCGAATCCCCTGCACTATGACACAATGTCATGAAACCTAACCCCAGCTATTAAAGTTATCCATATGTCAATCAAAAGCTTAATCAAACATACATTGTAAAATGTGCCTTAAAACGTGCCAAACTTGAGCTCTGGTGGACCACTGAAAGATAACAGCTCCAGAGCTGTGGACCCTCCACTGAGAATGCCTTGACTTGAACTGTCAACCCCCAAAACTACCATAAGTAGGGCCCTTCCAAATTTACGGCTCTGAAAAAAGTGTCATGGACCATGAAATCTGGTTTCCCCCGTGAAATCTGGCTATTGTAGGGGGGTTGCAGTATTGCCAACCTTACTTCTGTGCTGCCTTCAGAGCTGGGCAGCTGGAGAGCAGTGATCCTGGCTGGGCACCCAACTCTGAAGGAAGAACCACCGCCAGCAGCAGCGCAGAAGTGAGGGTGTCATGCGAGGGTCATCACTTTGGGGCAGGCAGGGCTGGCCTTACATGTGGGCGACTGCCCAGGGTGCTGTGGTTGGGGCGGGGGGCACACATACAGCCAGCACAAGGCCGCTTTGAACCCAAGTGTTGGGGAGGAGCAGGGCTGGGAGCACTCTGGCTGAGGGCTCCTACTGTGCACTGGGCTTCAGCTGCTAGTCCTAACCAGGCTGTGGAGGGATGGGACTTCTCTACCCCTGCATGGGCCACTCCTGGGGCCGTGACTGACCCACCTCCGCCAGGGGCACAGAAGTAAGGGTGGCAACACCATACCATGCCACTTTCACTTCTGCGCTGCTGCTGGCAGCAGCTCTGCCTTCAGAGCTGGGTATCCAGCCAGCAGCCACCCTTCTCCAGCCACCCATCTCTGAAGGCAGCACTGCTGCCAGCAACGGCACAGAAAAGTGAAAAGTGCCTATGTGACAATGCCTCTAAAAGCTCTGATCAATTCCGCCAGGGTTCAGCCAAATCCAATGAGAGTCACAGCTGCCCAAAGCAGAAACAATTTCCCAGTCATTGTCCAAGGAATCACCTGAAGCATTTGATTTTTGCTGTGCAGCCAAAGGTGATGGAACTCTCCATTTATGGCCCAGAACAAAGGGCTCAAGAAGAAGACCGAGATCAAATTGCTCTTGATATCCCACTCTCCCAAGACCTCCCCTCTCCCTACTTTCTCTATCACCAGGGACAAAAATCCAGCATTTCCTCTCTGTCCACATAGCCCAAACTCTTGTCCAAAAATAATTTCCTTCTCTTTTCTGGCCTGGACCACTGTTACCTTGCTCCCCTCAAGTCTATTCAGAACACTTGTACAAAAATCATCTATTTGGCTAGTTGCTCTGACACATCGACTTCCTCCTCGAGTCCCTCCACTGGCCTCATTTTCACCAATCCGACAAATACAGGTTTCTTAGTCCCACCCTGTACAGCAGATCTAGTGAGTGATCTATCATGATGTTGACTCCCCCAACATCTTCACCTCGCCACCTTTCCCAGCCTTTACTTTGCCAGTCAGCTTCTCTTGTAAACATCTCCATACTGCTTTTATGCACAGGAAAAAAATACCTGATAACAGCCACTACCTTACCCTCCTTAAGATTCACCTTTGCCATGAAGCCTACAAAACCCAGCCTGCTGATCATGGCTAGACAGGTAACAAGCTGAGTATTCCTCTTCCAATTCTTTCCTTTTCCTACTTCCTTCCTCTAGCTCTAGTTTAAAAAACAAAAACACCCTACAATGTATGTAACTGCCAAAGCTGTGCCAATTCATCAACAATCTCATTTGCTTGTATGTGGCATCCCCATACCTTTCATCTGTCTGTGTCTTTAGATTGTAAACCCTTCGGGGCAGAGACTCTCTTTTCAGTGTTTGTACAGCATACAGCACAATGGAGCCCAATCCAAACTGAGCCTTTTGGGTGCTAGCATAATAAACTACTAGTACCTCCACAAAAAGTGCTGGCAAGAACCATTCTGAGCACGGGAAGAAGTGAACAACCTGAAGGGAACTAGGTGCAGTAACAGAAGATAAAAGATATAATTGCATATTTTGTCATACTTCACATACTTGGCACCTAGGTTATATAAATAAAGAATAATAGATCCTTTTCTAGGAAAGCTCAAAGGTGATTTTGATGCAAATTCTCTTCAGATTTACAAGTTAAACACAATTTTCCCCATCATAAATTTGGCGTTATTAACAGCTAAGACAAGGCTTAATTCATTCTCTGCTGCCTGGAAGGAACTCTGCCTGGCAGACCTGTTCTGATGACTTCCTGAGCAAGTGGGTTAACTGCAGATTTGCCTCATTTTTTGCTATTATCTTTTGCTAACTGCCAATAGTAATATACGTTTACAGATTGCTCCAAAGTTAGTCCTTTTTTGATTTATAGGGTGTCTTTTCTGAGCAGCTGTGATATCAAATACAGGACTTGTCTTTATTGTTAATGAACCACATGCTAATTCAAATAGAGATGATTGTAACATAAAAGTGTAACTTTATAGTAAAATAGGGATAATATATATAGTACCTAAGATTTTCTTTTTCCTTTTTCACCAGAGACTATTAGGCCATTCATTCCCATATAAAGAACCAGATCCTGTGCTCCACTAAATCCAGTTTGTGCCTCTGATTACAGCAGCCCTAAGTGAGCAGGTGGGGTTATCTCTGGGATGAAGGAACCATGGAATGGCCTAAAGCTAGCATAGCTGGATCTATTCCACTTTCTTCCACCTCACACCACAGACAATGTGTCAATGGGATGGGAGAGAGCATGGCTGGAGCCTGCTGCATTCAACAGCTCCCTGCTGAAGTGGTGGCCCTAGGGAGTCATTAGAACTCAGCACAACTCAGGGCTTCTCTAAATTGAAGCAGGGCAAAGTCAACGATGTGCAAACTCCAGCCACTAGGTTTACCCAGACATCATAAAGGGCCTGCTTATCACTGACAATAAGATCTGAAATGTCACTTCTCACCTCTGTCACATTGTTTCTGCCTCAAGTCAACCGCAGCAGAACTGGAATTTGGGATGGAAGGGAGGCAGAAAGCCATCTATGATACGCATGTGTCAATGTTAGTATAGCTGTGGCAGGAGTCAGCAGATGGTGCTGCTACACATAGCCTTTAAAGTTATTTTTCTAAGAGTGTAAGCACTTTGCAGTCTTGAAGAAATGCTGTTTAGTCATTAGTTTTGTGATGCCGTTTCTTTCGAGGTAACTGTCGCAAATACCAGGAGAGTTTGCTCTCTCTTTTAAGATAACAAAAGACAATCCTGGGTGTAGAGTTGCTCCCTGGAAATCAGACATTGGTGTGTGGGCTGAGATTCTTGAAAGAATGATTGCCTGCATGTTGTTTGTGACTACCTCTGTTCCAGATCTGGTCATTGGTAAATAAAAGGGTTGAACTCAGAAACTAACTGCACACCACAAACTTCTACTTCAGGAAAAAAACTGACCTACAATCCTGCAATATCTCCTGCTACTTGGCAAAGGGGCAGTACTGGTAGGGGAGGAAGGAAAGAGTTTTCAAAGAGAGAATTAAAAAAATTATTTACAACTAAGACAAAGATGAATCAAGCTGCTTATTAGGAACTGGTTCAAGACCACAAAGTGTTGGGCTTTGCTTCTCAAGCTTTGATTTAAATATATAAAGGTGAGTTCAAAAGGCAGGCTACCAAGATCAGAGCTATAAGCCAGGCAGGAACTGAGCCTGCAATATTTTGATGCATAGTCAGATCCATTATCTGTTGTACCACTCACCTGTTCTCATGGAAGTATCAATTTGGTCGTGTGTGACAGGTTGGGTCACAGAGACTCCCTTGGGACTGTCACCTGATGTGCTGAGACTACCTTTGAGCCCATTTTCCCTGCCAGCTTGGGACTTCAGAACCCTGCCTTTCTGAGCCAGACGCACTAGCCTGCTGCAAACACAGACCCCGGTCTGAACCTTGTCCCCCAAAAGCTGCAGACTTAATTGAAAACAGCTTAAGAAGTGTTCCTGTCTCTAGCACCCAGATACCCAGTTACCAATGGGATCCAAACAGCACATAAATCCGTTTTACTCTGTATAAAGCTTATACAGGGTAAACTCATGAATTGTTCACCCTCTATAACACTGATAGAGAGATATGCACAGCTGTTTGCTCCCCCAGGAATTAATTACTTACTCTGGGTTCAGTAATAAGCAAAAAGTGATTTTATTAAGCATAAAAAGTAGGATTTAAGTGGTTCCAAGTAATGGACAGAACAAAGTAAATTTCCAGGAAAAATAAAACAAAAACATACAAGTCTAAGCCTAATACAGTAGGAAAGTAAATGCAGGTAAATCTCACCCTCAGAGATGTTCCAATAAGCTGCTTTCACAGACTAGACTACTCTCTAATCTGGGCCCAATCCCTTCCCCGGGTACAGTCCTTGTTCCAGCTCAGGTGGTAGCTAGGGGATTCCTCATGACTGCTGCCCCCTTTGTTCTGTTCCACCCCTTTATATAGCTTTGGCACAAGGCAGGAATCCTTTGTCTCTTTGGGTCCCCACTCCTCCTTCTTCATGGAAAAGCCCCAGGTTTAAGATGGATTCCAGTACCAGGTGATATGATCACATGTCCTATGAGACCCCAAGCCTTCATTCTTCCCAGCCTGACTCACAGAAAGGCTTGCAAGTAAACAGAGCCATCTACACTCAATTGTCCTGGTTAATGAGAGCCATCAAGATTCCAAACCAGCATAATGGCCCACACTTTGCACAATTACAGTAGGACGTCAGAGTTGTATTTCATATTTCTAGTTTCAGATACAAGAATGATACATTCATACAAATAGGATGACCACACTCAGTAGATTATAAACTTTGTAATGATACCTTACAAGAGACCTTTTGCATGAAGCATATTCCAGTTATATTATATTCACACTCATTAGCATATTTTCATAAAATCATATGGAGTGCAATGCGACAATGTGCACACCACAATGGAGATGGAAAAGGTAGTTTTAGGCTATAGCTTCTCTTTCTTCCACCTACTATCTAATCCCAGAAAATCAAGAGAGAATGAAAGACTAAAACAAGTAGCACCCCCGACGGGACTGTTAAACTTTTACTTGTGTGACCATTCTGCCAGGTATCGTCAGCAGCAACAAGGGCCAGGTTCAACATGAAGGGGTTCCTCTTAACAATACAAAACATAACCAGCTTGAGTTTCCTTCCCACCCACCCCCCGTAATCTGGGAAAACTAAACACCACCTGTCAGTGCCTCTAAGGCCCTGTCTATGCTACAGAGTTTTGTCAACGCAAGTTACGCCAACGATCAGAAAACACTATGATTACATTGCTTGTGCATGTTCACTCAACGCTCCTGTTGGTGGAGTATGTCCACAGTTTGGTGCTCCAGCATCAACAGTGAGAGCAGTGCACTGTGGGTGGCTGTCGCACTGTGCTACTCACCACCTTCTGCAGCTAGGAGTTGTGGGAAGGCAGAATGGATTGCAGTGCATCATGGGTGTGGGCTCAACATCCCATGATGCAGTTTTTCCTGTCCCATCATTGCATGCGTCTCCAACTGCATTTTGTGCCAGTTTTCAATTACCTCTGTTTACTGTACACTCGCCATCTCTGCCTGAAAGCATGGATCCTGCACTGCTCTCTACTGTTGTGGTCAGTGTTATGAACACATCACAGATGGTCATGAGCACCCAATCTGAACAGGAATCAGAGGTGCCTGACCTGCTGTGTGCCATGGAAAGAAACAACACCAGATTACTTTGGGCAGGTTAGAGATAAATCATAAAAGCCTGCTGTACACTCCATAATATTTGTAGGCTAAGGGTGAAAAGTTTTCCTCAGGGTGGAGCACAGAGGCAGGGCTATTAGAAGAGCACAACTGGAGATTATTCGAATCAGGGAGGCTTTGAGGCACCATTTTGACAATGAGCACCAGTAATGTGTCTTTCTATACAGCACTCAGCCATGCTTTGTTAACTTGTCATCTTGCATGAAAATTTTGATGATTCCTGACCATGATTTGTAGTCTGCAAATGTTACAATTGCCATTGTGTATTAATTCCAGCAGCAACAACCATGTGGAGGAGACAAATAAAGATTGATTATCTTACAGAGAGTATGTTTTTATTAAATAACAATTAAGACACAGAAAACTCTTGGTGGGACGGGAGATAACAGTGAAGGGCAGTGTCCTAATGTAGGCTCTCATAGCTGTGAGTAAATCCAGCTATCATTTTGGAAGCTGCCCTAAGGGGTGGAGTGAACTGGGTACTGATATGAGCCGTGACGATGTAAGGAATGAGTGTGAAGAGTTTTGGGAGAGCAGCGCCAGCAAGCTTTTAATCTGCCAAAGGCACATTCAATGGTCACTCTGCACTGGCTCATCCTATTGTTGAAGCGCTTCTTGCTGCTGTCCAGGTTTCCCATGTAAGGCTTCATGAGCCATGGAAGTAAGGGGTGTGCTGGGTCACCCAGGATCACTATGGGCATTTCAACATCCCACATTGGAATCATCTGGCCTGGAAAGAAAGTTCCTGCTTGCAGCTTTCTGTAAAGGCCAGAATTCCTGAAGATGCATGAAACATGTACCTTCCCTGACCACCCCAGCTTCCACCCAGCGATTGCCACATGCTTTGCCACAGAGTGAACAGCTCTCATTTTGGCGTCCTTGTGCTGCAGTGGTAAGGCGAGTTCCCCACACAGATCCTGGAAGGTGGCTTTCCACATCCAAAAGTTCTGCAGCCACTGCTCATCATCCCAGACCTACATAATGATGTGATCTCACCACTCAGTGCTTGTTTCCCAAACCCAAACCCAAAAGTTCATCATGCGCAGTCATGTGGCTGTCCCTGTAAGCACACTCCTGCTACCCATCCTTGCGGCTCCTCTAGAATTTTGGTGGTCACATTTTCAGCCATAAGAGCTAACATCCATCTCTGTATCCTAACACTGCTAACATTCCCCAGAGGCAATTTGTTAGCAGTACATAATTTTAGTACATAGAATTACTTGCTGACCCTCTGTAAGATATTTAAACTTCATCAGTGCCCAATATGCACAAAAAACCACCTTTTCACATACAAAATCTTTTAACGCCACACTTTGCAACAATCGTCATGCAAAAGCCACTGGTCCCTCTTCTGTCCCATAAAACGACAGTAGAACCGCAGAGTTATGGACACCTCGGGAATGGAGGTTGTCTGTAACTGAAATGTTCGTAACTCTGAGCAAAGCGCAGTTTTGGCTCCAGCTCCAGCAGCTGACACTCCAGCCCAGGCTTCAGCAGCAGCTGAGTCCCTCCTCAGCTCTGGCAGCTTCCTTGCAGGCAGCTTCTTTCCCTTGGTCTACTTGTCCCTCTCCTGAATGTGTGTGTGTGTGAGTGTGTAAAAGTAAATAGCATGTCCCCCTCCCAGCCGGGGGAAGGGAGGTGAAAACAATGAGTCCCCAGCACTGCTCCTGCTCTGTTGGCTCTGGCTGCCTTGGGCTGGCAGCCCCAGTATCTTCACCCCTTACCTGTAAGTTGCTGCCCTGCACGTGGGGTGGGGTGCAGTGGGGTGGGGACAGGCAGCCCAGCTGTGCCTACTTTTAAGATGCAATACAGGCACAGTACAGTATTTGCTTTTGCTTTTTTGTCTCTGCTGCTGCCTGATTGGTTACTTCCGGTTCCACGTGATGACTGGTTGACTGGTCAGTCTGTAACTCTGGTGTTCATATCTTTGAGGTTCTACTGTATGTGCCTATAGCTGCAAGTTTACCATCCCCCACCATTAGCCAGAAAGAGTAAGGTTTCTTTGAGTTAGGTGCTTCCAGGGAAATACTACTCCTTAGGGCTTCTTTTAGTTTGCAGAATCATCCATATGATCCTCCTCCCATTCCCAAATTTTAGCTTTTACTAACTCCTATAAGGGCTTTTGTCACTTCAGCATACATAGGAATAAAATCCCTGCAGAATCCAGTCAATCCTAGAAATGATTGTAAACTCCTTTTATCTTGTGGGATAGGGAGGTTTTCAATTAGGACCACCCTATCTGTGTTAACACTTCTCCCATCTCTTCCAGTTGTTACTCCTAGAAAATAACTGTATTCTGATGGATCTGGACCTTATCTGGATTAATTTTAAGACCTCTTTACATGAGACAGATTAGCACTTGGGTCAACAATTCATCATGTTCCTCCTCACGCCTTTCCTGGGCTAAGATATCATCCACATACTGAATGATTAACTCATAAGAATGGCCGTACTGGGTCAGACCAATGGTCCATCTAGCCCAGTATCCTGTCTACTGACAGTGGCCAATGCCAGGTGCCCCAGAGGGAGTGAACCTAACAGGTAATGATCAAGTGAGCTCTCTCCTGCCATCCATCCCCACCCTCTGACAAACAGAGGCTAGGGACACCATTCCTTACCAATTCTGGCTAATAGCCATTAATGGACTTAACCTCCATGAATTTACCCAGTTCTCTTTTAAACGCTGTTATAGTCCTAGCCTTCACAACCTCCGCAGGTAAGGAGTTCCACAAGTTGACTGTGCGCTGCGTGAAGAAGAACTTCCTTTTATTTGTTATAAACCTGCTGCCCATTAATTTCATTTGGTGGCCCTTTACAGAAACCATGTTGACTTTTGCCCAACAATTTATGTTCTTCTATGTGTCTGACAATTTTATTCTTTACTATGGTTTCAACTAATTAGTAATTGCCAGGATCACCTGTAGAGCCCTTTTAAATATTGGCATTACATTAGCTATCTTCCAGTGATTGGGTACAGAAGCCGATTTAAAGGACAGGTTACAAACCCTAGTTAATAGTTCCACAACTTCACATTTGAGTTCTTTCAGAACTCTTGGGTGAATGCCATCTGGTCCCGGTGACTTGTTAATGTTAAGTTTATCAATTAATTCCAAAACCTCCTCTAGTGACACTTCAATCTGTGACAGTTCCTCAGATTTGTCACCTACAAAAGCTGGCTCAGGTTTGAGAATCTCCCTAACATCCTCAGCCGTGAAGACTGAAGCAAAGAATTTGTTTAGTTTCTCCGCAATGACTTTATCGTCTTTAAGCGCTCATTTTGTATCTCGATCATCCAGGGGACCCACTGGTTGTTTAGCCAGCTTCCTGCTTCTGATGTACTATTTTGTTATTACCTTTGGAGTTTTTGGCTAGCCGTTCTTCAAACTCCTCTTTGGCTTTTCTTATTACATTTTTACACTTAATTTGGCAGTGTTTATGCTCCTTTCTATTTACTTCAATAGGATTTGACTTCTACTTTTTAAAAGATGCCTTTTTATCTGTCACTGCTTCTTTTACATGGTTGTTAAGCCACGGTGGCTCTTTTTTAGTTCTTTTACTGTGTTTCTTAATTTGGGGTATACATTTAAGTTGGGCCTCTATTATGGTGTCTTTAAAAAGCATCCATGTAGCTTGCAGGGATTTCACTTTAGTCACTGTACCTTTTAATTTCTGTTTAACTAACCCCCTCATTTTTGCATAGTTCCCCTTTTTTAAATTAAATGCCACAATATTGGGCTGTTGAGATGTTCTTCCCACCACAGGGATGTTAAATCTTATTATACTATGGTCACTATTTCCAAGCGGTCCTGATGTAGTTACCTCTTGGACCAGCTCCTGCACTCCACTCAGGACTAAATCTAGCATTGTATCTCCCCTTGTGGGTTCCCATGTCAGCTGCTCCAAGAAGCAGTCATTTAAAGTATCGAGAAATTTTGTCTCTGCATTTCCTCCTGAGGTGACATGTTCCCAGTCAATATGGGGATAATCGAAATCCCCCACTATTATTGAGTTCTTAATTTTGATAGCCTCTCTAATTTCCCTTAGCATTTCATCATCACTGTCACTATCCTGGTCAGGTGGTTGATAATAGATTCCTAATGTTATATTCTTATTAGAGCATGAAATTACTATCCATAGAGATTCTATTGAACATGTGGATTCACTTAAGATTTTTACTTCATTTGATTCTACATTTTCTTTCACACACAGTGCCATTCCCCCACCCACACCCACTCCCAGCATGACCTGTTCTGTCCTTCATGATTTCCAAGATCCCCCAAAATCTCCTTCATGCCTTGGCAGAAAAGGGCAGGTGAATCTTTATAGCCCTGTGGTAAAACTGTCCATGCATATTGCACCTCCTGCCAAATAAAGGCAGCTTTATACTAACATTCCTCTGTCAGCAGTATTGACCAAATGCCATTTGCCACATCTAACACAGAGAACCAGTTTGCATCTGGATGTATTTTAGCAGTCATTTCCGGATATGCCGGTACTACATTAGCTCCTCCTATTGCATATCCATTCTGGGCTCTCTAATCTACAGTTAGCCTCCACTTGCCACTAGGCTTCTTTGCCAGCCATACAGGTGCATTACAGGTAGATCAGATTTCCCTCAGATAGCCCTGATGCAGCAGCTGCTGCGCTGTCTCTGTTACGTCTGCAACAGCTTCCTGTAGCACAGCGTATTGTTTTTGTGGGGAACGGATCAAGTCACTCTATCCTAGCTGTAAAATTTGTTCTTCCACCATCTGCCTTGTGCTCTGCCCCCACAGCATCAGACGCCTTTAACTTCGTAACTTCCATTCAGTTTACAAGCTGGTCATGTTTAACCACATCCAGACTGGGTGGGATGCTAGTTATCATTGCTTTATTCCCCTCCTCCTGCGCGTTCTGCCAGACACACAGGTTAGCCAGAGCTATTCAAAGATTGTAGGCTAGAAGTACTGCTGCTGACAGAATCTCCTCCTTAGCATTTACTACTGTTTTAGCTTGTAGTTTTAAACTCCCATTTGTATTAAAATCCCAGTGTTAATAGTGACTTCTTGTTCTACCTCCATAATCCACTGTATCTTCCCTTGAGCATTTCCTTTCCTAACTCTGTATGTCGTGCAAATTGCTGCTCCACTATCTAACATTAATCCCCCCTGCCCTTCAATATATGTTTGAACATGAGGCCACCCCCATTTATCCAATTTAATAAGGAAAACCTGTGGTGGGGTGGCCTCAGGGCGAGGTCATCCTATTGTGGGTTTCCTGCCATCTCCTCTAATTCTTTCATCCACTGTTCCAGAGCCCCCTTTTCTTCCTGCAACTGCCTGAAATAAGTCCATGGTCTATCCTCCTTTCTACCCAGGCTTCCTCCTCTCCATACCCTTCCTCTTGTCCATGCACCAATGTCTCTCCCAGCCTTAACTTGAAACACCCTAGCCAGGGGCGACAGATGAAGCTCCCCTTTGGGACATTAGCCCCATCCCCCACTCGCTGCTTTCAGCCCCACTCCCCATGATCCTGGGTACTGGAGGAACTGGGAGCCTCATTGGTACCTGACTGGAGATCCAGTGGTGCCAGGGTATCTGAGGGAATTGATGATCTTGCCTTTTTAGAGGTAGAATTTCTACCTAGCAAACCGGGGGCACTTTCTTTTGAGGACTTGTGAGAGGTGTCCTGCATCTTCCTCTTGGGTGCCCTGGAACTGTGGGCTCCCAGGCAACACACTTGCTTGGGGACCGGTGTACAGGGGGTGCCCGGGCCTGGATCGGAGGCCAGACTTAGAGAAATCTCCACGATATGGGCACCTATGCCCGCCCGCCCCTGAGAGTTTTAGAGAGCTTCCATCTCCCCTGCATGCTACCATTGCACCACGAGGTCACTGGGTTTGGGTGGACTTGCCTTCTCTACTGCATATGCAAAAGTGTGCAGCGACTCCATAGCTCCCAACCCCATTCAGAGGTTCCCTTTGCCTGTGTCCCTCCCTCCGGTCTTCTTAAGGATGAATGAGGCTTCTTGCCCTTTTTAGAAACAACTCAACATCAGATGAAGGGAATAGCATGCACTGAGGACTAGGTGTAAACAGATGTTTAGAGAAAAAACTGCTTTCTAGGCAGCTAGGAACAGTTTCAAGAATACAAAGTGTTGGCTGTTGCTTTCCAAGCTTTGGTCAAAATACATCAAAGCGCAGCTCAAAAGGCAGGCTGCCAAGATCCAAGCCACAAGGCAGGCAGAGGTCAAGCCCGCAGTCAGACACATTATCCATTGTGCTATCAGTTTACACAATCTGAATTCCTTCATTGGCTATTATAATTCTGATAATTTCTGGAGCCTGTCAGGACTCAGAGTTGTGCAGATAGCTAGATGGTGGAGCCCTGTCCTGCCTTGTGCCTGAAGTGTTGCTTCTCCGGCCCATGCTGCTTCCACATCATTTCAATGTGTTCCTTTGTCTCCAATAGGAACAAAAATGTCTCTCATCTTAACAGTCAGTTTGAGGCAGGTGGGGATTGTGTTTGCTCTCACAAAGAAGAAGAAAAGTCCCCTCCATTAGTCTTATCACATTCTGACCTTGTTGAATACAACTAGCGCATCTGACTTCGAATAAGAAAATTAAAACAATCACAGCTTTTTCCTCTTTTGAACCCCCATCCCATCCTCTTCCCCAAGCAGTGGGGTGATAGGAGTCTCTCCTGCCAAGGCTAGCCTGGGAAAAGGGAAGAAGTGCTGTCCCAGGTGAGGTCATATTGACTCGCTGGACGAAATAGACATAAATTAGTCTCATATGAATATGTGGCTATTTTGGTATAATTCATTTACATAATAGTGTGAAGAGGATTAGCGAGCTGGTGCTTAAAGTTAAACACGTGCTTTTAATATATTTGAGCATCCCATTTAATTCTATGGACTGCTCATATGTTCTGAAGTTAAGTACTGGCCTGGTCTACACTACAGAATTAGGTTGACGTAAAGCATCTTACACTAAAATGTTGTTCCTGCCAATGTAGTTTGCCTGCTATGCCAACTTAATAACTCCACCTCTGCAAGAGGCATAGCTCTTATGTCAATGTAGTTAGGCCAATGCAGTGTCAGTGTAGACAATGTGTTACTTACTTTGATTTTAGTAGCCTCTAGAAGATGTCCCACAATGTTCCACCGTGACCACTCATCACAGTTTTGAACTCCACTGCCCAGTGTCCAGGTGTACACATACACGCCCCTCTCCTTTTAAAGCCCTGTGAATTTTTTTAATTCCATTTTGTGTTTTTTCAGCATGGGGAGCTCACTTAACAACTACCCAGCTGACCAGGCCAGCTACACACTGTAGGCACGCTTCTGCCTGGAGTGCACAGGAGGTGGTGGATCTCCTGGGTCTGCGGGGAAAAGAGGCTGTGCAGACACAGCTCTGATCCAGCCATAAAAATGTTGATATATATGAGTAGATTGTTCGGGGCATGGGGAGAAGGGCTACCACAGGGATTGGCAAAAGTGTCATGTGAAAGCCCAGGAGTTGGGGCAGGTATACCAGAAGGCGAGGGAGGCTAATAGTCGCTGGGGTGCAGAACCACAGACATGCCACTTTTACAAATTGCTGCATGCCATCCTCAGTGAAAGCCCCACCACCATCCCCAAGAGTTCTATAGCTACTCCAGCAGAGCTGGAGTTACAGGACCCCGGGGTGAAAAGTGAGGAGGTGTTGGACAAAGAAGAGGAGGAGGAGGAGGAGAAGAAGGAAGCGCATGCGAGATAGGTGACAGGGAGGCCCAAAGGCACAGTGAACCAGGACCTGCTTTTGATTCCAGAGCAGTTGAGCCAGCCCCTACAGTCCAGCACGGGCAAGCCTGGTGCAGAGGAAGGAACCTCTGGTAAGTATGCAGTTTGCTATAATATTGCAGGGACATGTATTCATTCACTCTTTTTTAATCATCTAGAAGAGGTAGTAAAATAACCAACAGAGGTATAGTAATTATCTGCTTCTCATTCCCCTGTGGAGTTAGGCAAAGGGGGCCTGCAGAATAGTTTGTTTATGTGCACCAGGATGTCCTGTGAATTCTCCATGGAGATCTCAAGGAAACTTTCTTGAAGGTAGTCTGCAATCCTCTGCCGAAGGTTTCTAGGGAGGGCAGCCTTATTTCTTCTGCCTTAGTGGGACACTGTCCCACACCACTCAGCAATTACTTCAGGCACCATTGCAATGGCAGGCAGAGCACAGTATAGCCACACACATTACATTGGCTCACTATTGAAAAAGGTCTTTCAAAGCCTCCCTGTGCCATATAGCTCCCAGTTGAGCTGTTCTTATAGCCCTGGTATCTGGTTGCTTAAAATCAACAGACAGCCATTCCACCACTGCCTTCAGCCCAGTGGAAACTTTTCCCCTTTTCTGCACAGATATTATGAAGCACACAACAGGCAGCTATAACCAGTGGGATTCTTTTTCACTGAGGTCTAATCCCATGAGTAGACAGCACCAGCGACCTTTCAAACAGCCAAAGGCACATTCAACTGTCATTCTGCATCTGCTGAGCCTGTAGTTGAAGCGCTCCTTTCTGCTATCAAGGTGGTCAGTGTATGGATTCATGAGCCACAGAAGTAAGGGGTAGGCTGGGTCTCTCAGGATCACTATTGGCATTTCAACATCCCCCCAATGGTAATTCTCTGGTCTGGAAAGAAAGTCCCTGCTTGCAGCTTTCTGAACAGGCCTGTGTTCTTAAAAATGCATACGTCATGCACCTTCCCTGACCATCCCACAATGATGTCAGTAAAACACCCCGGAATCCACCAGTGCTTGCAATACCATAGATAAGTAGCCCTTTCTGTTGATGTACTCTGTGGCAAGGTGGTCTGATGACAAAATAGGGATGTGTGTGTCATCTGTTGCTCCATTGCAGTTCAGGAACCCCTCTGATGCAAAACCAACCACTACGTCCTGCACTTTATCCAGAGTCACAGTCCTTTGTAGCAGGATGCAATTAATGGCCTGCACACTTGCATCATAGCAACCCCCATGGTGGATTTACCAACTCCAAATTGATCCCCATCAGATCAGTAGCAATCTGGCATTGCAAGCTTCACACAGTGATGGCCACTAGCTTCTGAACTCTCAGCTCTTGTTTTGGTGTCACTGTGCTGGAGAGCTGGGGTGAGCACCACACACATTTCCAGGAATGTGGCCTCACCCATCTGAAAGTTCTGCCGCCACTGCTCTTCATCCCATACCTGCATAATGGTGAGCACCCACCACTCAAGGCTTGTTTCTCAGGCACAGAACCGGTGCTCCACACTCTGCAGCTGCTTAGTGAATGCCAACAATAACCTTGAATTGTTTCTTTCTATATCCCACAGCAGGCTAGCCGCCAAAGAATCATCAAGTTCCCCACAGCTCCTCTGGCAGATCTGCAAATACTGAAGGAGCAGGCGCATTGTGCTCAAAATGCTCATCACAATAGTGCAGAGCTGTGCAGGATCCTTGCTTCTCACAGAGATGGCAGATGCGCAGGTTTGCAGGGCTTTTGAAAAGAGGTGTGAACATTATGGGAGGCAGATAAAATTACAGGATGGAGAAAACTGCATCATCGGACATTAAAACCATGTTCCCCGTAGCCCCTGCAAGACTTGTTTGCTCCCATGAGGCACTGTAAACCCTTCCCAAACACCTTGCGCTAGATGGTGACAAATTGCACAGTGGGCTAGCTCCCAGCATCAATGCATGTGCTGGTAATGGGGAAGTGCACCACCAACACAAGGAACATAGTATGGACATGCAAAAGTGATTTAAAGACTGCAGCGGCTGTACGTAAACATAACTTAGGTTGACTTAATTCTGTAGTGTAGACTTGTTCTATCTCCTTAATTGTTTTGTTGAATCAGTTCCTTAAGGTTTGGTCCAAGTCCATGGAAGTCCTAGTCCAATGAGAGTCTTTCTATATGCTTCTATTTGCTCTGTATCAGGCTCTGTTTTAAAAATCCTCCATTTGTCCAACTGTAAATTTCCTAAATTTTATGGAGCTGCCATTTGAGACTGAGGGTTTGTCTACATTACCCATTGGATCAACGGGCAGCGATGGATCCAGCAGGGGTCAATTTATCCCATCTAGTTTAGACACAATAAATCGACCGCTGAGCACTCTCCTTTCGACTCCAGTACTCCACTGAAGAGACAGTGGTGAGTAGATCTAAATATGTCGACTTCAGCTACATTATTCATGTAGCTAAAGTTGCATAACTTAGATCAATTCCCCCTCTTCCACCCACAAGTGTAGACCAGGCCTCAGGGTACGTGTGCACCTCCCCAAAGTGCTGTGCTGTAACTCCCCCATGTGGACGCTGCAGGCGCACACTAAAAGGTTCCAGTTTGTGTTAATGTAATCCTGTTTGAAGAGGAGCAGTGTAGACAAGCCCTACAACAAATATTGGCTTTCTATGTGTGGACTCCATGATTCAAGCACACCCATTTTGGGATCATTCTGTATTATTGCTTCTAAAAGAAAGTAAATAGTGTCTATTTTGGAGGAAGCTAATCACGTACAACAACCATAAGCTGTATTTGGATACATGCAGTAATGGTCTGTGGGGAGAAGCTCCTCTTCCCATCTCCTCACATAAGGAGATGGTGCAGTTTTACATTACTTGCAGTACACTAAATGCAGTAATACTAATATTGGAAAATAATCCAAAGAAGAGAGAGATGAAGTTATCAATGTAACAATCACACAAGAATGTTCTTAGCAATTTGAAATCCTGTCACTGAATATTTTAAACTAGGATCACTCAGGCCGACTGGTAATGAAGAAAAAATTTTCACATGTAGGTCACTGGATTCGAATGAAATGGAATCAGTGGCATTGCACCAGGGTAAAATCTGACATGAGAAGAATATTATGGTCAGTGTGTCTAACTTACAAACCCTTGCACAGCCCTGCTGAATTTGACCTTCCATCAGTAGGAAATCTTGCCTTGCTTTATCAAGTGTCTAGTATATATAGTACAGCAGCAGTGAACTGTTTTTGTGAGGATGCCTAATAAGATGGGTCATAATAGCCACGTGGGCAAAGGTACTGATTTAAGGTTATAGTCTCTCATGGAAATGTGGGTTCAAATCCCGCTACTCTACCTACCCCCATTATCACCCCCTCAGGAGAGGTGAACAAAAGAGAAACCAAGCAGCTGGTTTGTCTTTGAGAGCTTTGTTTTCTCCTGCATGTGATTTTCTGCCTCCTAGGAAGAAAATTTACAGGGAAAAGGAGTTCAGGAGAACTGACAATTTCTCAAAGAGATGGTATTAAAGGCACAACCGCAAGTTATCCAAATGCAAAGGAAATATAGGAAGAATATAGCAGGCGCTTTTTAATGACTTAAAACTAAAAAAGCAGAAAGGTAAACAAATTGCTAAGGAGGAGCACAAAGGAATAACACAAGCATGTAGGAACAAAATCAGAAAGGTTAAGGCTATGTCTACATTTAAAACACTACAGGTGCAGTGCTGTTGCACTTCAGTGTAGACACTTACTACAGCAACAGGAGGAGTTTTTCCATCTCTGCAGTTAAATAATTCTTCTGTCAACCTACCGCTATCTACATGAGTAGTAAGGTTGGCGTAACTACCTGTCTCAGGGTGTGGATTTTTCACACCTCTGGAGAGACGTAGTTATGCCAATGTAACTTTTCAGTCTAGATGAGGCCTTAGGTACAAAATGGGTTACACCGAGCAAGGCAATCAGAAGAGATTTTTAAAAAAAAAATACATAAGGAGCAAGAGAAAGATGAAGGAAAGTGTAGGTCCTCTACTTATCAGGGAAGGAGAGCTAATAACTGATGACATCAAGAAAGTAGATGTGTTTAATGCCTATTTTGCTTCAGTCTTGACTAAAAAAAGGTTAATTACTAAGGTTAATGGTGACCAGATACTCAACACAATTAATATTAACAACAAGGGGGAGGAACCGCAAGCCAAAATAGGAAAGGTTCAGGTTACAGAATATTTAGATAAAGTTAGATGTATTCAGGACAGCAGAACCTGATGAAATTATCCTAAGGTACTTAAAGCAATAGTTGAAGCAACCTCAGAACCCTTAGCAATTATTTTTGAGAATTCCTAAAGGACAGGTGAGGTCCCAGAAGACTGGGGAAGGATAACATAGAACCATCTTTTTAAAAAGTGAACAGAGAGTACATAGGGAATTATAGACCAGTTAGCCTAACTCCAATACCTGGAAAGATACTGGAACAAATTATTAAACAATCCATTTGTAAGCAACTGGAGGATAACAGAGTTTAAGGAACAGCCGGAATGGATTTGTCAAGAACAATCACACCAAACCAACTTAATTTCCTTCTTTGATAGGGTTACTGGCCTAGTGGATGAGGGGAAGCAGTACATGTGATATATCTTGATTTTAGTAAAGCTTTTGACACAGTCCCACATGACATTCTCATAAGCAAATTAGGGAAATGTGGTCTAGATGAAATTACTATTAGATAGGTGCACAACTATTTGAGTATGGTCATTTACCCAGTTATTAATGTTTTGCAGTCAGACTCGGAGGGCGCATCTACAGAAGTCCCACAGGGTCAGTTCTAGATATGGTACTAGTCTATATTTTCATTAATGCCTTGGATCATGGAGTGGAGAGTATGCTTTTAAAATTTGCAGATGACACCAAGCTGGGAGGGGTTGCAAGTACTTTGGAGAACAGGATTAGAATTCAAAATGACCTAGACACATTGGAGAATTGGTCTGAATTCAGCAAGAAGAAATTCAATAAAGACAAGTAAAAAGTATTTCACTTAAGGTGTGTGGGGGGGAAAACGAACACACAAGTACCAAAAGGGGAAGAACTGGCTAGGTGGTAGTGTAGGGAAAAAAATCTACAAGTTCCATATTGTTTAGGCACTTCACCATTTTGTTTGTGAATAGTTGTTTGTCCACCATGTTAGTGCCCTTCTTCTTGAGACTATTGGCACCTTTTTCCCCTCTGAGGTGGGAAAAAAGCAACATCACATGGTATGTGTTCTGCCTAGTAACAAGAGAACATAAAAAAACTGCTGCACCTGAGAAAAGGGGCTGTCTTTCCTGGTGGCAGCACACTGAAGGTCCTAGCCAAGACTTTGAGGGATCTACAGAAGATCCAAACTCCAGTTCCGGTTACCTGTTCCTAATCAGTTCCTGCCTTACCTGTGTTCAAGAATCCTGTTGTATCCGATCCATGAAGTCCATTGTCATGGGTCCATTCCTCTGAACCCGGTGCAGTACATCTGTACCTTACCTGTGGTGAACTAGTTAGTCTTGTGGGCTTGGGACCTTGACTTCATGTCATTTTGTTAAGCCAACCTGCACCTGAATACCTTTTGTGTACTGTTTCATTTAGGGGTCCTTGTTAGTTACTGTTTAAGTCATTGTACTTAAATTACAATTGTAATTGGATGCAGTACTCCTCAGCTGGAGTACTGCATCCAATTCTAGGCACCACACTTTAGGAAAGATGTGGATAAATTGGAATGCGTCCAGAGGAGAGCAACAAAAATCATAAAGATTTAAATATCATGACCTATGAAAGTTAAAAAAACTGGGCATGTTTAGTCTTGAGAAAAGAAGACTGAGGGAGGAACTTGATGACAGTCTTCACATCTTTTAAGGGCTGTTATGAAGAATTGATCACAGTCTTCTTTATATCCACTGAAGATAGGACAAGTAGTAATGTGCTTAACCTACTGCAAGGGAGATTTAGGTTAGATATTAAGAAAAAATATCTATCTATAAGGGTAGTTAAGCTCTGGAACAGGCTTCCAAGGGAGGTTGTGGAATCTCCATCACTGGAGGTTTTTAGGAACAGGTTGGACAAACGCCTGTCAGGGATGGTCTAGGTTTACTTAGTCCTGTCTCAGTTTAGGGGTTGGAACTGATGACTTTGAGGTCCCTTCCAGCCCTATGTTTCTATGATTCATTCTTCAGTATATCAGAATAATCCTTTCCTGAAACTAAATATCCTTCCAAGCCATTGGGTGGCTTAAAGTAGGGCTCATGTTAGTGCCTAAATACACAGCAATGGTACCATTGATGTAATGGAGGATGCTCACATAATTTAAGGTGAGAAGAATTTGTGTTTAAGGGAGTAATAATCTTGGGGGGTTTAATACCTTATTTTATTAGAGGGTGAGAACAGAAAAGAAAGAGTTCCTGGTGTTAACTAGCCACCATTGGAGACCTACCACAGTCTGAAGTATGCATTCATTCTCTCTGATGCTTCATAAGTTAGGAGTTATTTTCTGGCAGTTGTTTCTGGCACAGCTGCATCATAGTTTCTTAATAATGTGGAAGTGATGGAGCTAACAGAGGAGTGATTGTATTGTACATTTTTACTAAGGTGTGAGATTTTGTTTGTTGGAAATTCATGATACACTAATGCACCAACTATCACCATCAGGAACAGTGTCTTCTTGGCCAGTACTTCTTGTCTAGGAAATGGATCCTCAACAAAAATTGATCTTACTTGCATTTTCAAATGTAAGATAGATGTCTGGCAAGTTCTGAGAAGATCGTTGGAAACGGGAGTACTTAGATGACCATTATCTGACTGATACTCAATACCTATATCTCGCGCGCACGCACACATGATGTATTGTCACAGATTTTTTCTGTTGCCATTACAAAAAGATCCAGGGCTGCTATCTACTCTTGTTATGCCACTGAAGGGAAAAATAAGAAAAGCTAGACATTTCAGAAGACCACTTATGGCTTTTTTTGAGCGGGGGAGGAGTGGGAGGGCAGGAAGCAAGTTTCCTTCTAATCACTTATTTTCAACATTTTTCATACTAGTACTCTCACTATTTGATAGAGTACATTAGTAAAAGCAAAACAAATATCATTGGCGTTTAATTGTTTGATATGCCACATAGCAAAATTTTCCCATTTCTCAGTTTTCCCATTCAGTAATTCCACAATTGTACTTTAGCAGCTACCTGAAGTTCTGTGAAAGGTGCTGTTTACTGTTGCTTGTGGGAAGGCTTCATGGAAATCTTCCAGAGGAATTTGTTTTGCTGGATTTACTTTGACAGAAGACATCACAGGAACCTCTCAAGCTGATTGTTTTACACCTGTCACTGTTGAAAACATGTTTCTCTCTGGAAGAGCTTGAGGTAATGCCAAGCATTTCATCTTTGCAAAAGGCTTTTATGACATATTTCAGGTTATCCTGTAGGAGAGAAATCCAACAGACATCCGATCACTACAAGAGAAACACTAAACAGAAAAACTAGTAACCGGTTAGATCAGTGTTTCTCAATCAGTGAGTTGTGACTACAGATGGGGTGAGGGGCCACAAGGAGTTGAAAATGTTACCATCTAAAAGCAAAGAAAATCTCACTCTCCACCCACCCCTATCCTGCAAAGTGAAGTCTTTTCTGTCAACTTCAAGGGCTAACACCTCTGAGACGCAGAGAAACCAGCCAATCAAAGGTGTTGACTCCGTGGGTGCTCCAGGGCTGGAGAACCTACAGAAAAAAATTAGCGGGTGCTTAGCACCCAACAAGCAGCCAGCTTTCCCTCCCCTCCCTCCCAGCGCCTCCCACCTACTGGTGGCCCCATCAAATCAACTCCTCCCCTTCCCTCCCAGTGCCTCCTGCCCACTGTGATCAGCTGCTCCGTGGCATGCAGGAGGCGCTGGTGAAGGAAGGAGGAGGAGCAGGGAGGGGGCAGAACTGGGTGGTAAGAGGCAGGGTGGGGGCAGAGTGGGGGCAGGGTCGAGGTGGGATCTTGAGGAAAGGAGTGGAGTGGGGGCAGGGCCTGGGGCAGAGCAGGGATTGAGCAGCCTTGGGGAAAGTAGGAAGCCAGTTCCTGTGCAGCCAATGACCACTCACCACACACGCACCCACCAACTAAATAGACCCTAGTGCCGACTGTAGCTAATCATCACCCTGCACCTGGGGCCTCAGCCCCCCCACCTTCTTGCCAGATTACCTAGATACAGAGGACCCCCTGCCTTTCCCACCTCAGCTCTCAAGAAAACCCCCTACTGTCTCCTCCCAGGACCCCTGCCTTCCCCTCGTCCTCTCTTTACTTCTCCCTGCTGGTGAGTAGTGCATTTGTCTTGATTCCCGGTGCCGAGAGGAACTGCTGTGGGTTCAGCAGGTTGAGGGCCTGGCCCACACAGCAGGACTCGCGCTCCCAGCCATGTGACTTTGTGGTCTTTACAAGATTGCTGCACCGCCAGGGAACGTTGGTCCCAAGTGAAAAAACAAACAAACAGAACATTGATATTTTCACTTGCAACTGGCAAGGCAGTACAAAAACCTGCCAGATAGCAAATCTCTCAAAACACATATACACACAAATTATATATGCTTAGCATTACCATCATAGACATTAGTTACTCTTATTTTTATAGTACATGTAAGGGGGGGCCCATGAACATTTTTGACTTAGAATAATGGGTAGGGAACCTGAAGACTGGGAAACACTGACCAAGAGGAATGATGCATTTTATGGAGAGAGTTCATAGACTGAACAGCCTCTGGCATGCAGGAGACACTCTTTGGAGAGAAATCAGACACTGTAATCAGAAAGATAGTCTGAAGACTCATCAAGCACTAGTACTAGACACAGCCAGCAGCCCAGCTGAGAGAGATCAGGGGAAAGGTAGAGAGGATAGAAACAGAACAAGCACTGGAAAGCTGCAAAAGGATACATTACGGAGATCAAGTATGAACATCTTCACCTGCCACATGAGAGAAATATAATGTTCTAAACACTGACACCATGAGGAACTTGGCTTCAGTGACCTTCTTCTCCTCTCCTGTTGAACTATTATAATTGATACATTGGGCCTGATGCCCCTTTACCATGTGTGGGGGGAGCAAATCAGGCCCAATGTATCCATTATAATAGTGGGGCCTCAGAGGAAAGAAATCTTTCCACCTTCCAACTTGTATAAATGAGGAAGGCATCCTAGAGGCAACAGCCTCATTCACTAGACAACCCTCATTCATCTCCAGAGCAGGCCCATCTTGTGCACGGAATGAGGCAGAGGTCCTGTGGAAAATATATGTGAGCATGTAATTAAACATTGTATCATAATGCATATGCACAAGTTGAATGAAGGTTGCACAGACAAGCTGCATTCTGGCATTTCCTAACTATTAAGTCCTTGACTTTGCAGCCTTAAAAATGTTCCTTTAATGTAGTTTGTGAAATTTCCTATAAACAGGGAGAAGCATATTTATATTGCTTTATACGTTTTAAAATATGAAGATGGAAAGACACTGACAACTGCAAAGCATCTTTGAATGATTGCTCCATGTTTGGCCTGGCTTTGTGTTGTCTCTCAATGGCCATTTCCCTATTTATACTAGCTACAGTGACTTTGGAGAAGAATTCATTTCTGGAAAGTCTCCAGTCTGAATACATGGTTCACATTCATCTGCATTCCAAAATGTGTATACAAAAATTCCATTTGAAGCTTGGATCTTCCATAAATTATACTTCTGAGTAGTTGATATAAACCAGTTGTTCCCTGGCAGTTGTAAGTAAAGCAATTATTTATAGACTAACACAAGTAGTATTGTTTCCCCCTGGATTGTTATTAAAAAGAAATAAGCAGGAGTAGCACAGCAGAGAGGCATAGTGAGCCCATGTGGTGATCCTATAGTAAAATATTGGTTTTGTTCACAGATAATATGCAGCAACACGACCCTGTGTCTCAAAGGGAAACTAAATTGGTAGAAAACAGTGAAATATAGAAAACACAGCAGGGAAAAAATTTGTAGCTAAGGGAGTTCAAGTTTAGTGCTGACTTATACCACCCGCAGTCTGATTGACATCAGGAGGGGTTCATTCCTTGGTAAATTCATACATGCTGTCCTCAGTGGAGGTTACTAAGAGGTCCATAATAGAAAGAGAGGTGGGCTTTTTCCCCTGTTTCAGGAAAAATAACAGAGACCTGGTCCTGTTCTCATTGAAGTCAATAGGAATTTTGCCATTTACTGAAAAAGGAACAGGATTAGTCCCTCATTAATCAAGCTGCTTACTGATATAACTAGGATAAATCCATCTGAGATCACAGCGATGGCCCACAATTAAAGAAAAGCATCCAGCATGGCAGCAGGGTTGCAATGGGAAGAGTCTTAAGAAGAAGGAGAAACAGGGAAGAAATTGTGCAGGAAGCTGGTGGTTCTGAAAATGAGTGGTCGCTAACACTAGTTGGAGACAAACATAGTATGGTAGGCAGTGTGCTAACACCTCCACCCTAATTGGCAGCATACCCTATGCTGAGCAAAGACAGCCAGCGATGCCGCTCTACGTGGTGAACAGTGAGAATGGTAAACTCACTTGTCACTCCCAGTGGCTGTACTGACCAGCAAAAATATAGATTAAGGCGCACACATAAATATCTGGTAAGCTAATCAATTTTAATAGAAAAATGTGACAGGGAAACATGCTATTTCTGGTGAGATAATCCTGTTGGCCACATTCCCATCCCCCATCCGGTGCGTTTTGGTGAGATGTGGGAAGAGGAGAAGGAGGTGTCAGTAACACAAATGATTCAAGATGGTTGCCTTGCACTGCTTAGTCCCCCGCTCTGAAAACAATCTTTTGGACTGAACCGTGGGCTTCGGATAAGTTCTTTCATCCCTATCCCATCATTTCATTGGGATGGGAGGGTTACAGATGACCCTTCTCTAAGAACATACTCAGCTGTGCTGAGGAGAAAACAACTAACTGTTTTTGGTCCGTGATGCCTTGTCTCCTTGTTGTATTCTGGGAGAAGCAGGGAGTCTCAGGTTTCAGTGAAAGACCTTAGTTAACTATCCTGTCAAAAATGTAAGAGATGAAACTAGAGCTTACTCAGAGACTCACTAAACTATGTACATCTCTCAAATCTACTCCACCCACCCACCCCACACACTTGGTTCTATGCTTCCTGTTAGGTATGTGCTGTTCCCAAAAGATGGCACTGTGCCATACTCCTCATGGGCCACTGCCTTGATACCCTATCACACTTGCAGTCATTTTGGTGGAGTGAGTGTATGAATGTGAGGGAGGAGCAACAGCGACAAGTAGCTCTGTACTGGGAGGTTTTCAATCTAGCAAGTCTGGCTGAAGCATATCTTTCTCCCTCATCCCTTCTGACCCCAGACCTAGAATCTCCAGCCCTGTCGGAGTAATAGCAGCCCTGAGCAATACTGACAGTATTATTTCGGAAATTAAACAGCAATCAAACACAAAACACGGAACCAACAAGGCAAAATAAGGCTAATTCTGTGGCCAATTCTAGCCAACAAGGCACAGTTCCAACATTCTTTCACTCTGCTAACTATTGCTCCCCATCTCATTTATACACATACACACAAAATCTATTTCAGTTGCAAGATCTTTGTACTAGGTTCTTTACAGACTCATGTGACGTCAGGGTGCCTGTCCCAGTGTTGGTGCTAGACACATATTAATAAAACAGTAACAGTGGGGAAAGAGCTGTATTTGCAGAGTTCAGAACAGAACATTTTCAAAGGGAAGGTAGCATTTTACCTGTAATGTGATTTCTTCATCATGCCAAGGCTTGGAGTTGGTTATGTTCACTTCCATCCCTGTTTGTTGGTAGAAGCAGGCCTTATGCTCTGTGTGAGGCATCAGTCAGCATGAAAAAAGCCAGAATTTGGCATCGGCTGACTACAGAAAAGGAAATTATTCTTATGTCTACGTATAATTTAAAACAGCATATAAACCTTGGTGAGCAGAGGTGACAGGCTTGTGTACATTGAGGGCTTGATCCTGAGTACCCAGAACTCCCTCTGGAAGTTAAAGCTGAGATTTTCAAAACTGCATAAGCCAGGGGGATCGGATGCCCAATTAGAACTAATGGGAAATGGGTACCCAAATCCCTTAGGTGGCTTTGAAAGTCTCAGCCTGCAGGCACTCAGTACCTCTTAGGATCAGTCTTCAATGCACTATGCCATGTATTACCCTTGCTACTCTCCTTCAAGTGAGTCCTTGTGAACAGCTGCAGGGATCCTCATAGGCCTGCAAGTTTTTATACAATTTGCTTGATGTGCATATGGATCATCTGTTTCCCTTAAAGTTTAATCACAGCCAGTCAGAATACTGGAAATAAAAACAAGTAGAGCTTTAAGTGAGCTATTTGCCAGAGCCCTGACTCCAACTTTCCAAAGTCATCCCAGGACAACAGCAGTGTACTCAGCAGTACGGCAAGATAAATTGCTCACTAGTTTGTCAGTAAAGAAGCTGTTTCAAAATTGATCAGCTAGAAGGAAAGCATTTTACCCAGCACCTCATAAAGCCCCATATAATTTTAAACTAAGGGGCTGAGTCTCATTTGTACTCTGACACCTTTACATCACTTTTACAGTGAAAAAAGGAACCTGGGAGTGAGTGTAAGGGACATTTCTGTATACCTTGAGGCCCTGTTATGCTGTCAGAGTGGTATAAGGAGGCCTTAGTGCCAATGAGAATCAGGCTATAAGGGTCCAGCTGTACCCACTTTAAAAGAAACATCACAAAGTCAAAGTCTTCCATGAGTGAGGGCTCCTTACTTACAGTCCAGCTCCTGCAAATCTAACTTCTCTCTCTCTTTCTAAGGCTACATCTACACTAGCACTTTTATCGGTAAAACTTCTCAGTTGGGAGAGGGGGGATTTCACACCCCTTACCGACAAAAGGGGTGTGAAAAACACCCCGACTGACATAAGTTACACCAACAGACACGCCAGTGTGGAACAGCACTGTGTCAGCAGGAGATGGTCTCCCGCTGACATAGCTGCTGGCACTCGTTGAAATGGTTTTATTATGTCAATGGGAGAGCTCTCTCCCTTGGCATAGAGCAGCTACACGGGAGACCTTACAGCAGCGCAGCTGCAGCAGTACAGCTGGGCCATTATCAGGTCTCTAGTATAGACATAGCCTAACTGTGCATCCTTCAGGAGCCATATACAGTAACAGAAGTAAAAATGCTGCTGCACATATTTTCCATGGAGTTCCAATCTTTTTTTTTTCCTTCTCACTGGAGCGCTCAAAGCCACAGACTGGTTAACTTTCATCTGCAAGCAATCTAAATCGGAGTGAGACAACATGTTAGCCACTAGAGGGCATTAAAGTCTACGAGAATTCAGAGGCAGAAAAATATGAAAGAAGTGTGTGAAGGGAAGGCACTGAGGGGTAGATCCACACAGGGACTTGGGCATTTCATTCCTCAGTACTGCAGTGCCTACACCTTTTAGGTGCCTTCAGAGGTGAAAGTAAGCCAGTACGCCCCAGTACGGCATACCAGCAAGAGCTGGTGCACCGTACTGGAGTGGATCGACTTCCCCTGGCAGCAATTTAAAGGGCCTGGGGCTGGAACCCTGGGGAAGCAGCGGCAGGGCTCGGGCAGCAATTTAAAGGGCCCAGGGCATCTGCCGCAGCTACTGCCCCAGGCCCTTTAAATTGTCCCCGGAGCCCTCTGGTGGCGTGGTCCGATGGCTATTTAAAGGATCTGGGGCCACGGCAGCCACTACCACCCCAGGCCTTAAAATAGCCACCAGAGACCTGCCGCCGCCTCCCCAGGGCTCCGGCAGCAGGGCTCCGGGGGATGATTTAAATGGTCTGGGGCTCCGGTAGCTGCTACTGTCCCTGGCCCTTTAAATCATCCCCGGAGCCTGCCAGAGCCCCGGCATAGCAGCAGCAGCCTGGGTCTCAGGTGGCGATTTAAAGGGCCAGGGGCTTGGCCACCACTACCGCCCCAGGCCCTTTAACTTGCCACCGGAGCACCGCCGCTGCTACCCCAGGGCTCCAGCAGCAGGGCTCCAGGAATGATTTAAAGGGCCCAGGGTGGTAGCGGCAGCCGGAGCCCCAGGCCCTTTAAATCACCACCCAAGCCCCCAGCTGCCTCTGCTACCCCGGGGCTCCAGCAGCGCAGCTTGGGTGGCAATATAAAGGGCTCGGGACTCCCACTACCCTTTGGGGCCCTTTAAATCGCCACCCGAGCCCCACTGCTGGAGCGCTGGGGTAGCAGCGGTGGGGCTCTGGTGGTGATTTAAAGGGCCAGAGGCTCCCGGCTGCTGCTACTGCAGCGGAGCCCCAAGCCCTTTAAAGCTCCACCAGAGGCGAGGGCCCCCTCTGATGGTGATTTAAAGTGCCCGGGGCTCCACTGCGGTAGCAGTGGCTCAAGTCCTGGGCCCTTTAAATCACCCCTGGGGCTCCCAGCCACCTCTGCAGCCAGTAGCTCCAGGGATGATTTAAAGGGCCCCGGGGTTCCCAGCTGCTGCTACCACAGCCCCAGCCCTAGGCCCTTTACATCCTGACTTAAAGTGCCCAGGGATTTAAAGCCCCCCCCCGCCTCCCCAGGACTCCGGAGTACCAGTAAGTCCTTTAAGTTACTTTCACAGCTGGGTGCCTTACCACTCAGTGGAATCCACAGCCTGAGTTAGGCACCGAGGCTCCCTGTACAATGCCTGGGGAGAGAGAGGCAGCTAAGAATGGGATCCACAAAAGTCAGCATGCTGAGCAAGGAGCCGCTTAAGTGCCAGTAGGATACTCCGAGGAGAGATGCCTAAGTCAGGCAGGACCAGAGGGAGGTCGCCTTTTGGGATTCACAGCTGTGGACCCTCTCTTGCAGTTAGATGCCTACACCATTTGGGGGGGGGGGGTTAGGGGGGAAGAAATGTCACTGCCATCTCACCAGGCAGGTGAGTGCCCTAACCACTGGGCTACAGAGTCATTCTCATTTTCCCTCTGGCCCTATGTCCGCTTCTTTCTCCACGGTGGAACAGCGTCAAAAAGAAAGCCAGAAAGAGGCCCACATCAGACTATCCCACAACCCGGTGGTTAGTGTGCACTTCTGAGAGTAAAAACTGAAGTTCAAATCTCTTCTGCACATCAGCCTGAGGAGGGAATTAAAACTGCTTCCTGCATCCTGAGTGAAAGCCCTGGCCATTGTGCTAAAGGTTGTAAGGGGGCTGCCACTGCTGCCGCCTCCTGTCTGCACTGAGCATGCCCCAACCCAGGACTTCAAGGGCTAAGCAGAAAGTATCCTCCAAACAGCCAGGGGTTATGCTGCAATGCCAGGCACTAAGAGCAGCAAACCTGTCTCCCCTGTGCCATCTGACTGGAATGCAGAGCAGGGGCAGGGGACAAAGTGCTGGTCCACATAGAGCAGCGGTTTTCAACGTTTTTCATTTGCGGACCCCTCAAATATTTAAATCTTATGGAAATCTCAGTCATAGTCTGTGAACCCCAGGGATCCGCGGGCCACAGGTTGAAAACCACTAACAGAGGATGACAACCTACTATTGCTATCAGTTACTCTATCAGCACAAGTGGCAGATGTCTGAACAACGTGGTGCCTCTAGAGCAGGTCTCACAACAAATATTTTGGTGGCCCCCTGAGTGCAGCCACCAACTCTTTCTGTTGGTCACTGACAATTTTTCCTAAAATACTTAATTCACTTTGGGAAAAAACAAGAAAATATGCACATATACACATCCAGGCGCCAACCCAGATCTCTGTCCTTACCTCCCACAGCCCTTCAGCAAGAGCTCGCCCTGCAGAAGGTGGGTTGGGAACTCACCAGCTGCCTGTGGAGTTCCAGGCTCCCCGTGCCTCAGCCTGATGGGAGTGGGGAAGCTGCCCAGGGGAGCACCCAGGTGACCAAACGCCGCAGCAGTCTCCACTGACAGCAGCCACCTCCAGCTCCATGCACACCAGCCCCATGTGTCTCCAGAGGTGCTGCCCAGAGTCCCCACAGAGGCTGTGCCATGTAGTGCAGTGATACCTGCGTGCAGCACCAGCACAAACACCATGGCAGTGCCTCTCGCTGCCCTGGTAACAGCTACTCAGGAGCAACAGCTGGGCGCTGCAGGGAGGGGCTGCTGCTTTCCAGGAGGGGACAGTGAGGACAAGGGGGGGGGGCTGCCGATGGGAGGCCAAGACTCTAGCTGTTCAGGGGTTGGCCCAACCTTAAAATTGTGCCCCCCACTATCAACACATACAGTTGGGAGAGCAATGTCCCCCCAACCCCACCCAATCTCCACCCATGCTTTGGAGGCTGCTGGGGCTGCACAAAAATCTGCTGGTGGCCACATTTGAGAAAAGCTGCTCTAGAAGGACAGAGCCCCCCTTGAAGCAGGGCTTTCTGGTGCATCGTCTCAGAAAAATTCTGTGAGGGGCAAAGTTGTAGCCACATCTCCACTTCTGTCTCCTTGCTGGGGCTGAAGCTGCTTGTGGGGAATTAGCAGGTCAGTCACATCCTAGAGGGGGGCTGGGACATGGCTGGTCAGTCCTATCCCAAGGAGAAATGAGGAGGGAGGTCATCTCACTGATTAACATAAGAATGGCCATACTGGGTCAGACCAAAGGTCCATCTAGCCCAGTATCCTGTCTTCTGACAGTGGCCAGTGCCAGGTGCTCCAGAAGGAATGAACAGAACAGGTAATCATCAAGTGACCCATCCCCTGTCACCCAATCCAGCTTCTGGCAAACAGAGGCTAAGGACACCATCCCTGCCCATTCTGGCTAATAGCCATTGATGGACCTATCCTCCATGAACTTATCTAGCTCTTTTTTGAACCCTGTTACAGTGTTGGTGTAGAGGCGTGGATTCACCCCGCAGCACGTCCTGCTGGTGACTTCTGAGAATAAGCTCGATCTCCAGCCCAGAGCACCCTCTGCAGGCCAGTGATCCACCTTACCACTTGCTGTTGGGCCCCCATGTCTCTCCCTGAACCCGGTGCCCCTTTTACCTGGGGTGCTGCCCCCTGGCAATAACCCCTTTCTCTCAGGGTCTCCACCTCCCAGGGGAATCCCCCACCCCCTATCCCCACCTCACCTCAGTATATGGCTACTGCCAGTCATTGTCTAGCCCCCACACCCTGGGGCCAACTGCAGTATCAGCCTATTCATCACTGGCAAGGTTGGGTTTGGACCTGCTGTCTTGGCCTACCCCTGGGCTGCCCTCTGCAACCCCCAGTACCTGTTGGCCTTGTGCTAGACTGGCAGCCTGGGGCTTTCCAGGCTGGAGCACCCCAGCTCCTCTGCCTTTCCCCAGCCCTGCTCCACTCAAGTACCCTGTCTCTAGCTCCCTGCAGCCAGACCCTTCTCCCTCTACAAACAGAGAGAGACTGTTGAGTTCCTGGCTCCCAGCCTCTTTATATAGGCCAGCTGTGGCCTGATTGGGGTGTGGCCCAGCTGCAGCCACTTCCCAATCAGCCCAGTTTAGCAGCTCCCAGCCACAACCTTCCCCCACGGAAGTTTTAAGCCCTTCAGGGCAGGAGCAGGGTAACCACCCTGCTACACTGGCCTTCACAACATCCTCTGGCAAAGAGTTCCACAGGTTGACCATGCACTGTGTTAAAAAATACTTCCTTTTGTTTGTTTTAAACCTACTGCCTATTAAGTCTACTGGTCATTTCGGGGCAGGGATTCAGACTCAGCTTTCTCCACACAGGTCCAGCCCAGGTCTCCACTTCCATTTCCAGTCTGGATAGCAAAAAAAGAAGGTGGGTACAGATAATGTGCAGATTAGGAGCCCTGACATGGCCCAGCCCAGACCAGAGCAGCCCTCGCAGGTCCTAAAGAGATACCACAGCACCAGCTGGTGAGGAGAAACCACAATTTGAGGACTTCAATAACTCAGACATAGGTTAGGGGTTTGTTATAGAAGTGGATGGGTGAGATTGTGTGGCCTGCATTGTGCAGGAGGTCAGACTAGATGATCCTAATGGTCCCTTCTGACCTTAAAGTCTATGAGTCTATGAGTCTGGGCATGGGGGCAGCAAATCTAGGTCTGGGAGCAGAAGGAGCAACTGTCCCCTACCCCATAGTAAATGACACTCCTGGTGCACAGGAAGTTTAGACTCCCTCCCCCGCACTAGCTCCCAAATCCTTCCCCCTTTGCAAGGAGGAAATATTTCTGCTGAATCTGAGTGCTCTGTGGCTGCCCAGACCCCAACTCCATAGCTATCCTCCCATCTACAGTACTTATATGGCCCCCAGTAGTGCAGTGTCTGAGCATCTCACACTCTTTATACTCTCAACACCCGTGGAGGTAGGGCAATACTGTCCTCATTTACAGATGAAAAACTAGAGCACAGAGAGACTAAGTGATTTACCCAAAGTCAGACAGGACACCTGTGGCAAAGCAGGGAATTGAATCCAGCTCTTTTGGAGATCCCAGAAAGCACTCTAACTGCTGAACCTTCCTTCTTCTCCCAGCCACTTCCTCTCCTTCTAGCTGAAGATACTAGAGTGTAAGAGGCCTGGTCTACACTAGAAAATTAGATCAGTTTAACTTTGTTGGTCAGGGATGTGAAAAATCTACACCCCTAAGTGGTGCTAAGCCAACTTGAGTCCCCATGTAGACAGCGCTAGCTAGATGGAAGAATTCTTCCATCAGCCTAGCTACCGCCTTTCGGAGATGTAAACTTCATACACCGACAGGAAAACCCCTCCAATAAATGTAGGTAGCATCTACACTGAAGCGCTATAGTGTAGAACTGGCCTTAAAACGCTATAAACATACATCGGTATAACTACATCACCTATGAAATAGTCATACCCCTGAGCGATGCAGTTATGCTGCCTTAACCCCTACTATAAACAGCACTCGCGGAGGTGGATTAGCTACGCAGATGGGAGAACCTCTCCTGTTGGTGTAGCAGTGTCGTCACCACTGCAGTGCTTTAAAGGCTTGTCTACACTAAGGGCAGGTCTAAGCTTAATGATCATTCTCAAAGTCTAACTTCCCCCTTTGTGATCTATCCTCATTGTGGGCTGGAGCTTTATGGTAAGCAGGGCGGGTCCGCTCCTTGACTTTCACTTTGAGTTTAAGTTTTGAAAGAGCAAGGCTTACTACAAAATCCTTCCTTGGTACTCATGAGGAGGAAGGAAGTAGAAAAAAATCTGTGCCAAGTATCAGATTCATAATGAAACCTGTAACCTGCCACATTTAGGGGTTTCATGACAAAGTTTTGACGAACTCCAGTACAGATAATGCTGTACAGTCTGCTCTACACTTTGTAGAGACATATTCTATGAGACAGGGATATTTATGCATAGACAGTAAAAAAAAAAAAATGAAACCAAGGCTAGACTTTCAATAGAACGCAGTTCCCAGTTAGGCACCAAAATAAGTGGCCAGAATTCCCAAGGAGCTCAAGATATCAGCTGCTCAGCTTTTTTGAAAATCTAGCCTTCAGTTGTCGGTGCTGAGCCCTTGAAAATCTGGCCCACAAATCTCAGTGAAAATTAATAATACTGTTTTAAAAGCTCACCCCTTCACTGCAACAAAAAGTTGTCAATATAAAAACAATTAAACACTAAAGTTATGCCTACACTGCAGCTGGAGCTGTAATTGCCAACTCAGGTAGACATACTAGCTTTGATTAAGCTATTGAGCTAAAAATTGCTGTGTAGCTGCAGCAGTGCAGGCAGCAGGAGGGACTAGCCACCCAAGTACAATCCCATATGTATTCAAGCTGCTAGCCCATGCTACCATTTTTGCCACCATAGCTACACTGCTATGTTTAGAGAGCTAACTCAATCAAAGCTGATGTGGGTATGTCTACCTGAGCTAGCAATTGTATCTCCAGATACAGTGTAGACGTATCCTATAAGGCCACACACCTTTTCTTTTCTTCAGTATGTCTAGAAAAACAGATTACACTAAAGTCATCATCAGGCCCCACTTAAGGAGGAATTACACCTGAGTTTTGAAGTGCATTAAACCTAGGTAGTTTACAATCCCACAGTATAAGAACCCAATCTACAATAATACTTCTATAGAATGACCCGGGAGTGGAGATGTGTAGAAAGACTTAAAGGACACTTATTTTATTACCATAGTTCATGTTAAGTATCTAGAGACACAAGGTAGGTGAGGAAATATCTTTTATTTTATTTTTACCAGTCCAATAAAATATATTACCTCAGCCATCTTGTCTCTCTAATATCCTGGGACCAACATGGCTACAACAACACTCCATATTTTAAACTTTAAATTTTTCTTCTCCTCCCCTCCTCCCCACCATGGAAACATTTAAGAAATATTCAGAAAGGTCCTGTTGCAATTAAGACATACATTATGTTATGTAGTTATATTTGAAATCCATGGTGAGGTAATGATCAGATGCAACAAACATTTGGAAAGTAATTTCAAAGTGGATTAAATAGTCTATTAGCATTTAGCACTCTCTTCAGATTATGCAGTGCAATAGCACTTTATTTTGTAAAGTATATTGTAGAGAAATGAACAGAACTAAATTTGGTTCCTGCTGCATTTCTCTCAAGAGACATAGGCTGAGATCCAAGGTATTTAGGTACCTTGATTCCAGTGGAAGTCTGGCACGTAAATACCTTTGAGGATCTGGGCCACACTGTATTAGTGGCATCTCTGCACTGAGCAGCATTGTGTTCCAGACATTACAGATCACTGAAATGTTACTTTTTTCTAATCATTTTACTTTACCCTAGTAAATCAAGTTGAATATTAACATCAAAGGAGCTCCTTAGAAATGGGTACAGAATAAATCATAATCTGTTAAATTTGGTGAGGTAGGGGCAAAGTAGTTACCTTTGGCACGAGTCTGTCCTCTTACAAATACAGGGCAGTCTCCCAAAGCAGGATTATATATAAACATCTATTATTCTGGTACTATTCTTGATGTGAGCCAAAAGGCCAGATATGTTTCCTCAAGACTCTGAGAGGGCTGTTTCCAACAGCATACTCCAAATAATGTGGCACTAGTCTCTGTGGTTTGCAAGTGTAACTTGGCTCTAAAAACAGGGCCTGGTGGTGAGAAAACAAATACAAAACATTCTCTTTTCCAAAATGGACAAGCAGGTCAAGACTAGAACTGATTAACACAATTATAAACTTGGAGGGCCAGATGCTCAGCCAGTGTAAATAGACATAGTCCACTGGTTACAAGACAGCTACACCAGTTTACACCAGCTCAGGATCTGGCCTATAGATCTTTTTCCCACTTCTAGCCAGTTTAAATGGCTTTGTTAATGTTTAATGTGTATAAAATAATAATAAAGAAAGAACAGAGTCCCTCAAGAATGAAAAGGAATAGAATTTCAAGGCTTGTACTATACTCTGCTGTCCACCAAGGCTACTTTCAAGTAACAAAACACACTAGGTATTTTCTATCAGAAAAAGTTTTCCTAAACTTAAGAATATCATACTGTACATACACATAATGCACAGGAGGGGAAAAGGTGGCCTTGGGGCTAACATACTGGACTGGGATGCAGAAGGTCTGGGTTCAGTTTCCTGCCTCTGTCACAGATTTCTTCTGTGACTTAGGCAAGTTACTTAACTGCTCTGTGCCACAGTTCCCTATCTATAAAATGAGCATATTTTTTGTCTCTGTATTTAGGATGTAAATAGGGCTGTCGATTAATTGCAGTTAACTCATGCGATTAACTCAAAAAAATTAATCGCGATTAAAAACATTTCTCTCGATTAATCTCGCTGTTAAACAATAGAATACCAACTGAAATGTATTAAATATTTTTGGATGTTTTTCTACATTTTCAAATATATTGATTTCTATTACAATACAGAATACAAAGTGTAGAGTGCTCACTTCATATTATTAGTTTTTATTACAAATATTTGCACTGTAAAAATGATAAACAAAAGATAGTATTTTTCAATTCACCTCATACAAGTACTGTAGTGCAATCTCTTTATTGTGAAAGTGTAACTTACAAATGTAGATTTTTTTTTGTTACATAACTGCACTCAAAAACAGTATAAAACTTAGAGCCTACAAGTCCACTCAGTCCTACTTCTTGTTCAGCCAATCGCTAAGACAAACAAATTTGTTTACATTTATGGGAGATATTGCTACCTGCTTCTTATTTAAAATGTCATTTGAAAGTGAGAACAGGTGTTTGCATGGCACTTTTATAGCCGGCACTGCAAGGTATTTACAAGCTAGATATGCTAAACATTCATATGCCCCTTCATGCATCAGCCACCATTCCAGAGGATAATGCTTCCATGCTGATGATGCTTGTTAAAAAAAATAATGTGTTAATTAAATTTGTGACTGAACTCCTTCTCTGTTTTACCCACATTCTGCCATTTATTTCATGTTATAGCAGTCTTGAATGATGACCCAGCACATGTTCATTTTAAGAACACTTTCACTGCAGATTTCACAAAATACAAAGAAAGTATCAATGTGAGATTTCTAAGGGTAGGTCTATACTCACCGTCCGGATCGACGCGGTGAGTTCGACTTCTCGGAGTTCGAACTATCGTGTCTAATCAAGACGCGATAGTTCAAACTCCCTGCGCGCTCCGGTCGACTCCGAACGGCGGTGGCGGAGTTGACCTTGGAGCCGCGGACTTCGACCCCGCCGCATCTGGACGGGTAAGTCAGTCAAACTAGGGTACTTCGAGTTCAGCTACATTATTCGCGTAGGTGAACTTGCGTACCCTAGTTCGACTCCCCACCCCCTTAGTGTAGACTAGGCCTAAAAATAGCTACAGCGCTCAACCCACAGTTTAAGAATCTGAAGTGCCGTCCAAAATCTGAGAGGGATGAGATGTGGATCCAGCATCCCTATGGCTCCTGATTACACCAATGGGAGCAGAGGATGAATGACCTCTCTTTTTTAAACACACACATATATTTAGAGAGAGAGAGGGAGAGAGAGAGAAAATAGCCTTATACATAATTTTTAAAAATTGCCTCTCTCTCCAGAAGGTTAGGGTACTGTCAGAGCATGTTTTTTTTCTGGGATCATTTGAAATTGAGTACCAGATTAAAGTTTGTTAAATAATTCCCAAGGCTAATTGTAGTATATAGGAATTGAGCAGTATCCCTTTACATCGTTTGAGAGCTCTCTAGCACTCCAAGAACATGTCAGGTACTTGTGTCAGAATCATTAAGGCAATTTGAAATCACTGCGGTCTCCCTGTTCAGGTTCAAATCCTGCTGACTACAGAGCTTCTGGATTTTTTTTTTAAAGTATGCCTTATTAAAACCCAAAAATAAACAGTGAGGATAATTAACGAGTGGAACAATTTACCAAAGGTTGTGGTGGATTCTCCATCACTGGCAATTTTTTAAATCAAGATTGGATATTTTTCTAAAAGATCTGCTGTAGGAATTATTTGAGGAAAGTTTTATGCCCTGCATCACACAGGAGGATCACTAGATGATCACAATGATCCCAGAGGGCCTTTGAATCTATGACACCAGCCAGAGCAGTCGTGTGTATATGTAGCTAGGCCTTGGATGTTTGTATATATTTAGCCAACAACTGCCTGGAACCCCACTGTACCTGGGTGGTTTCTTGTATGATTTTGTTGTGTAAAGAGCAAAGACACAAGCCCTATCAACCAGCTCAAAGGTTTAATTTAAAGCTTAGATAAGCATCCTTTAATGAATCCTTGATAAAGTGGTAAAAGCTATTCCATATCCCTACACTGGTCCTGGGGGGAAATCCTGCCACCCTCCTAGAAGTCTGGCTCCAAATGGCATTTCACCTTGGCTTCCATAGTGTTCCTAGCATGCGCGTTTCTCTGAGAGGCGAACTGCTGAGAGACAGGGTTGGGGAACCAAGTGAGTGCAAGAGGGGAAGATAGAAATGCTCACCTTGTTGAGATTCTCTCAAGGGCCTGACATGGAGGAGCTCGGAGCAACAACAGGAGGCAGCTGTGGAAGAAAGCAGGTTATGGGATGAATAGAGGGGAGATGCATCAGTGGTCCTGAGAGACGAGACCCATCCATTTTGCCCTGTTGGTGAGTCAGCCAGCCCTCATCCTTCTCCCTTTGGTGAGGCTGTCACCCCTTGCACTTGAGAGAGTCTAACTCTTGTGCTCCTTTTTCCTCCCTGTGAGACTTTGATCCCTTCTCCTCTCTTCCCTTCCCTCCCCAGAGAGAGGTTGCTCAACTTTCATTTCCATTTGGGTGAAAGAGCCCCATCCCCTCATTTCTCCCATTCAGTTGAAAGCCCCCTATGTTCTCTTTTATACCTCAGGTAAGAAAACATCCTCAGATCTTCTCCCCCTCAGCTGAAAGATGTTTCCCAATGTCTTCTTCTGGTCAGAGAAGCCTCCTTAACTTCTCTCAGCCTTCTTTGGAGTTCCTGGGAATTCCAGGAGCAACTTTTTGACTGATATGGTACATTCCATACTATTGGGATGACACTTGATACCAAAGAGAATGTGGGGTTTTTCCAGCATTATTCTGATAGCCTCCATTATTCTGTTCCAGCTGAGATTAACTATAACTAAGGGAACACATGCTACAAATCCTTGGCAAGTGAATTCACATACCTGAAAGCTTAGCAGCCTTATCCTGTTTTTCTATCATTCTGATTTGGAGTGTTTTGAAATATGTTTACAATTCTGGCCCTAAATTTAGAAGCAGACTGTCAGGCTACTAGAAATGGGAGGTATTCATATACTACAGTGGAAGAATTGGGCATCTAATCTTTTCTTAATGCTGCACTCATTCGCTTATAGCACCAGGAAAGAGATTTAGAAGATCCTCACTCACATTCTTTTACTATAAATTATTATAGCTGGAGCTGGTAATTCCACCTGTAAGTTAGGGCTGTCTGACACTTCCCATTATAAGACCCTGTTTCCAGTTGCTTTTAACACAGGCAAACTTTAACTGTTTAAGGTGAAATTTTCCATGGTGGGTGTCTGGCTCAAGCTGAATATTTTTTGAAACTTTCAGCAACAATGAGAATAGGAAAAATACATTGCTTAGCCCATGTTAAATAAAATGTTACAGCCATTTCACTGAGCAGCTCCAGTGCCTCTGTGTTTTGGAAAAGGGACTTGAAATTTATCAGAGGAGCACTTTTGTGTCAAGGATGTGCCCTTTGCAGTCTCTGTGAAAAAGCACCTAAATTTGGCCAAGTTATGACCCTCTGAAAAATCAAAGTTTGTGCATGTTCAGTAGAGACTCGGTTTGACAGCCAAATCCTCTGAACATTCCAGCTGCTCTGAGCATGCTCCAGTCCAAGGCTGTAATTGCATGTGCAGATGCTGCAGCACCAAGCACAGCAACTGAGAGCAGACTGTGTTGTCTGTGCTCTCAGTGTGCCTCCTGGCAGCACTAAGGCAGCATGGAGGCAGGCTGACAGAACTACAAAGGGGAGAAGAGTTAGACCAAGGAGCAAGGGCAGAGAGCATAGATTGGGACAAGGAATTTAGGAGGAAGATTGGAACTGGGAGCTGAGAGGGGGATTAATCAGTGCTGTGTAGTGCAGGAGGCTGTTGTTTGTTGCTCTCATTTGTTGCAGAAGTTGGCAGGAGTGTAGTGAATAGGGTGACCAGATGTCCCAATATTAGGGGCTTTGTCTTACATATGCAACTATACTTCCCCTCCCCCCCACACAAAAAAAAACCTGTGTCCTGATTTTTTATACTTGCTATCTGGTCACCCTGGTAGTGAACGAAGCAGAGGACTACAGGAAGAGAGGACAGTCTCATGGTTAAGGCAATTGAATCATAGAAATGAAAGACCAGAAGGGACCTTGAGAAGTAATCCAGTCCACTGGGGCAAGGCCAAGTAAATGCAGCCTGTTCTTAAAAATCTCCAATGATGGGGATAGACAATCTCCCTTGGAAGCCTATTCCAGAGCTTAGCTACCTGTACAGTTAGAACGTTTTTTCCTAATATTTAAACAAAAATCTCCCTTGCTGCAGATTAAGCCCAGGACTTCTTGCCCTACCACCTTCAATGGATATTGTTGGAATTATTATTATTTATGCAGGGTATTACCACCACACTAATTTAACCAAAATAATTTAAATGCAAAGTAATGCACATTGGAAAACATAGTCCCAACTATACATATAAAATGATGGCATCTAAATTAGCTGTTACTACTCAAGAAAGATCTTGGAGTCATTGTGGATAGTTCTCTGAAAACATCCACTCACTGTTCAGCAGCAGTCAAAAAAACTAACAGAATATTAGGAATCATTAAGAAAGGGATAGATAATAAGACAAAAAATATCATATTGCCCTATTTGGAAGCTCTGGTGCTTGTTTTTTATGATATAATATCTGAATCTCTATGTAAAGGCTAAAGCAGTAAGCATGTGTATAGTCACTGCCACTCATTTATTTCTGAGTTGGAGACTCTTTTTCAGAGGAAGAGTTTACTTTTAAAAGTCAACAAAATTCTTGCTTCAGGCTATTGTACGTGATGCACAGATCTGATGACATGCTGTGTTTTAGTGCACAGATTTAGGCCCTGGCAATTTTCTGGCTGTTTTTTCAGGGGGTCCAAAACTGTGGTTGAAGCATTTGGAGGATTGCTGGGTTATGACACACACAGTGGAAATGAATACACAGTAGGTATTTTCCTATGGCATTTGAAAATACCTACTGTAATTTATTCATTGAAAAAGTCCTTAACCCCAGACCTTAGCACCTGAATGCCTGAAAGAACAGTTTGAGTTAGTCTGGATGACCTTGTGGTTTTCTCCTAGCCCTGCATTGTTCCTATAAGGATCCTCCCCACTGTTGTAGGAACATTGAGTAGTGCACAATGTTTACAATTCCATTTGGTGGTTAATGCAAATCCCAAAAGAGGAAAAATTATGTTATAGCTCAGGGACACAGGCCATTATGTAATGGAACTAAGCGTGTGCTTAAAGTTAAGCATGCACTTATGTGTTTTACTGTATGAGGGCCTAAACAAAGGAAAACAAACTAACTTAGTCCCTCATCCTCAGAAGGATAAGACTGCTCTGGGGCTGTACAATTAAGGATCTATCATTAAGATCAGCATTAGGGGGTGCTAGAAAATACTTTTCTGATTGAAAGATTATCGTGCAAGGTTGGGTGTTTTACATTAGGGCTTTTCCCCACCCCTTCTTCATGGAGTTCAGTGCTGGAATTTTCTGACAACTTAATTTGAATGAAGCGGTTTCCACTTTTGAACCTGAATGCAGTTCCCACCTAGCTGTGTTTGGAGGTGGGGTTACGCCTTTGGTTTCTTAGGAGAGAAAGTTCAGAGATGATTTCACAGAGCTCGTTTACTGGATTTCTGTTTGACATAAGGATATCAAAGGAGCAGTAATACAGTGTGGGAGGGAGCATTTCCTGCCCAAACAATGTTACAATTGCAATTTTTCAGTTACCCAAGTGAAGAGAGAAGAAAACCCTACAGAAGAGAGAGATCCTCCTATTTACATAATATAGTTTAAAGAACTAATTTTACCAAAGCTGAACGTATCTACAACTTAAAATGAGTCTTGGACTACAAATGGCCAAAATTCTTTACAATACCATTCGTAGTAAAACAGGAGCCAAATGCCCATATTAAGACAACATGGCAACTATACTAATAATAAAAATCAAACCTGTACAGCATAGTGAGTCTGGACACTGCCAACCTTATTTGGGAGGGATAACTCAGTGGTTTGAGCATTGGCCTGCTAAACCCAGGGTTGTGAGTTCAATCCTTGAGGGGGCCACTTAGGGATCTGGGGCAAAAATTGGTCCTGCTAGTGAAGGCAGGGGGCTGGACTCAATGACCTTTCAAGGTCCCTTCCAGCTCTAGGAGATTGGTATATCTCCAGTTATTACCTTTATACACCACCACTTTTATTTAGAATAATTTCATACAATTAACTCTTTTTAATATCATTACCCACATCACATGACCTCATGCCACAGATTCCAAAAGATGCACTTTTCAAAACAAATAAGACCTTTTTTCACCCAACCTCCCAACTACATACGGTCTACACATTTTAGTAAATAAAAAAAAAATTAGCAAGGAACTAAGGGAGGAACTTGTCATTTGTATTAGACTGTAAAGTATGTCTTTGGTGCTGTTTGGATTAAACAGTCAGACTAATGGACTTCCAGAAAAATATCAGAGCAGATCCTCAGTGAATGTAAATTGAAGTTAACAATGAAGCAATGACAGCTGATACCAGCTGAGGATCTGTCCCACAGAACTTTTCTACAAACTCACTCGTTAAGCATTTGGAATGGACTGTTTGTTTTTAAGGCAGTAATGGCCAGCAAATTGATGGATGCCCCAATGTTCTCCAAGCCTCAGTCAATGTTTATATTGATTTTCAGACCCACCTCCCAGGTCCTAGAGTGCAGCACAAACCTGCTTACACAGATTTCCTTTCTAACTCCTGCAAATGTTCCATTTTTTCATATGCTCAAGGGGCTTCGCGTTAGCCTGGTGTACAGCATGAACCCTGCTGGTTTGCAATGTTTGTTTTACCTCTTTTAGCATCCTCAGGGGCCACTTAGTTTCTGTAACCAGTTCACAGAGCCGCTCCTCCCCTCCATGTGTGTGTACGCGCAGCTTGGTACAGTATCTCCTCCTCATTAGCACTGAATGTAATAGTTAGTCAAGTGTCCCTCTTCAGTTCCAGCTTTGTCGTGCACCTGTAATTTAGTTCCCCATAAAGTTGGCTAAATATACCATGTCTGGCCCATGGTCTCAGAGCACAGTGTGAAGGGGAAGCTACAACAGCAACATTACTACAAAGAATGCGGTGAGTACAAGAGAATCTGCACTGAAACTTCTGTATACTGTGCGTCTTACCAGGGACATAAATATCAGATCATAAAAAGAAAGGAGAGAAACCTGTGTAAAAAACATCTTTCCTAGCCAAAAACTAAATTGCTGTTAATTCAGACCAGTTTTAAATAATAATTATAGCTGCTGTGGCTTGTGACAGAATAAATATTGTGAGTTACACCCAGATCTTCAAATATGACTTAGAATTTTTTTCATTAATATTAAAATGCAGTTTTTAACTATATGACTCTGAAAATACTTTCTGATGCTCCTAACTAATTTTGTACCATGTGGCTCAGTGTTGTGTACAGATACAGCAGGGTTATGCTTTGGGTACTACACTACAAAACCTTCTTTCATTAAAAAAATCCATAGAAGTCAGATGTCTGTACATTTGTATTGTCGGTATGTGCTATCGCCCACTGCTTCTCAGGAGATAGGAGGCTTTTGGGTGTAGAATTTAAAGATCATATTTGTTTATGCTTCTGCAAATAACAGTAGGTTGATTGTTCAAGCAGGCAAACAGCTTGTGCGGTAACAGCACCCTGGAAAAAAGCATATGCAATGGAAAACATATTAGTTAATGTAGAGTGAGGGTTCTGTTTGTTTTTTCTTTAGCTAGAAGGTCTGTAAAACTTTGTTGTAAGAAAAACGTATCAGTGTGTTAACATGATGATTTACTGTTAGCACTGGGCAACATCACCTGAGAGCCTGATCTAGGATCAGGATCAGACCAATAATTTCCAAGGGATTTCTCAGCTGCAGCACAAGCAGTTCTCTCAGCAAGAATAAAAAGGGTCTATCATAGAGCTTCATAGATTTTTAAAGCCCAAAGGCTGGGCACTAAAACACAGAATTTCATCAGATCTGTGCATCACGTACAATAGCCTGAAGCAAGAACTTTGTTGACTTTTAAAAAGTAAACTCTTCCTCTAAAAGAGAGTCTCCAACTCAGAAATAAATGAGTGGCAATGACTATATACATGCTTACTGCTTTAGCCTTTACATAGAGATTCAGATATTATATCATAAAAAACAAGCACCAGAGCTTCCAAATAGGACAACAAAAACTAGGACGGGAATTACATGCCAGCTGATCAGCCCTTTTGTTGCTGCTGCTGTTCTTGGGAAGAAACTGTGCAGGCAGAAATGAACATGTCTTAGAAGAAAAGTGTTGATTGAAAAAGGTAAGCAGTTTCCACTCAATCTAGAAAGAATTTTTTTTTGGTTTTGTTCAAAGTTTTCCATGGAAAGCTTTTTTTGTAAAATGGAATTAGTATTTTTTTTTAAAAAGGGGGGCGGGGTCTGGTCAAAAAAAAAGAAGATAATGAAAAATTGTTTAGTCAAAAAGTCATTTCCCCCTTCAGCAAATGACAGAGGTCACATGACCCTGAGAGGTAAAGGAGGCCTATGCCCTTCAAAATGGCAGGATTCCCTTTAACTCTTACTCATGGTCCTTACTCAGGCAAGACTTACAATGGACTTCAATGAGAGTGTTGCCTGAGTGAAGATGTCTGGATCAGTCCCACAGATTTGCGCACACAGCTCAATTTACCATTATGGGTTACCAGTATCTCTCATGCATCCGACGAAGTGGGTATTCACCCACGAAAGCTCATGCTCCAAAACTTCTGTTAGCCTATAAGGTGCCACAGGACTCTTTGCTGCTTTTAGTATCTCTCGTGTTATTTTTTATAATTATGTGTATTGCAGTATCCATAAGGGAACAACTGAGGTCAAATGCTGTCCCAGAGTCATTCAGCCTGTGAGTGGGACTTGAAATGTACATTTCAGGACTGTCCTACTCAATTGGAGATGGGTAGTCACCCTAGACACAATTGAGGTGAGAACAACAAAGGAGACATCTGTGGCAGATCTCATCTCCGTTGCTGGAGTTTGTGTGAGTCAGCCAGTCTTGTTTCTCACTCATCAGTGCAATTCTGTTGTGCTTGGCTTGCACAATATTTCTAAAACTTTTTTTTAAGCCTAACCTAAACGTTGTACCTTAACACACAATTCATGCTGTTCCTCATTGAGAGATTCAGATGGTCATTGATTTAGACTATCAGTGCCACACAACAGGGAATATCTTTTCCTCTGTTTGTAAAGCTGTGTACATCTAAACAACAATGCTGGAGTTCTTAACATTCATTCTTTTATGCTTTGCCCTTCACTAGCTAGGACACTATGTAGGTGAAGTGACCAAAGGTCATGATGATCACTTTAAGAACAGCACTAGCATTGACAGTTTGAGAAAAAAAAAGTATTCTTGGATTTAGTTCCATCATTTTTTACTTCCTTATACCAAACAGAGGATAACAGCAAGTATGGTATTGGTGGGATGTAAATACTGCCCGTAAAAGGAAGCCTTCAGAAGTGGAGGATTAAGCTTAACATCTAATAATCTTCACTTTGCCATTTGACGCATCTATTTCATGTAGCGCAATTCCTTACGCTGTTATTGTTTTCCAGTTATGGTTTCCTTTTACCCTACAACCATTTCCTCCTCCCTCTCACTCTTCATCAGATAAAGGAAAGGTAGATGGGAAAGCCCAGAAAACCACCAAAGCAATGCAATCAGAAACCATTTCTAAAATCTTCAAGTATATTTTCCTTCTTCAATCCTGCAGCAGCAGGCAAAGCTCATTCTCACAATCTTATTGCATTACAGCATTAGACTGCTCCTTTTCGGTACTGCCTGGTGTAAGGGGTAGTGTGCAACTGCACCAAGAAATAATTGTGACTCAGACAGGCATAATTCCCTCCCTGCTCCCGACCTAGGTCCTGGGGGGGGAAATTAATCTACTGCTGCCTCTTATGAATAGCAGATTATTTCCTCTGCACCGGCTCAGCTGTGCTCGCTGTACAATGGGCATATGGAGCCAAGGCTCTGACAATTTCTAGCCCCTCTCTGCCCATCCCCACACATCTGCACAGTGTGGGCAGCTGGAGTAGCAGCTTCACAAAGCCTGAATTCCTTCTCATGCTGATGTGGTGATCTGGGGAGGCGAGCAACGAGGGTCTTACCTCCAAGACTACCTCCTTTAGAATAATGGGCAGAGAATTCCTTCATTTAGTCCTTTTCTTACATTTTTCTGTTTGCTTTCCCATCCTTCTATGTTTATTTTTCTATACTTCCATATGAACTACTTTGGAGATCACTAAGTAGTTACATAGTTAATAACAAATAGCCTTCATTTAAAATATCCTTGCAAATTTTTGTTTGACTTCTTGTCCCAGGTGAATAATCTCTTTTGATTGGTAAGTTAAATATCATTTGATTTTGTTTACCCACTACTGCCCCACATCATCATCATCATCTGTCACATTGATATAATACAATAATTAATATAATAATACCATTCCTTTTGCCAGAGCCGGTGAGTTTTCATAGCAATTTTGGAAGTGGTTTTAAAAAAAATTAAGGCCAAGATTTCCAGAAATGACCAGTGATTTTTGATGACCAACTTGAAACACCTGAAAAGAGGCTTGAATTTCAGAAAGTGCTGAACACCCACCTTCTGAAAATCTGGCCCCATAAAAGTGTCAGGTTGGCCACCCAACAACTGAGATCCCTCAAATCACTAAGCACTGTTGAAAGTCTTGCCCTAAAACTTTTGAAGAAGATTCTCACTTGCAAAGGTTTTGGGAGAGAGAGTTAGCAGTGTTGTATTTGTGTTTACAGAATTGCATTTGTTTAATCTAGCTAATGATGAATGGCCACACATCCATTTTTCAGTCTATTAGTCAAGTAATATTGGAGGCCAAAGCTGTGAGCTCATGAATGAACTGCTAGTTGTACTTGCTTGCGGCTTTCATAAGAGCATTATTGGTAACACATGCGTTAGTCACTCAGTGCATTATGTCCCTTTGCAATCTGAGCAATAATAGGAATCTTTGCAGTCTCTCCTAGATATTCCTAGACATGTTCCAGTCAAGTAGTTTTTTGCGTGCAGCTTGCCTCATGGAAGCCTGATTATATGAGAAGTCAGCAGGTGGCTGCTAGAATTAAGACATTAGGCAGCATATATTCTGGTTTAATTAAATGGTTTGCTCCCAAGGAATGGACCTGAAACTCTTTCATTCAAATGTTAACATTTTTCTTGGGTATTACATGTTGCTATGTCTCCAAACAGAGTTTTACAAGCTAGACTAAAAAGTGGAGGAGTTTAATTCTCTGGGGAGGAAGGAAATCATTTCAGAATTCAGAAATTAGTTAAGATACAGTGTATATTAAAATATGTGGAACCAAATTGTCCTCAGTTACACCACTGTAACTGAAATCGCTGTGCAATCTTCATTTGGCCCTCTTGTACAAATGCATTATTCATTACATGATCACATGCTATTTGTTCCACCAGAGGAATGGTGAGACTCCAGAATCTTGAGTTCCATTCCAGGTTCTGGATGGTAGTGCGTTCTATGGGGTATAGGCCTTTCTACCCTGTTCCTCCCAAGCCTGGTCCCATCTCCCATCCCTTCCAGCCTGTTCCTGTCTCAGTCCTGCCTCTTCCCCCTACCCACTCCTCATACCAGTATCCTTGCCCAACCAGTCCTAGTCTCCCACTCCAGGCTCCCTGTTCAAGCCCCAGTCTTTCCCTCATGCTAACTTTTAGTCCCAGTCTCCCTCCCTGAGCTGCTCATCCAGACTCAGTCTCCCTCCTTGCCACTGGCTCCTTACTCAGCCAGCTCAAGTTCCCATACACACCCCTTGGCTCCTCATGCAAGCCATCCTATCCTCACATAGCATCCTCTAGTCTCCTTCCACAGCATACACATACCCCAGGCTGGATCTCGTCCTCTCTGTATTCAAGCCAGGCTGTTGCCTCCTTCATGCTGCTTGATCACCCGCAGGGGGAGCACTGAGAGCACAGAAAAGAGTCTTGTTGCTCTGGGATCCTGTGCCAAATGCCAAAGTTACCTGCAGATTCATAGGTTCCAACGCCAGAAGAGATTATAATCAGACCTCCTGTACACCACAGGCCATAGAACTTCTCCACAATAACTACTAGAGCATGTATTTTAGAAACATCCCATCTTGACATTAAAATTGTCAGTCATCATGGGGAATCCACCATGACCCTTGGTAAATTGTTCCAGTGGTTAATTACTGTTGTTCCAATGGTTAATTACTCACTGTTTAAAAATTCACATCTTATTTCAAGTCTGAATTTGTCTAGCTTCAACTTCCAGCCATTGAATCATGTTCAAGTCCAGTCATAGGTTGCAAGTAATGTGGGCCCATGGTGCCTGTGCTCCACCAATATTCAGGAACCCAACTCCACCAATGTTTGGACTTATATTTTCAGAGCCATCCCATCCATAGGACGGACCAGGGCAACCACCCTGAGCTCCACACTTTGGCGGGGGCATGCTTCAGGGAGATGCAGGGTCCAGGGCAGCCTGGGAAGTTAGCAGGGGGCCTGGCGCCAGCAGCAGCTAGTGACCTGGCCCCAGTCAGCCCTGCTCCACCCTCACTGCACCCCTCCCCCTAGGCCTCCTCCCCATCTCTTCCAACCCCTGCTCTGGCCCCTCCTTGCCCCATTCTACCCTTCCCCAGCCCTCCCCCTTTCCAGATTCCACCCCCTTCCCTGCATGACACTGGCAGGATGAGGCAGAGCACAGCGGGGTGGGCTGGGTCACTCACTGCTGCCAACACCAGGCCCCACCCAGCCCCCTCCCCAGGCTGCCCTGGACCCCGCATCCCCATGAAGCATAGGGGTCCCCAAAGCGCAGGGCCTGTGGCGATTGCCCTGGTCTGTCCTATGGATGGGACAGCTCTGCTTGGACCCATTCTGGGCACCACCAAATATTATGCAAATCTGGTGCCCATGCAAATCCTTGCATCAAAGCCTGGAGGTGCTAGAGCTCTTTAATGAACACTTGTGTATTTTTCCCCTAATCTCCTTCTCAGAAATGGCTGAACCATTTTTGCTGAAACACCACCAGAAAATATCAACTAGTCCAACACTCCGCATGAACATTAAGCCTGGAACAACACTGAAATGACTGCTGGTTTAGTTCCCAGACTTCATAGCCAACAGCCAGTTAGCTGCCAGCATTCAGTAAGATGGAATCTTAACGTTGTAAATATTCTACAAGTATCAGTATTTAACACAGAAATAAGTTAAATGTTGCTAGAATATGCAAATCTCATGTTGTCCATTTACTTCTGTAAGTCAGCTGAGAACCACCTCTCTTTTCTCTTTAGGAAAAAAAAATTAAACCAAAACTCAAACTCCTGACAGTCTTATTTTTGTCCAGGTCCGAATTTTGCAGCTGGAACCCACCTTTAGCGTCATAGAATTGTAATGGTTTTTTTAAATTACCAAAATAGACACATTTTACAAGCAATAGAAAAAAAACAAAGAACATTGGGAAGGGGGGGTATCATTGATGAAGATGAGTGATACTGGTGGTGAAGTACAAAGGACTGGGTGGCATAGGATCTAGGATCTGCAATCATCTCTATGACAGCCTCCCACCCTGCTTCTCCTGTGCTGAGCAAAACTAGGCCAGAAGGGAGAATTTAACCCTAACATACTATGTGATTTTGATATTTCTGTGTTTGATTTAAACTTGACACTATCCTACAGCTTTAGTGTTCATTTAAGTTTCATTGACATTAAGGAAAATTTCTACCATTGCTAATGCCCATTCAGATACATCAGCATTAGCCATGTTAGGAGCTTTAATGTAGACAGCGCTCTGGCAACTGGTTTCAGCACTGTGTCAATTCTACTTGTTCAAAGTCTAATCAACAAGGTGCTGGAACAGGCTGCAGGGGTCAGAAAGAGCTCCAAACAGCATTAACACCAGTGCACTTCAATTGGTGCTAACAGCTCTGAGAATTTTTTGTAAATTAGATTAACAAGGTTTTAGCCATTCTAAATGGGGGGAAAAAAATCAGACTCTTTGGGGGCTCGATGAAGCAGTGATCTACGTTGACCTTAAATGTTTTCCATATATGTATTAATGCCATATACACATTGCAATGTCACATTTTCAGGATAGCAGCACCCATATTTCCCCTGGCTGGTCCCTCAAGGGCACCCAGTTAACGTTTCTGGCTTCCAGATGTCACCTCTTGGGTAGAGACCTACATCGCTCTCCTTTCTGACCAGAGGTGTTAAGGTTGCATAGCTCCCTGATCTACACTGAGATCCCCAGCAAATCAGAGAGTCTAAAGGCCGGTGCCTCTGCTTTGCTTTCTCTCCAAGGGCTATGACCAGCATATTGCCAGCAATTAAAAGTTACTACGCAGCTCTGAGCAAGCACATTTAATCTCAAGATAAAAGCATTACAGAGAAAAGCATATAGAAACAATACACAGATTTAAACACACATTAAACATACCAGAAGCCACCCATCAGTCCTATGGGCCCTAGCAAGTTAAAAATCTTTCCAATCTTTCCACAGGGTTGTGGCTCCATTGGACAGAAAGTCCCTTCTGTTTGCTGGATCAGAAAGAAGGCCCTGAATCACTACAAATGCAGCTTTAATGCCAGAAGCTCTTTCTTTAGCTGTTGGTCTCTGGAATACCCACTTTGAACCAGTACGTAAAAGCTTCCCCAGGGGGTGGTACCTCTCTGGAGGGGTTTACAACCTGAGTGATTCACCTTAATCACCCCACCCCCCACCTCCATTGTGCTTAGTTACTGGTAGAGCTGTGGCAACCTCCCCCCATGGACCTGCACACCCTCGTGGGCCCATAGTGATATATATACCTCAAAGATACTACATGCTGCTGTCACACCCAAAGCCTCCCCCTTCCTAGATTTAGTCCTTTACTGCTTCATTACGTTAGATCCCTGACCTTTTTCATAATAAGATTTATTTTCCTCACTAGGGAAAAAGGCCTTGAACTGCAGGCTCCACTAGGCACACCCAGGGCCATGCTTAACTTTTCTCCTGTGAAGCAGGAGTGCTTCCACTACACAGAGAGGCCAGTCAAATCCCTTTCAAAATGAGTCCTTCCAAACAGCAGTTCGTTTCAAAGCCTCTTCAGCTGCTCCTCACTCTCCTGACCTTTCTGCTCAAGGATGGAAGGGAAGAGGACATGATTCTGTGATCTGCCTCACACCCTCTGTTCTCAGTAAACTCAATGAGAGTTGAGGGTAGTCAGCACTTTGTGGGATGACTCCATAAGTTAGTACGTTACTTAGAGATACATCTGCTAAAAGGTGAGTGACAGAGGAAGTTATGAGGGGCATGAAGTGAAATGGAGAGGAGGGGAAAAAATCTTGTCCAAGTAAGGGGCAGGGTACAGTTGCGCTATCCCAAGAGCTGCAGGGCAGGAACCAAATTGTGGAAGTCCTGCTCCCTGGCTCCCTTTCCTGCAGGGCTGGTGCAAGGAGGTTTTGCGCCCTTGCGCCACCCCCCCATGGCAGCTAACCACACCCACCTGCCCCCCCACCAGAGGAGCCCCCCTGCAGCAGCTAACTCAGCCCCCCACCCAGGGATCCTGCTGCCCCCCTAGGGAGCCCCCCACACACACACACAGCAGATACCCCCCCACGGCAGCTAACCCCGCCCAGGGAGCCTCCCGTGGCAGCTAACCCCGCCTGGGGAGCCCACCCCAGCTCACCTCTGCTCTGCCTCCTCCGCTGAGCACGCCGGCGCCACTCTAAGTTGCCTCCCCTCCCAGGCTTGCGGCGCCAATTGGAGGAGACTTAGAGTGGGGACTGTGTGCTCAGTGGAGGAGGCAGAGCAGAGATGATCTGGGGCAGGGAGTGGTTCCCCTGTGCACACACACACACACCCCCGTTGCCCTCCCTGCAGGTTGCCCTCCCTGCGCTCCCCACCCCAGCTCACCTCCATTCTTCACCTCCTCGCCAGAGCAGGCTTTTAGGCGCCCTCAACCACAAGGCACCCTAGGTGGCCTCCTAGTTTGCCTAAGTGGTTGCACCAGCCCTGCTTTCCTGGCACAGTTTTACTTCCCCCTCCACTCTTGCTCAACTACACAGGCCAGTCAGCAGAAGTGGGAGACTGAGCCAACACTCCTCCCACTCTCGGCTACCTGAGGAAATAGAAACCTGTTCTCTTACCCCAAACCCAGAAGCAGCATCTGGTGATGCAGGTAACTCAAGCAGGAGTCAAAGGGAGTTCTTTATGCTCTCACTTCCCAGCTTGAGCACACAGCTGGGCTCATAGTTGTGCCCTTAGAGATAGGCCAGTGCAAACCCATCACAATTCAGAGCCAAATCTGAATTTCCCCAACATTTTGGGGGTTTCATCTCTGGGTTTTAGCTCATGCCCAAAATACAACTTGAAATATTTGTCTGTTAATCTTTAGCTCTATTTACTTTACTTGGTAGCTCAAACAGCATCAATAAAAAAGAATGATTAGCTTTCAACTGATTCAGGGAGAGGAAGCAAATCAGTTCTTTATAGTTATTAATTTTGTCTTCCCCCCCCATCACCATTTTAGTTAAATCTGCAACACAGTGTGTTTAACTAGCTACTGGTTTTAACCTCTGTTTGTCCAAACTGGCGTGAACAGGAGGGAAGTTGTGTTAAGTTTTCCCAGACACAGGAAAAACCTCCCTATGCTTTCATTAAACAGATCCTGAAAAGGTTCCCAGTCTGTATCGCCATCTTGATTTATTGCAAAGTTTGCCAGCAAAGAGAAATGCAGCTTCACACCATCTGTAGTTTGTCAGAAGGTCAGAATCAAACACTACACCTGGATTTAAAGGCAGGCTTGATAATTTTAGAGAAAACAGTATTGACAGTTTTATAAGTTAATATAGGGTTAATCGAAACTCATTATAAGTTAATGTAGGGTTAATCGAAACACAAATTCATAATCACACCTTTGTATTGGTTTTTCAAGGTTTGTTTTTGTTTTTGTTTTTAAAGAATCTATAGGAAAGGTCTTATTTCCACTAGGGTGTTAGCCACCAGTGTAGCTGCACCAATGCAAACTCCCTAGTGTAGATAGAATTTGCGCCAGAGTAAGATGCAGAAGTACAAGCTGTACTGTATCTATGCTATGGGTTTGCACTGGTACAGCTACATCACTAGCTAAAATCCCAGTGCGCACAAATTACAAGAACACTTTCTTGGACCATCTTCAGCTACTAACGTTTATAGAAACAAGCATGCATCTGCCCACTCTACCATGAGTGTTATGTGGGTGACAATAGCGATGTCACGCATTGTGCTGTAACAATAGGTGGCTGACTTTTTAAGAAAAATTAAAAATAACAGGAAGAGACACTCGTAATAAGCATTTTGCATATTTGTACTTATTTCTTATATTCAGGCTATATATTTAAGGTATTTGAATACAAATTTCTGCAGCTGAAAGTATTATGATACTAAAAATAAGGTATAACTATTAAAATTGGGACCAGACCCCCATCTGATCTTGATGGAAGTACATAAATTTATACCAGTGGAGAGTCTGGCCTTCTAATGAAATGTTCCATGGTCTCAGAAATATTTCTCATTCTAAAGATGGGTATTTCTACAGTTTATACTGGGATTTGCAATATATCCTATCTTTCTAGTGTAAATATTTCTTCATGGAAGTATATACCAGTACATTTAACTTCAGAAACTGATACATTACTATGCAGAACATTTATGTATTAAACATACTCAGCCAGATTCACCAGCATGCTCTGCCTTGCTTTGGTGACAAAGCAGCCATAAACCCCATTTAGCCATCCTGTTGAGATGGGTTTACAACTGCTTTGAGTCACACGGGCCATTCTACCACATGGTTTCAATGGGCTCAATTCTCCACTGCCTTACACCTTGCACAGTCATTGACCCCTGTGCAACATGAGTGTCAGATGCTTCCAGATCAGAATGGTGGCATTGGACACCCCTTTTTCATAACTGCAAACAACTACACAAGGTAGAAAGCAGAAGAGAATCAAGCCATTTATATTTGAATTTATTGATCTGAGTCTGAGAGCCTTTGTAACTAGTTACCATGTGCTCTAGACCAGCGCGGGGGCGGGCGTGGCTGGTGGGGCCCCAGGGGCGGGGCGGCATTTGGCAGGCATGACTGCGGCGCCGCGCGGTCCCCTCTTCGGCTCCCTCGGCTCGGCTCCAGGCCGCGGGCGGCTGCGGTCCGGGCCGCTCTCCTGACCCTGACGGGACGATGGACCGCGCGAGCTGGCAGAGGAGCCAGGCGGGGGCCAGCTGCGCGCGGGAAGGACATGGGGGCGGCGCAGCACGCGCGTTTGGGGGCAGCCTACTGTCTAGAGCCGCCCCTGGCTCTAGAAATCAAGCTCATCTGTTATTACTTGCTCATACACAAGTTCAGTGCATCAGCACATGTTCACCACATATAGGACAATACTAATCATATACAGAACAATCCCCATGTGAATGGATCTTTCATGAGTTTTGTACAGAGCACACACACGGTCTCTGGTTTAAATTGCTCTCTGCAGAATTTCATCCCTCACACTCACATTATGCCTGATCAGCCCAAAGCTGCACTAGAGGCTTGTAACAGAGCAAACTTACCAGCCAGCACATTCCCCTCACAGTTGGGTGTTATGTTGCAGCAACTCTGCCTCCTTTTCCTCCACAAGACAGTTTGTCCCTGCAGCGGGCTGCCGCTTCTCACAGGGGCAGCCCAAAGCCAAGTCATTCATAACCTCCTTCAGTAGTAGTAAAGAAGCCCACAGGCCAAAAGTCCCACATCCCTGTATCACATCATGAACATCAGCCCTGGCCTGTGCCCTTTAGTCCTTGCCCCCTTCCTCAGGGGGGCTTTTCTAGTCCCCTTCCTAGGGCTGGTAGGGAAAGCCAGAGCTGCCCCCTTCTCAGTTTTCCTGTCCAGGGTGCTGCATGTAAGCAGCTAAAACCTGTTCTGTACAAGCCCTGGCTGCTTCCTACCTCTGCCTGTCTACAAGCACCTTTCCCAGAACTACATATTCCACCTCTCTCTCTCTCTCTCTCTCTCTCTCTCAAAGCCTGACTCCTCAAACAGCTTCAGGCCAATCTACTGCAAAAGCCTTCTCTTAGCACTTCCCAGCCTTTCTGGTAGCTCCCTAGAATCTCTTTACCCCTGCTGCCCTGAAGGTAGAGTACCATATATACTCCCTACAGTGGCTGTCTCCTTTCAGTCCTCCCTTGTTAGCCCTACAGTCTTTCCTTCACAGGAACAATACACTCTGGTTCTCCCCACCTGGGTCTAATTGTTAATTACTTGTCTCCCTTCCAGGTGCCACAGAATGGTTCCCCTTAACTCTATCACTACCATTATGAGGTTTATACACCCCATCACAAAGCTGTTTAGAGCCAACTACCCGAGGAAAGACTATCCACCCTGGATGTCTCCAGCAGGCTCTTCTGGAACATGGAAACTAGAACTGCTTGTGGTATCAGGAGCAACAAGGAATTCAAATAGAGCTGGACAAACTTTTCATCCTAATAATTTATTCACCAAAAAAATGCATTTTTCAGGGCACTAAAACTATTTGTGAATTCAGAGAATTATTCAGCAAATAGTTTTGGCTGAAAAAAAGTAAAAACAAAAATTTCATAAATATTTAAATGGTTTATTTCTACCCAAACTAAAATTTGGAGGGCTTTTTTATTTGCAAAAAAACAAAACAAATACAAAAAAACTGAAACTTCTGAAAACTTCTAAAAACTTTTGAAAAACTTCAAACTAAGCAATTTTTTTCAAATGTTTTTGGTTCAGCCACTGAACCTAAAAAAATCTATTATTTGCTCAGTTCTAGACTCAAACAGCTTTGAAAGACACTTATTCCCTTGGATAGTCCTCTGTCGTGTACATTATTCCTTAAATAACCATGTTCTCTGGAGCTTATATTAGCATTCATCAGGCACACTATGCTGCCTGTTCTTAGTGGTAAAGCACAAGAAGCAAGCTCACCACAGACCAGGACACTGTGACACACCAGCCCCAAGGGGCACCAGACCCTGCTATAACAACAGATGCAAAACCTACATGTATATCTCGATTACTATGATGATCAATACCCTCCACAACACACCGTTCAAGGCTCTTAGTTCTTACACATGCCTATTCCAGCACGTGGTGTACCTCATCCAGTGCACCAAATGCCCCAGTAACAACCATGGGTGAAACCAGACAGTCATTATGCTCTCCAATGAACTCGCACAGGAAAATGATAAGACAAGAACACCCTATCACCCGTGGGTGAACACTTGTCACAAAGCCATCACACCATGTCAATTCTCTCCTCATCCTCAAAGGAAACCTGAACAATGCCTTCAAAAGACAAGCCTAGTAACTTAAATTAATAACTCTGCTAGACACCAAAAATCCTGGGCTCAACAGAGACACTGGTTTTATAGATCATGCAACAATCTGTAACCCGCTAACCCTTCAGTATAGACACAACCTGCACCAGTGGGAAGGGTTCTCCCATCAGTGTAGGTCAGGGGTTCTCAGACAGGGGGTTGGGAGCCCTCAGGGAGTTGTGAGGTTATTACATGGGGGTCGTGAGTACATGCCTGCCAGCTCGCTAGTAAGTCTGCTGTGAAAAGTGATATTAACGAACATATGAATACCACTTTTCAAAGTCCTCCAGCTAGCTAGCAAGTCTGCTGTGAAGTCTGTGCTAGTAAATCTGCTATGAAAAGTGGTATTAACAAACATACAAATACCACTTTTAGAATAGCGTTAAATATAAATGTGTTTTTAATTTATGGTGGGGGGGTATCACAGTCAGAGGCTTGCTGTGCGAAAGGAGTCGGCAGTACAAAAAGTTTGAGAACCACTGAGTAATCCACTTCCCCAAGAGGTGGTAGCTATGTAAATGGAAGAATTCTCTCATCAACATAGAACTGTCTGCACCTGAAGTTAGGTTGGCTTAACTATGTTGCTCAAGGTGTGGGTTTTTCACACCCCTCGAGTGATGTAGTTAAGATGACCTAATTTCCTACTGGTTTCAGAGTGGTAGCCATGTTAGTCTGTATCAGCAAAAACAACAAGGAGTCCTTGTGGCACCTTAGAGACTAACAAATGTATTTGGGCATAAGCTTTTGTGGGCTAAAACCCACTTCATCCAATGCACGGAGTGGAAAATACTGTAGGCAGGTATCAACACATAGCATGGGAGTTGACCCCCCACTTGGTAAGGCAACTCCCATCTTTTCATGTGCTGTGTATTTATACCTGCCTACTGTATTTTCCACTCCATGCATCAGATGAAGTGGGTTTTAGCCCACGAAAGTTTATGCCCAAATACATTTGTTAGTCTCTAAGATACCACAAGAACTCCTCGTTGTTTTTGCTAATTTCCTACTGTAGACCAGGCCTCTGATTATTTCTTCCAGACCTGAAAAGAAAAGCCCTGTGCAGCTTGAAAGCTTGTGTCTTCCAGAAGTTGCTTCAACAAAAGATCTCACCTACCTTGTCTCCCTCAGATAATCTGTAATGCCAGAGATCCACCACTAAGGGGCACTCAGCTGCTATCCTTTCCAAAAGTCCACTCTGACAGATTTCCTATTTTATTGCTAGATGTGTTCCTTTTTTCAAAAGTTCTGTAGCTCACCTCTTCTGAAGACTTTGGGCCAGGTCAGTCCAGTCCAGGCTGTCAATGGAATTGCACAACAGAGCTGAATTTGACCATTTGTGAGTGATGTGAAGCTAGGGTGACCAGACGGCAAATGTGAAAAATCAGGACAGGGGTGGGGGATAATAGGAGCCTGTATAAGAAAAAGACCCAAAAATCAGGACTGTCCCTATAAAATCGGAACATCTGGTCACTCTATGTGAAGCTGGTGCTTAGACATCAGAAGAGTCCCTGCTGTACCGTCTTGGGTCTAGAAAATACCAAACAGCAGCCACAGTATGAAAACAAAACTCTTTTTAACCCACATTTGGATTCTACTGTTAACAACCTGCAATATTTCAGCAAGTTTTTTCAAGGATGAGATCAACGCTATGAGGTGAGGGAGAGAAATAGAAAGCTATTTGATTAGGAGAAGCTATCATTCCTTTGTCATCGGTGCTCTTTCATGTATGGATGGATTTGAGGATTAAGATTTAGGAGCATTATGAGAAACCACTTAATCCTATTGCCCATTTTCCTACAGGGCATGCTGTATTTGAATGCTACTCATTCAGGGGTCAAATCCCTCTCCCAGTATTGGGTTTGTCAGAAAGCACTGATCAGGATGATGATGAAAAATGATAATCAGCTTATTCATTTGATTTCAGCAGATCAAGAACCTTGCTCACCATTGAAGTTCAGCACCTTCATTTGTATTCAGCAAGGCTGTAAGCAAGCCCTGGTCATTGTCAGCCAGGTATGTGTTTCTTGTTCAATGTACCTAGTGCATATAGAAATAATCTAGTACTAAGGATCCAGGACAATATTAAATGGCTTGAATATCAGAGACTGAGACCATGTCTAAACACAGGAATAGAGGAATTCCAGGCTACTATCAAATTAACGCTGATTCCCTTGTTGGCTTTGGCAAGTCACTTTCTTGCTCTATGCCTCAGTTTCCCATCTATAAAAAGGGGGCGGCAATAGTTTCTTGTCTCACAGGTGCTTTAGTGAGGATTAGTTAGCTAACAACTATAGATTGGTTAATGGCTTTTCCTTTCAGAAAATTCTGAATGTTTCTTTTCCTCCTTATTTCTTCTCTTTACAAGTAGCAAAGCCACTGGAACAGTGGCTTATTGTGTCTTGATAGCATGTTATCCTGCAATAGTCCTGATCCAATGCCCACTGAAATCAATGCAAAACTCCCACTAGCCTCAGTGAACTTGGATTAGGCTCCTAGTTAAGTCATTTTATCCATTAAACAAGTTCATGATAAACAGAGGATCTCTGTGATCTGAATTGCAGTTAGCACACTGGATCATATTCTGTTTCACTATAGCTCAGGCCCTAATAAGCAGGCCAAACTGAACTGTATGTTGTGCCTGTATAATACTGTCAGTCCAGGTTCCAGGTGTGCTCATTATATGTGAAAGCAGCTACCTAAATAAAGTAGGAGGGAGGGACTACCACCTCCGAGGAGTTGAGATAATATACATTCAGGTACTTTACCATCCCTCACTCAGGGCTTAAATGTAGTGTTCTCTATGCCTTCTGAGTTAATTATTCCTTAATTACATCTCTCCTCAGAACAGGTGCATCTCTGCCTTCACTTTCCTGATGTGAACATCAAAAGCTGTCAGATTTTACCAGAAGGGTTTATTTTAACACATTCTTCTTTCACTGGCAACATTCCTGAGTGAAGTCTTAATAACAACCCTGTTCTACTCCTCCACAAGTCATCATTTCAGAACACAAAATTATTGTGCAGTTCAACAATCTGAAGGGTACATGTATTTCTTAAATTCTAAAGAAGTGCCCATGAGTCATCTGCTTGTTTTGCTATGACATGGTAACTTACTAAGCCTTCACCTCCTGTTTTAACATTGTACTAGAACCCATTGATGTGAGCAAAGACTCCAGACTGTTGGATCTCCAATTTCAGGATCAGAGAGAATAAAAACTTTGTTCATGAAAGTTATAGCCATTCTGGGGCATGATCTCCCTGGGATTTACAGATAGATCCCCTCTTTTTGTTTCAGTGACAAGCCTCATTTATCTTAACCCTACTTATGTCAGTCATAGGAGGATATGGTGACATATGTACTGGTGTAAGTAGGTAATTTGAAGATCGTACCTGTCCCTTGGATGGATTTACAGATGAGGGGGGAGCACTCATGGAGGATTACCCCCTCCACACACACACCACACACAAAGGGCCAGACATAGCTGGAGCCCCTGCACTCTCCCAAGTGCAAGGACTGCTTCCATTCAATGCACCACAGACAGTAAGCCATCAAAGGTGATGTGAAGGCTGGAGGAGGTTGGCCATGCCCCGTTCTCCTCTGCTTCTGAGGTACAATCCTTCCCAGAGCTCCCACACCTCCACACGCAGGCCAGTGCCTTCAAGGTACAGTCTGGTCCTTGCAGGGCAGCCAACGTGTGGCATGATAGTGCATGTCCACAGAGCCATTGGGGTGTCTATCGACTAGAGCCAGTTGAAAATTTTCATTTGAAACCTTTTTGAGGAAAAACGTTCTTTTTCTTAACCAAAACCTTTTTTTTCAAAAACTTGGGGTTTCCCCCCAATATTTTAGTTTTTGCTGAAACTGAGCACTTCAAAATGTTGTTCTTTCTCACCATTTTTACTTTATTTCTTTCTGCCACTGATGAGTGAAATAAAATTAATTATGGTGAAGGGTTTTTGTAGGGGAACATAAAAGGGTGGCTGGTCCTTAAGGGAACGTCCACATTACAATTAAACACCCACAGCTGGTCTGTGTCAACTGACTTGGGTTTGCAGGGCTCAGGCTACAGAATGTTAAAATTGCAGTGTAGGCATTGAGGCTTGGACTGGAGCCTGAGCTCTGGCTGGGACCCCATGAGGGAGGAAGGTCCCAGAGCCTATACTGCAGTTTTACAACCCTGCAGCCTGACCTTGCAAGCCTGAGTCAGGTGACACAGACCAGCTGTGGCTGTTTAATTGCAGTGTAAACATATCCTTCAGGGCTAGAGGCCTGGGACCAGTCAATCCTGATTACTAAGGAGGCACACCTAACTAGGAATCACCAGATTCCCCTATAACACAAGCAGGAATCTGCACAGAGAGGGTTCTCAGTAAGTACACAGAATTTAGAAGCAGCTGGGAGTGAGTAGGCTCCAGCAGAGAAACCTGAAATTCAGGGACTGAGACAATAAGTAGCAAAGGCCTGGGAGAATGGAAGGACTTGAATGTTTATTAATGTAATAAAGCACCCCCTGAGCAGTGATGATAATGGATAAAAGTGATTGTGAATTATCGAGGAAGTCCCCTGCAGGGGGAAACTGAGGCAAAGGACTGCTTGCAGGGCTGTACTGAGGCCACATGGGGTGCTTGGAAGGATGCCATTCGTTGACAGGAAGGTTTTTCACTTTTAAATTTTCTCATCCTTTTCTATTTCAATCTGCCTTTTTCATTCATTTATTTGTAACTTTTTAAAATTTCCCTCAACTTTGGAAAAATTACCAAGGGGCAAAAAGAAAAATGAGCCTCTGTAACTCTGCCACTCAGTAACTTTGTTCAAAGTTGAGGAAGTCTTGAAAAGTTACAAAGTAGCAAATAAAAAATGTATGTTGCGGGACTAGACATCATTTTATTGCGCTTGGTGGCAAAGAGAAAGTGAAGAGACAAAACAAATTTCCATTGTTTGAAACTTTGAAAATTCAATTTAAAAAAATATTTTGTAAAATTGTGAAAACAGAAAAATGTTTCATTTGGAACACTGCAAAATGGAAACAACTTCAAAATTTCTTTTTTTTTCCAAAAATCTCTATCTTTCAACCAGCTCTATTAAAAACCTGTCCTTGCACCAATGCATACATTCCCTGGTATTTTTCTAGGTACCTGTTGCTCTATGGTATCAGGATCATGAGCAAACACTACCAGGAATGGTGACTAGCAACACAGATTTGAACCTGTAGATATATAGCATCATATGTAGAAATGTCTCTGCTATGTTCACCGGTAGACAGAACTTCACAGAAGTACCAATAACATCTTTCATAAAGAGGATGGATTTGCCTTTGAGGTTCTGGTTTATTAAGGACAGCTCACTTTAAAAATAAATATATCTTTTAAAACAGTTGTATGTGAATGTAGTGCTTATTAAATGTGTCGGATTGATAGCCTCAGCACCCTTTTTATCTACTGAATACATTCAACATGGGCAGAGCTTGCTCACACTGGTTAACCCTCATTTGACGGCACAGGCTCTAGGGGTGAAAGGGTAGTACAAGTCTCCACACATTTGGTTCCTAACCTCTTTTCTGAGCCTACCAATGAGTGACACCTATTAGTGATGGTTTCAGAGTAGCAGCCGTGTTAGTCTGTATCCGCAAAGAGAACAGGAGTCCTTGTGGCACCTTAGAGACTAACAAATTTATTTCAGCATAAAGCTTATGCTGAAATAAATTTGTTGGTCTCTAAGGTGCCACAAGTACTCCTGTCCTATTAGTGATGGTGATTGATGCCCTGAGCTGGGTCGTGGCTGGCCAAATAAAATAATCTGACAGGCCGGATGTGGCTGCCCATCCCTGGTTTACAGATGCTATCCACCTTGGCTGAATTGCAGCTAGAGATGGAAATCTCCACACTCTCACTGCCAATCCCTTGGGGCATCCAATATCCCTATATCCCACCATTGCAACTGATCAGTGATTTTCTCCTTTCACTCACTCCCACACCTCCACATACACCAAAAACATCACATGACTGGATAAAGGAAAGCAATTGCATTAGCTGGACACAGCTACTGAGGAACATTTTTCTAGAAAGGTGGAAGGGATTTGGATTTGGGGTTGGGGAGGGTTGTTTTGTTTCTGTACATTCAGCAAGGTGAATTCTTGGGTCAAGTCACAGCTGCAGTAACATGCAGGACACACACAGACACAAACTAGTGCATGTCCAGCCATGGGATGGTGGACTCAGTTCAATGGGTAACATTGCTATCGTGCCTGGCATCTTGCTGACAGACACAACATGCACAAAATCAGTAATTACCACAGATACCAGTAAGATACTGTAACTATGCTCCCCAGGCTATATCTCAGATTATCAACCAACCAACTAACCATAAAACCACTGGATTTTTTATGATATAACATGTACTGAAAGAATATAGAGAAATTTCAAATAAATACTGTAAGTAGAGCAAAACCTTTTAAAGTGCACATTTCCTCCCTGGCCGACTGAGACACCTAAAATAGCTCGTTACATGGGACATTTTGCTGCACCTCTAACATTTAGTTTACATGTTGCATACTAGGCTACAACACTGATATTTAATGATTATATTACCTAGGGCCAGAGTCCTCTTATGCTAGGCATAATCCAAACACATAAGATGGTAGGTCCCTATCCCAAATATCCTACATTGTAAGAATAAATAGTGTGCCAGAAGCCCCATTGACTTGATTAGAGCTGTGTCAATTTACATCAGCTGAGGCTCTGGTATAATGATTAAAATAAAACATGCTGGTGCATAAGAAGAGTGGTCTAGTAAACATGATGGTACCAAACTAGGGCTCAAGAGATGTGGGTTCAACTCCTGCGCAGCTGCAGGCTGTGTGACCTTATGCAAGTCACTTTAACGACCACGTGCCTCACTTCCTTATCCATAAACTCTAGATAGAATTTACCTCCCTGGGGTGGTATGGGAATACTCTCCATTAATAACTCAGAGGTGCTCAGATACTATGATGAAGGCCATATAATTATTGAGTGAGGGGTTCAGAAAAATCTAGAATCTGTGTGCTCTAAGCTAATTAATTCATGAACATAAGAATGGCCATACTGGGTCAGACTAATGGTCCATCTAGCCCAGTATTCTGTCTTCTGACAGTGGCCAGTGCCAAGTGCCTCAGAAGAAATGAACAGAACAGAGCAATTATCAAGTGATCATCCCCTATTGTCCAGTCCCAACTTCTGGCAGTCAGAGGGTAGGGACACCCAGAGCATGGGGTGGTGTCCCTGACCCCATCTTGACTAATAGCTATTGATTGACCTATTCTCCATGAACTTATTTAATTCTTTTTTGAGTTATAGTTCTAGCCTTCACAACATCCCCCGGTAACGAGTTCCTCAGGTTGACTGTGCATTGTGTGAAGAAGTACTTCCTTGTTTATTTTAAACCTACTGCCTATTTATTTCATTGGTGACCCTGTTTCTTGTGTTATGTGAAGAGGTAAATAACACTTCCCTATTCACTTTCTCCACACCAGTCATGAATTTATAGACCTCTATTATATCTTCCACCCCGCTTAGTCATCTCTTTTCTAAGATGAACAGTCCCAGTCTTTTTAATTTCTCTTCATATGGAAGATGTTCCATACCCCTCATCATTTTTGTTGCCCATCTTCTCTGTACATTTTCCAATTCTGATGTATTCTTTTTTGAGGTGAAGTGACCAGAACTGCACACAGTATTCAAGGTGTGAACGTACCATGGATTTATATAGTGGCATTATGATATTTTCTGTCTTATTATCTATCCATTTCTTAGTGGTTTCTAACATTGTTAGCTTTTTTGACTGCCGCTGCACATTGAGCAGATGTTTTCAGAGAACTATCCACAATGACTCTCAGATCTCTTTCTTGAGTGCTAGCAGTTAATTTAGATCCCATCATTTTATATGTAGAGCTGGGATTATGTTTTCCAGTGTACATTACTTTGCACTTATCAATACTGAATTTCATTTCCCATTTTCTTGTCCAGTCACCCAGTTTAGTGAAATCCCTTTGTAACTCTTTGCAGTCATCTTTGGACTTAACTGTCTTGAATAATTTTGTATCATCTGCAAACTTTGCCACCTCCCTGTGTACCCCTTTTTCCCTTTGTGAATATGTTGGAAAGCACTGGCCCCAATACAGATGCTTGGGGGACCCTGCTATTTGCCTCTCTCCATTGTGAAAACTGACCTTCATTCCTACCCTTTTGTTTCCTATTTTTTAACCAGTTACTGATCCACGAGAGGACCTTCCCTCTTTTCCCATGACGGCTTACTTTGCTTAAGAATCTTTGGTGAGGGACTTTGTCAAAAGCTTTCTGAAAGTCCAACTACACTATATCCACTGCATCACCCTTGTGCACATGCCTGTTGACATCCCCAAAGAATTCTAGTAGATTGGTGAGGCATGATTTCCCTTTACAAAAGCTGTGTTGTCTCTTCCCCAACATACCATGTTTATCTGTGTCTGAGAAGTCTGTTCTTGACTAGAGTCTGTCTGTCTATAATTCTGTTCTTTCCTCTAGTTAGGGCTATGAGAACTAGATGTGACCCTCTGTGGCTGGGAAAAAGTGATATCTACGCTGCAAAGGAAAAACCCACGGTGCTGAGTCTCAGAGACTGCGTTAGCTGACTTGGGCTAAGGCTGCGGCGCTAAAGATAGCAGTGTAGATATACCTGCTCGGGCTGGTGCCCAGGTTCTAAGACCTTCCCTCCTTGATGGATTTCAGAGCCTGGTCTCCAACCTGAGCCCGAACATCTGCACTGCTATTTTTAACCTCGCAGCCCAATCTCCGTGAGCCCAAGTCAATTGGCCTGGGCTCTGAGACTTGGCACCCCGGGTTTTTCTTTGCAATGTAGACATACCTTTAGTTTTAAGCTATAAGGTTTAGTATTGCTTGGATTTTTTTTAAGAGATGCTGGACTCTGACTGGAGGTTGAGACACTCCTGATTTATGTCTTCATTTAGCTAGGCTTGGTTACTTTAAATCTAGTTCATCAAGGTGTCCCAGACCCGTATCACCAACTTGAAAAAGTTCAAGGAAATAACTACATTTGTGAAAAGTGCTTAACTGTGGTTAAAGCCCCTCTGATGGAAGGTTGTGGTTCAACAAGGTGGGAGGGCTTCTTGATGACATTGGAAGTGGAGTGGGCAGGCACAGATGAGTCAGATGAAGGTATCTCACAATACGATCACTGGAAGATAAACCGACAAGGGTACTGGAAACTAGAGCTGGTCAAAACTCAGAAATGTCAAAATTTCAAAAAGGTTTTCGTCCTCAGTAGGAACAAAAGCTGGACATCTTGCAATGTCCTGCAGAAAGGAAATTTGAAAAAACATATCATTTTGGAAAAAATCAGCATGTTTCCATTGAACTTTTCCTATGTGAAATGGAGCAGCCAGCTGGCCCCAGCTCCCTGGGTACTCCTCGCACTGTCCCTGGGGAGAATCCCAATGTCAGAAGTAGCTTAGGGAGGCTAAAAGCTCTGAGAGCCCCACCTCCAACTCGGGCTGTCAGGCTCCTGGCTGCATAGCAAGGAAAGGTAAATGCTGAGGACCCCAAGGATCTGCACTGGGGACAGTGCTGTTCCTGGAAGCCTGGATTCCCCAACAGCCCTCCACTTAATTTGTGTGGGGATAGGAATGTGCTGAGAATGTCTACCAGGTTCCCCACACATGAGATAGTCAGGGGAATGCTTAGTTTGGGGAGCCTGCTTGGGCTTAAGTGCTGAGAAAGACGCCTAGACTGAGGCAGCTGTGTGCGCATGCTCACTGTCAGAAATGTAGGTGCCTAAAAGACTTTAACAGGGAAACATACAGACTTAGGTGGCTGTTGTGCAGGGGTTTTGAGGCTCTCGGCAGTGCCTAAATGTCAACTTTAGGCTCCTAAAGTAACAGTTAATCGCCTAAGTTCTTCTGTGGATCTAGCCCTAACTGACTTCAGTCAGTGGAACTACTTGGAGAGTAAGGTGCTACTCAGTATGAGTCAGGGTATCAGAATCTGAACTGATGACATATAACAGCATATTTTATGTGTCTTAGGCCTGCCCTACACTATTTTTGTACAGGTATAACTTTCGGTTAGGCGGTGTGATTTTTTTTTAAACTAAAATCCTTGTATTGGTACAACCCCTAGTATGATCACAGTTTATACCATTATAAAGGTTCTTATCTCAGGCCTGGTCTACACTACACGTTTAAACCGATTTTAGGAGCATTAAACCGATTTAACGCCGCACCCATCCACACTAAGAGGCCCTTTATATCAATATAAAGGGCTCTTTAAACCGGTTTCTGTATTCCTCCCTAATGAGAGGAGTAGCGCTAATATCGGTATTACCATATCGGATTAGGGTTAGTGTGGCTGCAAATCGACGGTATTGGCCTCCGGGTGGTATCCCACAATGCACCACTGTGACCTCTCTGGACAGCAATCTGAACTCTGATGCAGTGGCCAGGTAGACAGGAAAAGCCCTGCGAGGTTTTCAATATCATTTCCTGTTTGCCCAGCGCCGAGTTCCGATCAGCACGGGTGGCGATGCAGTCTGAAATCCAAATCCAAAAAGAGCTCCAGCATGGACCGTATGGATGTGATCACTGTATGGGCAGGCAAATCTGTTCTATCAGAGCTCCGTTACAGAAGACGAAATTCCAAAACATTTTTAAAAAATCTCCAGACAGAGGCCACAGCAGGGACTCAGCACACTGCTGCGTGACAAGCGTAATGGAAAGCCAAAGAATCAAATGGACGCTCATGGAGGGAGGGAGAGGGGACTGAGGACTCTAGCTATCCCACAGTTCCTGCAGTCTCCGAAAAGCATTTGCATTCTTGGCTGAGCTCCCAATGCCTGTAGGGTCAAACACATTGTCCAGGGTAGTTCAGGGCATAGCTCATCAATTTACCCCCACCCACCCACCCCCCGAAGTAAAAGGGAAATAAATCGTCTCTTAATTCTTTTAAATGTCACCCTATGTCTACTGAATGCTGCTGGTAGACGCGATGCTGTGGCAGTGAATTGCAGTATCCTCTTTCCCTCTCCCTGGTGGCAGATGGTGCAATATGACTGATGTCCATCATCATCATCAGCTTTGTGGCAGATGGTGCAGTGCAGAAGGACTAGTATCCATCCTCATCATCAGCCCGTGAGTGCTCCTGGCTGGCTTCAGGTGAGGTCGGCTGGGGGTACCTGGGTAAAAAACTCCTGGTCATTCCCAGTAGATGGTACAGAATGGCTCGTAACCGTCTTCATCATAGCAACAGGGGGCTGAGCTCCATCAGTCCCTGCCCTTCATGTGTAAAGAAAAGATTCTGTACTGCCTGGACTATCATAGCAGCGGGATGCTGGGCTCCTCTCCCCTACACTCCTTAATGTCCTGTCTGGACTATCATAGCAGCTGGAGGCTGCCTTCCCCTCATTTTATCTCACTAACAAGTCACTGTTTCTTATTCCTGCATTCTTTATTACTTCATCACACAAATGGGGGGACACTGCAACGGTAGCCCAGGAAGGCTGGGGGAGGAGGGAAGCAACAGCTGGGGTTGTTGCAGGGGCACCCTCTGTGAATGGCATACAGCTCATCATTTCTGCGGGATCTGACACGGAGCAGCTGTGCTCTCTGGTTCTCTGATACACTGGTTCTCTAGTACACTTGCCCCATATTCTAGGCAGGACTGATTCTATTTTTAAATACCAAAAAGAAGGGATTGACTCAGGGAGTCATTCCCATTTTTGTCTTTTGTGCCCCTGGCCGACCTCAGCCAGGGGCATCTATGATAGCAGCAGACAGTACAGTACAATACAGAAGGACTGATGACCATCATCTCATTGCCAATTTACAATGGAAGCAGATGGTACAGAATGGCTGATAACCGTCTCTGCTATCATGCAAAAGCAAATGAATGCTGCTGTGTAGCGCTGCTGAATCGCCTCTGTCCGCAGCATCTAATACACATACGGTGACAGTGACAAAAGGCAAAACAGGCTCCATGGTTGCCATGCTATGGCGTCTGCCAGGGCAATCCAGGGGAAAAGGGCATGAAATGATTGTCTGCCGTTGCTTTCCCAGAGGAAGGAGTGACTGATGACATTTACCCAGAACCACCTGTGACAATGATTTTTGCCCCATCAGGCACTGGAATCTCAACCCAGAATTCCAAGGGGCGGGGGAGACTGCGGGAACTATGGGATAGCTACGGAATAGCTACCCACAGTGCAACGCTCCAGAAATCGATGCTAGCCTCGGACCGTGGACGCACACCACCGAATTAATGTGCTTAGTGTGGCCGCGTGCACTCGATTTTATACAATCTGTTTTACTAAACCGGTTTATGTAAAATCGGAATAATCATGTAGTGTGAACGTACCCACAGTATAGCTTATTCCCCTTCCCATACAAAACTAGTTCTACAGGTATGATCAGCTTTATACAAGTATAACTGCCTCCACCAGAAGAGGGTTGTAGCAGTCAGCATAGTTAAAGCAGTACAACTTCCGTGTGTGGACAAGCCCTTACATGTAGCCAGCTTCTCTATAACTTTCTTTTTTATATAAAAAAAACCAAACAACAAACATGAGTGTTATGAGACACAAATGTACATACAGCGATAGGCACAAAACAGTTTACGGCCGTGCATGTGCACACACACATTTTCACACAATAAACTTTGGACCACTTGCACCCTCAGCATAGCTGTTGTGACATCTGTGGAGTCACACCAGGATGAATTTAGCCCACTGTATCCAAACATGTGATGTTTTCCACTGCACTCACCCTGTAAGGCTGCTCTCTGAAAGTAAGGATTCCCTGTGTTATGAAGAGGGGCATATTTAGAACAAGAGAGTTTATAAAAAGTCCTAGCAGAGCAGGGAGCTAGCCCTATAGAAGGACTGGTCTTAGAAGAAACAGCCTCAAATCAAGAGAATGCTGATTGAAACCAAGAGAACTACAGACACTGCTGATCTTAATGAAGGCTAATTAATACACACGACTTCTTACATCCTGTCTGCTAATGGAAAGGAAACATACAGTAGGCGTTACAGGACTGACCTTCGTGACTGGTATTTCCCCTGAACCATGACTACTGAACATTATTACACTCAGTTAGCCACATGTGTGTGCAGACGTGCCGTTTACACCTACAGACTGGGGGTGGCAATTGTAAATCTGATCGTGTCTGAGATGAAAACAAGAATGTGGTAAAGAGGCTTGGGGGGATAGGAGCGGTACAGGTGGGAGGACAGGCAGCAAAGCGGTGCTTCTCTGTGTGGGGGGAGCAGAGCTGGTAAGCTGGCCTGGTGTGGGGGACTGCCCACCCTCTCCTTGCCCAGCTACATGGTTGACCTCAGCTCTGCAACCATATTTGAGTGTTCTTTGAGTGCAAGTTTAAGTAGGTGTGATTTTACGTCCATGTCACCAGTGGATCACTAAGAATCCCCATGACTGGACAAACGCCCACCTATTCCCCGCCCCTCACTCCCTCTGGCCGCATAGCTTTGCTCATCTACAGGTGCACTGTTCAGTTATTATTATTAAGTGGGATTTTCCAAAGCACCTAAGTGACTTCGGAACACAAGCCCCACTGACTTTCAATTGAATTTGTGCTCCTAAGTCACTTAGACACATTTGGAAAAACCCTCCCATTATTATTTATTTATGTTATGGTAGGCCCAATCAAGGATCAATTTACACTCGGTTGCATATACCACCCTAGGTATGGCGAATACAGACAGAATCAGGCGCCAGGTACACTACATTATTGTCAGGGTGCTCCGTCAAGGCTTAAGGCAGGTTTGCCAGGAGAGGGACATAAGAGGACCTTAATCTACTCAGAAATCTGGCTCTCTATGTTTGTAACCTCCTCCTGTTCTTGTCTTAACTTAGATTATTGCAAGTCCTCCTACTTGGTTTTTTGATGTACCCGGCACATTTATGGCATTATATAAATAATGCTACAATATTATCATCATATTGGGTCAGCCCCCAAGAACAGCCTTATCCTTCACCCTGTTTTGCATGAATATTTCTCAGACAGGCTCCAATCACATTTAGAGAAAGTACAGATTAGGTCACACACGAGATTCTAAGGGCTACCATCACTCTCACCTTTATAACCCACAGTGAGTTTCCCCTCTACAAGTGGAAGATTGTTACCACACAGAGGTAAAACAGGGTTTCCTTTCGTACAACCCTTTAGAGTACTGAAGGCTTCCTATGTGCTCAAAATATAGCACTCAGTTTCTTTTTAGCCGTGGCCCAACATCCTGCTCTGTGACACCACACATTATTTCCTACCCATAAGGAAAAAATAAAATCCCAGTGTAAAGAACCCAAAGTAATTTGAAAATAATGATCAGTCGCACTAACTCTAATTATGGTTGGCCTGAGAATGCCACTGTCCTATGGAAAACCCCATTGGAAGGAGTCTTGTGGAGGGGGAAGAAGAAGGGAAAAGGCGACAGAAAAGAAATCCATTATGTGGCATGGGAGGGAGCAATATGAGTTTTCCCCACTCACAGATCCAACAGGCGCTTCTGCCCCCTGAACTCAGATTCCCCAAGAGCCAGGCAGATCTCAGAGAATCCACCAGAGATGGGGAAGTTTTGTCTGTTGCTGCAGTGAAGTCCTCTGGCTGATCCTGGAATACTCCAGAGAGAGACATTCCACAGCATGAAGAGGAAATCGGGATGGTCATCAAAAAGATACAATATATGAGGCCACATAAACATTTTGCGGCTGCCCCATGGTGTTCATTGAGGAGGATATGCTGTGCTGTTCCACCCAGTCCAGCCTCCCTTCCTAGGCCTCTATAAATCCTCTCCTTCCTTCTCTTGATTTAACTGGGTTTTTAATTGGGTTTTTTTATACCCAACCAGGAAACATATCTTAGTTGTTTGGCATAGTGAGGAGCACCTTGCAGCTTAGATCATGCCAGGAAAAGTACTGATAATAAATAAACACTAATCAAAATACTTCACACATCTGATGCTTTCATGCTGCTTTATGATTGAACCTCACAAAACTCTTGTGAGGCAGGCAAGTATTATTATATCAGTTTTACAGATGGAGAAACTGTGGCACGGAAAGTTGAAGTAACTTGTCCAAGGTGACATAGTTAGTCGGTACCAAGGCTGGGGACAGATTCTGGTTTCCCCAGAGCCCAGCATTCAGAGTCCAGTGTGTGTGGAATGCTGGTGCCTGCCTGCTCACACAAACATTGAAGTACAAAATCACATCCTCCCCAGACACTTCCATTGGCTCCCTAGATTTCAGAATCCAGTTCAAAATTGCCTACCTTCCTTTTTTTGCCCCTCTTGACTTTATCCAAATGGCCTCACAAACCAAAGATACATTTTCAAAAACACTTAAGTAGTTTAGGAACCTAAGTCACATTTTCAAAAGCGAGCCAAGACTTTTGAAAATGGAACCTAGGAGCCTAAGTCATGCAGGCATTTTTTTTTATCCTTTGTCCTTTTTTTTATTTACTTCCTTCCTTACTCTAGTACCCGTTATCTCTTTGGGTATGTCTACACTACGAAATTAGGTCAATTTTATAGAAGTCAATTTTTAGAAATCGATTTTATAGAGTCGATTGCGTATGTCCACACTAAGCGCATTAAGTTGGAAGAGTGTGTCCTCACTACCGTGGCTAGCATCAACTTATGGAGCAGTGCACTGTGTTAGCTATCCCACAATTCCCACAGTCTGCGCCACCCACTGGAATTCTGGTTTAAACTCCCAATGCCTGATGGGGCAAAAACATTGTCACGGGTGGTTTGGGGTACATGTCATCAGTCTCCCCTCCCTCCGTGAAAGCAATGGCAGACAATCGTTTCATGCCTTTTTTCCATGCAGATGCCATACCATGGCAAGTGTGCAGCCCGCTCAGCTCACCAACATCGCCGCTGTGGTGTCCTGGGTGCTGCTGGCAGCAGACGGTGCAGTAGATCTGCAAACCATCATCATACACCGCTTTCTCTGCAACTCTGCCCTGCTGCTAATGCCTCAATAGCAAATTTCTCCATGTTGTCTGTCATGGGCTCCCGGGAAATTCCTGGGAAGAATGTGTGTTCTTCCTTGGGACATGTGCACGGTGCTAATCATCATCTTCCACTGCAACGCTGCTCTCCTGCTCTCCTGCAGATCCGTACCACAGCAAGCATGGAGCCCGCTCAGCTCACCACTGCTGCTGTGAGCATTGTAAACACCTCGTGCATTAGCCTGCAGTATGTGCAGAACCTGCAAAAGCAGTTGAGGAGGTGACGACAGCGCGATCATGATAGTGATGAGGACATGGACACAGACTTCTCTCAAAGCACAGGCCCTGGCAATTTGGATATTGTGGTGGTAATGGGGCAGGTTCAAGCCATGGAATGCCGATTCTGGGCCAGGGAAACAAGCACAGACTTGGGACCGCATAGTGTTACAGGTCTAGGATGATTCCAAGTGGCTGCGAAAATTTCACATACATAAGTGCACTTTCATGGAACTTTGTGGCTTGCTTTCCCCTACCCCTGAAGCACAAGAATACCAAGATAAGAGCAGCCCTCACAGTTGAGAACCGAGTGGTGATAGCCCTCTGGAAGCTTGCAATGCCAGACAGCTACCGGTCAGTCGGGAATCAATTTGGAGTGGCTAAATCTACCGTGGGAGCTGCTGTGGTCCAAGTAGCCAACTTAATCACTGAGCTGCTGCTATCAAGAGTAGTGACTCTGGGAAATGTGCAGGTCATAGTGGATGGCTTTGCTGCAATGGGATTCTCTAACTGTGATGGGGCGATAGACGGAACCCATATCCCTATCTTGGCACTGGAGCACCAAGCCAGCAAGTACATAAACTGAAAGGGTACTTTTCAATGGTGCTGCAAGCATTCGTGGATCACAAGGGATGTTTCACCAACATCAACGTGAGATGGCTGGGAAAGGTACATGACGCTCGCATCTTCAGGAACTCTGGTCCTTTTCAAAAACTGCAGGTAGGGACTTTCTTCTCAGACCAGAAAATAACCTTTGGGGATGTTGAAATGCCTATAGTTATCCTTGGGGACCTAGCCTACCCCTTAATGCCATGGCTCATGAAGCTGTACACAGGCAGCCTGGACAGTAGTCAGGAACTTTTCAACAATAGGCTGAGCAAGTGCAGAATGGTGGTAGAATGTGCATTTGGACGTTTAAAAGCTCGCTGGTGCAGTTTACTGACTCAGATAGACCTCAGGGAAACCAATATTCCATTGTTATTACTGCTTGCTGTGCACTCCACAATATCTGTGAGAGTAAGGGGGAGACGTTTATGGTGGGGTGGGAGGTTGAGGCAAATCTCCTGGCTGCTGATTACGTGCAGCCAGACACCAGGGCAGTTAGCAGAGTACAGGAGGGCACGGTACGCATCAGAGATGCTTTGAAAACCAGTTTCATGACTGGCCAGGTTACACTGTGACAGTTCTCTTTGTTTCTCCTTGATGAAAACCTGCCCCCTTAGTTGACTCTACTTCCCTGTAAACCAACCAACCTTCTCCCTTCTATCACTGCTTTCAGAGGCAATAAAGTCATTATTGTTTCAAAATCATGCATTCTTTATCAATTCATCACACAAATTGGGGGAAAACTAGCAAGGTAGCCTGGGAAGGGTGGGTGAGGAGGGAAGCACCAGGTGGGGTGGTGGATGAGGGGAGGAGGGAAGAACAAGGCCACACTACAGTTCAAAATTTATTGAATGCCAGCCTTTTGTTGCTTGGGCAATCCTCTGGGGTAGAGTAGCTAGATACCTATAGCCTCCCCCACTGTGTTCTTAGGCGTCTGGGTGAGGAGGCTATGGACCTTGGGGAGGAGGGCAGGCACTTATACAGGGGCTGCAGCTGCAGTCTGTGCTCCTGCTGCCTTTCCTGCAGCCCCACCAGATGCCTGAGCATGTCAGTTTGCTCCCTCATTAGCCTCAGCATTGCATCCTGCCTCCTTTCAGCGTGCGCCTCCCTCCTCTCATCGCATTCATTTAATGCTTTCCTGGACTCTGCCATTGTCTGCCTCCATGCATTCTGCTGAGCTCTTTCAGTGTGGGAGGACTGCATGAGCTCTGAGAACATCTCGTCGTGAGTGCGTTTTTTTCGCTTTCTAATCTGTGCTAGCCTCTGGGACTAAGATGATAGGGGGAGCGTAGAAACATTTGCAGCTGCAGAAGAAAAAAAAGGAGAGTAATATTTTAAAAGATACATTTTAGAAAACAAAGGGAAGACTATTTCACACTGAATCAAGTGATTCACATTACATAGCACATGTGCTTTTGGTACAAGGTCGCATTTTGCCTCCTATATTGAGTGCCTGCTGGTTTGGTGTGAGACTTCACACATGCTTGGCTGGGCAACAGCCATGCAGGCAGCCATGGTAAGGCAAAGGGTTTCAGCTTCTTCAACCTTCATAACATGGGAAGCGGTTTCAAACAGCAGCGCCCTCCTTTCCCATACCAAGCAAAGCCCGTTGGGTTGACCATTTAAAAGGAGGGGCTGTGGTTTTAGGGTGAATGTGCAGCACAATCCAAAATCCCCTCCCACCCAATTCTTTGGGATGATGGCTTTACTCTCCCCTGCCCACCACATGGCTAGTATCAGGGAAGATCTGGGTCATCCATGAACGAGCCTCCCCCCACCACGTGGCTAACAGTGGGGATGATTTATTTTCAGCCAAAGGCAAACAGCCAAAGCCCGGGCCCATTCGCTGCAAGGTTTTGTTCTGCAATGATTCCAGACTACTTGCTACTGGCTTGGCATGGTAAATGAATCATTAAACACGCTTGCTTTTAAACCCTGTATTATATTTACAAAGGTACACTCACCAAAGGTTCCTTCTCTGGCTTCATGGTCTGGGAGCCCACCTTGGGAGGGTTGGGAGCGTACTGGCTTCAGGGTGATGAACAGTTCCTGGCTGCAGGGAGAAGGGATTCTCCGCTTGCCTGCTGTGCGCTATCCTCAACCTCCTCATCATCATCTTCCTCATCTTCAAACTCATCATCCCTGTTGTATGAGACTCCCCCCCTTGCAGGTCTCCATGGACAGTGGTGGGGTAGTGGTAGGGGCCAACCCCAAAACTGCATGCAGCTCATCATAGAACCAGCATGTATGGGGCTCTGACCTGGAGCGACTGTTGGCATCCTTTGTTTTTTGGTAGGCTTGCCTCAGCTCCTTAACTTTCACGCGGCACTGCTGTGTGTCCCTGTTGTAGCCTCTGTCCATCATGCCCTTGGAGATTTTGGCAAATATATTGGCATTTCGTCTTTTGGAATGGAGTTCTGCCTGCACGGATTCTTCTCCCCATACAGCGATCAGATTATTTATTTATTTATACATTTTATTTATTTATCCAGTACCTCCTGTTCGGTCCATGCTGGAGCTCTTTTGCGATTCTGGGACTCCATGGTCACCTGTGCTGATGAGCTCTGCATGGTCACCTGTGCTGATCAGCTCGCCACGCTGGGCAAACAGGAAATGAAATTCACATGTTCCCGGGGCTTTTCCTGTGTACCTGGCCAGTGCATCTGAGTTGAGAGCGCTGTCCAGAGCGGTCACAATGGAGCACTCTGGGATAGCTCCCAGAGGCCAATACCATCAAATTGCCTCCTCACTACCCCAAATTTGACCCAGCAAAGTCAATTTCAGCACTAAACCCCTCACCAGGGAGAAGTACAGAAATCAATTTTAAGAGCCCTTTAAGTCGACAAAACGGGCTTGTTCATGTGGACAGGTACAGAGTTAAATCGATCTAATGCTGCTAAATTCGACCTAAACTCATAGTATAGACCAAGGCCAATCAGTTTCAATAAGCCTGATGCTACATTGCTTTGCATCTTAATTGGATATTTATACTTATGAAAGGCGGGCTCAATTCTGCTCTTACTCACAGTGGAGAATCAGGAGTAGCTCTAAAGTCAACGGAATTCCACTAATGTAAAACCAGTGTACGCAAAAGGAGAATAAAGCCCACTTCACACAAGAACAATTAAGCCACTAGGTTAAGAGAAAGAGGGCTCCAGAACCCAAGTGGTCCCTGTATATTACCCTTATGCCCCCATCCACTCCCCAGTCCTAGGACCAGAGAGAAGCCAGTTCAGCCCCCAGCACAATTTAGAGCAGCCTCCATTGTATTGGGTGGTAACAGGAGGGCCAGCCAGGGCCCAGGCCAGGGCCCCCAGCAGGCCCAAGGGGCCCACCCGGGCCCCCGGGGGGCCCGGAGCCCGTCCCGGGGGCCCTCGGGGCTCGGGGGGGCTTGCGGCTACCGCGGGCGGGGTCTTGCGCTGCCCCTGGCCCGGGCCGGGCGGCCGGGGCCTTCGCTCCCAACTGGGCTGGCGACAAATGGCGCGGGGCGGACCGGCCAGCACAGCCTGGGGTGAGCGGTTCCCGGCGGGGGACTTCGGCGGCTGGCGCCGCCGCCAAGTGCCCCCCGCCCCTCGCCGGTCCGCCGACCGCCGACCGGCGGGCGCGGCGCCCCCGGCGGCGGGGGCGCGGGGGCGGGGGGGGGCGGGGCGACGGGCGCCGGGGCAGCGGGCGGGTCCGGAACGGGCCCCCCCTGCCCCGCCCCGGCCCCCCCGTCCTCTGGGGGGCCTGGGTGGTGGTAACAGCCTCTGTGGGGCCATTCTGCCAGCTGGAGATCACAACTCCAGCCCTGCCTCCTTCCCCCAACACTGCCCCTGCACCAGGGCCAGGAGGGACTGTGGCACTCTGGTCTTGCCCCTTTCCCCCAACACTCCCTCTATGCTGGCTCTACACTACTTGGGGATACCCTAAGCCAGAGACTCCACAACCAGCCAGTGAAGGTGGCTCTATAACATCCATGCAGCTGGACTCCATAATGGGTTTAGTGAGTGAAAAACAATACGCTTCAAACTGATCTTACAATTAAAAAAAAGCTCTTATTGTATCACACCTACTCCCCCTACTGTGTCTGACCCACAAATCACCTCCTACAAACTGTAACCTTTTGCTTCACTCTAAGCAAAAGTGTGAATATGTAAATGTCAACAAAAGCTCCTTACATGAATTTTAACCCTTAGAATACTGATGTTGTTCAGCCTTGAGGATAAGTGGATGCTTAGGAGGAAGCAATGAAGTCTCCAAATGTTCAAAACATAGAGGATGATGATTTGAGTATTGAATTTTTTTTATTACAAGCATACAGACAATGTATGATCCTGATGCTTTGCTTACAGAAGACAATAGGTAATAAATTGGTTCACAAAAACAGAAAGAAAAGAAAAGAAAACCACCAGTCCAGATAGTGACCCCCTTATTCACCTTTTGCGAGCAGTTACTGATTTCAGTATATCATTCATGTGAGTAACTGCTCCCCAGTGCAGGTTCAGAATCTGACCCTGCAATGCTTAGATATGAGAAGATTAGAACAACTGTTTGTTTGTTTGTTTTCCAGAGATAGCCTGAGTTACCCAATATCCATTGAGCAGTGTCCACTTGTGTTGGGCCTGACCAGTAAGAATTCAAAGCTGATCCTGAATGAGTGTGTGCAGCTAACACAAGGCATGAGGACTAAAGCAATTCATCTTTTCCTCTTCAGTGATTCACTTATTATCGCCAACTTAAAGTAAGACTATATAATCAAACTTCTCTCCTCTCTTCTACAGTGTCTAGCTGAGATTAGAAACCATTGGACATATCCTAACACCCTTATTTCAGCTTTTATTCAGTTAAGCACCCACTGAAGTCACTGGAAGTTTTTCCTGAATAAGAACTGAGGGCTTGATTCTACCACACTTACAAGGAGTAGTACTTTGCTCCACTGACATCTAGGACCAGGTGACCTACACGACTGCCTGGGATGCCGGGCTTGGGGAGGCGCCAGGCTGGGGGTGCTGTTTTTGTTGTACAGATCCTAGTGTGCACATTAATGGTCTTATATGACAGGGATAAATCACACATGTAAATTGTGCCTCAAAGTCATGAAATGGGCTACAAATGCAATAAAAAACAAGGTATTCAAAAGTTTAACAAATGGGGGGGGCTCTGAAAATGCTATTTGCCTGGGACGCCATTTGGTCTAGGGCCGGCCCTGGTGTCATCAATGGCACTACTCACAGAGTAAGGTACCACTCACTGAGAGTAATGTTGATAGAATCAGGCCCTGATAAAGGACCTCATTATATGTTCCTATATTACACTGGTATCAGTCCGGAGTATTCCCATTGAATTACTTTAGTGGAGTTATTGGATTGACTCCAGGGCACCTGAGAGCAGAATTAAGCCCAATAGCTGCAACCCAATGCAATGTGGCTGTTCTTGAGGATGAAAGCACTTATTGTGACAGAGATTTTGGATGCTGTGTTTGTACAGAGTTGAGAATTTGAGAATAATCATTTGGAAATACAGCAAGAGTACACAATACTTACACTATACTTACTGCACAGCACATGCCCCTCGATGGAGAGGCTATTCTATTTTAGTTGCATTAATTTTCCATGTAAAAAATCAGGAACAGCCTGAAAACCAACATGAAAATGATGTAATGAAAAATGAAACAGGATTAGATTCCCCATGATAAGGCAAGGGGAAGGACTTGCTGTCGAAATCATGGTATCTGTTTCTTATTGAACAATATGAGCCATACAAATAATATAAATACTGTCAAACCTTGTTCAGCTACACCTCAATTATCCAAAAATAACCCTCATCCAAAATGGAGACTCGTCCCCAGTGTATATTGAGTACGTTGAACCTTCCCTTCTCGGAAACTTTGTATCCAGATTACCTTTTATTTCCATGTCCTGCAACTTAATCTATATGGCCTGTATGTATAAATGAAATACATTAAGGCCTCAGGTGTGTCTGGACTTGCATGAGTGCACAAGAGACAAGGACTATGAAAGACCAATGCTGCTGTGAACCGTAGCTTCTCCAACAGAGGCGAGACGAAGTGCAATGGTGCAGCCATTCTCACCAGCCAAAAGAGTTGGCACAATGCAGAAGCATGTTAAGTTCCTGTTGCAATGAGGCAGCATCACACCACACTACTATGGTCTGCTTCATAAAGGAACAATTTAGCCTCTAAAATAATGCATTGTATCAATTCAGTTAGATACGGTGAACATTGGCCACTTCAGTGTGTTACTTTAAATGTATCTTATTTACTTATAATGTATCTGTACACATGAAAAGGACTGGAAAGCGGTGAAGGAAGGGGATTTAGAAGGCATAGCAAGCAAGCAACTGAACATGAGCTCCCAGGGCAATGCTGTGACGCAAAGGGCTAAACCAATCCATGGATGTAGAAACAGCAGAGTAGTGAATAGGTGAAGAGAAGTGATTTTACCTCTGTATACAGCACTGATGGGACTGGGACTGGAATACTGCATACTGTTCTGGTGTCCACATTTTAAAAAGGATGTTGTGAAATTGGAGAGAGTGAAGAAAAAACCACAAAATCGAGGGCAGGAGAAAATGTCTTACAGAGAGCGACTAAAGAAGCTCAATCTGTTTAGCTTATGAAAAGAAGATCACAAGACGACTTGATTACACCGTATGTGTACCTTCATGGGGAGAAAATACCAGGTATTAAAGGGCTCCGTTATCTAGCGGAGAATGGTGTAACAAGACCCAATGGCTAGAAGTTAAAGTCTGACAAATTTGAATTAGAAATGTGACACAAATTTTCAACAGTAACGGTGATTAATCATTAGAACAAATTACCAAGAGAAGTGGTAAATTCTCCATCTCTTGAAGTCTTCAAATCAAGACTGACTGAATGCCTTTCTGGAAGACATGCTTTAGCCAAACACAAGTTATGATTTAGTCATACACAAGTTATTGGGCTCCATATAGGGAAAACTGGGTGAAAGTCTATGGCCTGTGTTATACAGGAGGTCAGACTAGATGATTTAATTGTCCCTTCTGGTTTTAAAATCTATGATTCTAGGTGTTCTACATTTATTAAATCAAAAAACATAAGGAAAATCTATACTTTTTATTTTTAATGTTTGGCATCCAGTGATTCCATAGTCCACTCTGAGACAAAACTCCCATGGACTTCACTGAAACGTTGCTTCAAGATCAGACTCAAGATTTACACTTTTGTTATTTTTCTAACCTAGGACTTGATCCTGCTCCCACTGAAACCCCTCTCTCATGTCTCCACAGTGAGAATAGGGCTGGCAGGGTCAACCTTACGGGTGGGCAACGTGGGCAACCACTCAGGGTGTCGTGGTCAGGGGGTTCCATGGTCAAGAGACAAGGAGCAGGGCAGGCCTGGAGTGCAAGGCCACAAAAGGGAGCTCAGGGCAATATGGGGAGGCAGCAGGGCCTGGGGGTGAAGGCAGGGGTGTGGTGAGCCTGGGGAGGTAGCGGGGGTCAGCGGGTTGGGTGGGGAGCCCAAGGAGGCAGTGGGTCCTGGGGAGGCAGGGATTGGGGAGGCAGGAAGCCTGGGGATGCAGCAGGGGATGAGGGGAGGGTGGGGAGTCCAGGGAGGCAGTGGGAGCTAGTGGTGATGAAGGGATGCATGCAGAAGCAGCCAGGGCCAGGGGTGCCAAAATACAAGTTCGCCCAGGGCACCATTTTCCCTAAGCCAGCCCTAAGGGTTGGGCACATAGATTGCAAGGTAGCAAAGTGAACAGCATTCTAAGGGTATGTCTACAGCGATCAATCCAGCGGGGTCAATTTATTGCGTCTAGTCTAGATGCGATAAATTGATCCCCAAGTGCTCTCCCATCGACTCCTGTACTCCAGCGCCATGAGAGGCGCAGGCAGAGTCAACAGGGGAGCGGCAGCAGTCGACTTACCGCGGTGAAGACACCACAGGAAGTCGATCTAAGTACGTCGACTTCAGCTACGTTATTCACAATCCTCCCCACAGTGTAGACCAGGCCTGGGAGTGACAAAACACCTCCAGAGCTAGGTTAAGAACCAAATCCTGCTCCTCTACCTCATGCCAGTAACACTATTTAATTACAGTAAATGAAACTGCTCCTGAGCAAAGCAAGCTAGATTTGGCCTTGAAAGGACCCTTTGATAAACCCTATCATAACCTGAGTGACAAGGAACTGTCTGTCTTTTCAGCTAACAAAATAAACATTCCTCTTTTGCAATGTTAAGTTTACACTAATTGTGTTTGGTGAATATGAAGTAAAATTAATTTATTCAGTTCTTCTATTTCTGTGATTCCAAAGATATTTCTAAAAATTAACTAAAAATTCCCCTTTCTTTATTTTAAAAAAAAAAACATGAATCCCCCCAGTTAGCTGTAAACAGATGCTGGGAAAACCCTACACTGAAGCAATAGTAGTATTTCTGGTGGTTGTTTCAGTGGGGATTTCTCAAAGTTTAGCGCATGAGTGAATGAGGCCAAACTGAAAGTGAAACTCTATGCTATTTGGAGCTCTATGGCAGGAACCAGCAGTTGTGAATGCTAGCCTCTTCTTCTGCTGAAACAAACATTGACTGTTTTACTCACTTGAAAGCGGCTCTAGAAAAAAATCAAAAATTCACAATTTTTTTACTGAAACTTTTTAAAAATGAAAAATGGATTTTAAACTGAACAGAAGTTTTCGTGGAAAAAGAATTGGTTTGCCTAAAAAATTCAGTTTTCAGTTGCTGAACATTGAAATTTTTCAACAAAAATTGTAAAAAAAAACTTGTTTTCATTGAAATTTTTCATGGGGGTGGGGAGTGGGAATCATTTCCCAACCAACTTTAGTCTTGAGTTTGTTGTGCGAGGTGCTGCATTAAACTGATTTTTCCTAAGCATCCTCATAACTTTGATCCTATTAAAAACCCCATTTAATTATCACTGGTCTGCCTCATACTATATGGGACTACTCTCGCATTTTTTTTTAAATGAAGAAAGTACTATAATCCTGGAGGGATGACCACTATGTTTAGGCTACAAAAATATTTCCCCTGAAAGTGATAGAAAAATATCAGAATAGGAAAGGGGTTCACCAGATCAACTTGAAACGTATATCCCTTCCCACACCCTGTGTCTGTCTTGTCTATTAGATGGTAAGCTCTTTGGGGGAGGGACCATCTACTACTCTGTCTGTTCAGTGCCAAGCATGCTGGGACCCTATTCTTTGTTATCCCTTAGGCACTACTGTAATAAACATGATTCATTATAATAATGATAATAATCTCAAAACCAGGTTTTCAATAGATGAAGCATTGACATGGCAAGTTTTCAGGTGGATATAAGCAAAGCAACGCAAAGAACTCAGGAAATTTTTGCATTAAACTGGAATGCTATTAACCTGATATTTTAATATCAAACACTGACTCTCACATTTGCAGTGTGCTATGGTTTCAAAGTATTATACAGAAGACAATATTTTTTTATTTCACAAGAATGACTCAAAAATATGTGCACTTACCTTGAAGAAAAATTATTTAAATTCACATATGGATCAGCTCTTGAATATCACTGCCCTATTCACAATCTTTTATCATCATCCAGATACAGATCTCCATCTGGAGGTCTAAGTTTGACCCGCATGAGACAGTCTTTAATTAGGGTTCTTTCTACTGAGCCAGAACCCTTCATGCTTTCACAGAAGGAGATGTGAGAAATCTACCAATGCTGACTTATTTTAAAGAGGACTTTGAAATTCAATCAACTCAAGTTGATACTTCGGGCGGGGGGGAGTGTCCCCTAGATGGCTGTGACCTAGCTCTAATGGATTAGAGATTTGTAGGAAAAGTTAGAACCACTTTTAAAGCACATTTTATCTGCATGAGAGATTATAATAGCTCTTGGGAGACATTGCTATGCAATTGCATATTTTGGATTCCCTTCTTGCCTTCACAAGCGTATGGAACATTAATATTAAGAGGAGTGCTGCACATTGAGGGAAAATGTCCTTAGAGCCTTTTTAAACTGCTTATTTTGTGACTATCATGTAGAGTATACAGTGCTTTAGAGAACGTGTATTAACAGGAGAATGTCATTTTACTAAAACAGGTGTCTGAGGGATTAATTGTGATGTTGTAGACTATAAATAAATAGGATTATTTAGGGACTTTTAGCTAAGTATGTGCCCAATACACTGAAAAAGCTCATCTATAACACTAGAAGGAAACATTTTTTTCTGAAAGCTAGCAGGCATTAGCATGTGTTTTGAAGCACTGCAGCCCCTGATCCCTTTTACTTTTTTTAAATGTGTGAATCTAAAGTTGGTGTAGTGCACATACATATTAGGAACCAAATCCTGCCGGCCCCCAGGCCAGATAATTGTACCAGGCACTGGGGAACTCATTGGCGGTGAGAGGAATCTTCCGTGTCCCATCAGCATCGCAAAAATGGAGCGGCTCTGCAGCCACTGTTCCAGTCTAGGTGCTGGAATATGTCCCATGGCCCTACGTACTCCCACCTCTAAGAGTGGGGGAGAATGAAAGGAATCAGCTGGTGACAGATCTTCTAGTCCGGCCCCACTATCCTGCCTCAGACAGACACAGCAACAGTAAGTAGAGTCCCTATGGATTCGGCTCTGTGCCCTGAAAGAGATTTGCACTTCTTGCACTTCTTCCCCAAATTCTACCCCTGTACAGAGGAACTGGTTCCAAACACATGAAGGTGTAGGCAGATTCCCAGTGAAGTCAATGGCATTGGGGCAACACTCACACTGACTTCCGTGGGACCAGGCTTTGTACATTTCTGATGTAAAAACGTGGGGACCACACATAAGACCACATTTTTTACTTAACTGACTTGTTCTTTTTCAAGATATACAAGGGCTGCAGCCCACATCGGTGCGATTTGCCTGCAAATTTCATCAGTTTAAAATAAGCAATCAAACATAGGGTGAGGTTCATTAATACTCAGTGGGAAAAACTGGGCTTTTGTTATTCACTTCTTTCAGCTGGATCACATAATCTGCTGGGCAAACCAATAGCTTTATAAAAAGGGTAATAGGGATTGTAATGTCTACAAAGGGCAGTCAGGACTTCATCTGAATGGTCCCCTCACAGTAGACTGTATAGGAAGTCCAGTTATCTAGCTTAGAAAATGAAGGCCTGAGTCAATTCAAGTTTTGAACGTGTGCTTCTGGGAAGTCTAGGGAGTAAATTCTCTTTTCAGTGCAGCTCCTGTGAAGTCAGAAGGGTTTCACCAGTGCAACCAAGAAGAGAATTTGATCTTCAGAACCTGATTCTGATCTTACATCGCTGTAATTCTACTAAATGCAGTGGAGCTATTCCTGATATTTGTCAGTGAGATCAGAATCAGAGCCCTGTTTCAAGACTGACTTATGGAAATGCCAGGGAGTGACTGGAATCAGTAACTTTATTTTATTGTCTCGCCTTCAACCTAAAATAAAACACAAAACCCATTATTCTTCACTCTTTTGCTGTAACAAATATCATCTCCTGAGCTGAAACTGTCATACCAAGTTTGAGCCCGGAAGAGAACATTTTGATAGCTAAGTTCCAAACTTGGGAAAACGAAGTTTCACAAGCGAATCTCTGCCTTACCCTGAACTGCAGCAGACCCTAATTAACTTCCCACTTGCACCAGGCAAGACGATCTCAAGCTTCTTCAATGGACAAGAAGCCCCCCCGTGCGGTTTGACTTTTCACACTTCTCCTACACTCAAAAAAGTATGTTGTTCTCCAGCAACCCAACACTTCTCAGATTACTCATGTGAAGCTTTATTTATCGATCTCAAGGGCTCGGGAAATAACAGATCCTACACCTCTGATTCAGCTCTGGTTGCAATATTAACATTAGTAATAGGCAAAGTGCAGCTCGTGTTTCCCATCAATACCATTCATTTCTGCTGTTAGCATCTCACTTGTCAGGGCATTGATTGAAAAAGAAAAGAAATTTCTTTCTGATTTCCTCTCAGCAGAGCCTGTGCAGATACAGTTTTTTTCAGTTCTGTTGTTTTGGGGCAGTTAAACAAGTTTCAGTTATATTATTAGGTACATTTCCCATCAGAAATGCTACAAACAATGCTTTGAAGTGACATTTTTAAAAGTGATCTGCCATTGAAAAAAACCTGTGTTTGTGCATTTGTTGCTGTTTGTTTCTGCTTCTTTGTGTTGCAGGGTTTTTTCACTGCTTGCTTCTGACTTAAGAAATATCAGAAATTTTAAGTCTTGTCTTCTTCATTTTTCTAGAGTTCTCCCAGAAGGATTGAGAAAAGTGGACAGGAACTGTTAGCCCTTATCTGAAGAAGCAGAAATGCTGAGTGTTTAACAGAATGTTTTTCTTCTGCCTGCTTGCTAGGCATTTGAGTTAAATAGTTGTTAACAAAAGCAGAATTTTAAAGAATCTGAATAAAAAGCCTTTTTTTCCTCTCGGTTGCTCAGATTTCACTTCCTTGATAGCAGTGATGTCATCATCCTACTAGTTCTCCAGTTGTCCATAGAGTCTTCTGGGGGAGAAGAGTCAACAAGGCCTGGATTTCTAACATAAACATTTTGAAAAAATTGTCAGGACTTCTTTATACACCAGAGAGAAGCAAAAGAACAAAACACATTTTTTCCCTTTGTTAGTAATCTTAAGACCACAGAGGTTCTTTGTTACATTCTGCCATGCCAGTAGGGGGCAGGTGGTGGGGGGAGAGACACAGTTATAACTGAGAGCAGAATTTGATCAACTATGTTTTACCTGCTCCCAGAATTAGGAACAATATCAGACAACACTGGTGTCAGGGGTAACACCTTTCTGCTAAACTGAACTAAAATGTATAGAATCAAGTGTTCTGATAAGCACCCAGGAGCTGCCTATTGCAGTGAAGGTGTAAAGAGGGTCTCTTCCTCTCTGCACTGATCCCCTGTTCAAAGGTGGCATCATCACAGGCTATCTGAAAGAGCTGATGTGGAGAAAGTAGATAAGGAAGTGTTATTTACTCCTTTTCATAGCACAAGAACTAGGGTTCACCAACTGAAGTTAATAGGCATCAGGTTTAAAACAAACAAAAGGAAGTATATTTCTCACACAACTTACAGTCAATCTGTGGAACTCCTTGCCAGAGGATGCTGTGAAGGCTAAGACTCTAACAGGGTTAAAAAAGAACTAGATAAGTTCATGGAGGATAGTTCCATCAATGGCTATTAGCCAGGATGAATAGGGATGGTGTCCCGAGCCTCTGTTTTCCAGAAGCTGGGAATGGGTGACGGGATGGATCATTCTATGATTCCTGTTCTGTTCATTCCCAATGGGGCACCTGGGGCTGGCCACTGTCGGAAGACAGGATACTGAGCTAGATGGACCTTTGATCTGACCCAGTATGACCGTTCTTATGTAAAGAGCTGCACATAATATCCTCTTTCCACAAAGGCAAATGATGTTTTGATGAAAGAGAAACTGTCTGAGGAATGGCTTCTTACTAGGGCTAGGCAAACCGCTTCTGATGTAATCAGAACTAAAACAGACCTGCACCCAAACTGAAATGGAAGCTTTATTCAGCTTAAATAAAATTAGTTAGCTTGGGTAGAAACTTCCTATATGGCCACAATATTCTATACTTCAACTTCCTCTGAAGCATCTAGTGTTGGCCACCATTGGAGACCAAATGCTGTCCTAGATAGATCACAGATCTGACCTGGAATGGCAGCTCCTGTGCTCCTCTCTTGTGTGTTTATTTTTCTTCTAGGAGCTGACCTAAGCTGAAAAGTTCAGATCTGTATCCAAACTTTCCATAAGTCTGGGAGTGTTCAGATACAGAGGTTAGGTCCAGGCTCACCGCTAAGGCTCTTCCCCCTACACACGCCTCCATACTCTTTGGTTTCAGTCCAGACTGGAAGGAGAAGTTCCATAATATTGCAAGAACAATGGTTTTTGTGGTATTGCAGAACTAGACAGAATCAGGAAGTAGCATAGGGCTCATGAGAGAAACTGAGCTTATAAGATTGTCAGCCTGATTTCCAGATCACGTGCAGTGCTGAGTGTTTCTGCAAACTGAACTTTTGGAACGTTGCCCATCGGGAGGTATTATCCGCTTCTAAACAAGGTACAAAGCGATTGTGTGACCTCTGCAGGGGGCTATATCCATGTGCCCTTGGGGCCTTTTGCTGCCTGTATAAGTTATGGAAGCCCTCAGGCTGTTTTAATATGCATGGGAACTAGCAGGGCCGCCCAGAGGGGGGGGCAAGTGGAGCAACTTGCCCCAGGCCCCGCAGGGGCCCCCACGAGAGTTTTTGGGGCCCCTGGAGCAGGGTCCTTCACTCGCTCCAGGGGCCCCGGAAAACTCTCGCGGGCCCCAGGCCCCCAGAGCTTCTTCTGCTCCCGGTCTTTGCTGGCGGGGGGTCTTTCCGCTCCAGGGCTGAAGGACCCCCAGCGGGCAAATTACCGCCGAAGCAGGACCCGCCGCTGCCGAAGACCCCAAGCTCCCGGAATCCTCTGGGCGGCCCTGGGGACTAGCCCTGCAGAGAACTGTGGCAGAATCAGGGCAATGCAATGGTGAGACTGTCCCTTTGACCTGGGCTCAGTGCAGCACCCTGCATGTAGACAAGCTGCAAATAGAGCCTGACGGGATACAAATCTGTGCAGTGTCTTTATTTTTCTTCCTGTCAGAAATGAGAAACATAAAATTGCTTAGAAATGTGGGTGCTGTTTATATATAGCACGATTATGCTTTTTAATGGGCTAGATCCTGTTGACTTTAGACAACAGACTTTCACTGAGGACCAGAGCATACAAATGCAAATGAATTCCTGTCTACAGCTGAAAGGAAAACACTTCTTAACTTCTCATGGTCAGGGTTTTCATTTGACTCCAGTTGCCTGGCTGGAATGAAAGCTGCCCATAACGGTTTTGTTTGCAAATTATGCTGGCCCAACAATATGCAGAACGCTACTTGATCACCACCAATTTTAAAAGATCTAGAAAAAGTCACACAAATGCACCTGATTTTAGTCTGTTGAAGTGGCTGCACGCATCCATTGTCATGTGACAGCTAGGCATGAACTGTTAGGTACAATGGGCCAGATTCTCTGCTGTATCCAGCTCCTGCTGGGTGCGGCAGAGAAGGGGGCTGTTAGGGAGCCACTTGCAGTTCCCGGATTTTCTGCCCAATCCTGGCCCTGGAATTAGGTTAGAGCAACCTCTAGGATAGGGGCTGTTGTCACATGCACCAGCTGGCGGTGCTCAACAAGGAGCCATCCATCATCTGAGGATAGCTGGAGTGCAGTTACTCTAGCCATGCCTCCTCTCCATCCTCATTATGTCCATCCCTGTCCCCTAATATGTCCCCTAACATGGGGAGGGTGGCACTGAAGCTGGCTATGCTTACTGTGCATTGCCCTGGGGGCTCTTCCATGCCAGGGGAATCCCCAGCTACGGGGGTCAGGAGAATCTGGGCCTGAGCAGCCTAAGGGGAGTAAAGCAAGGCAAAGAATCTGCCCCAGTGCCTGGATATTACAAGTGCAAACAATGTGCTGGGTTTTGACAGTGGAGCCCACAGAATTTTAATGTAAGTGTAAGAAAGACAGGAGGATCCTTTCACCTGTGCATGTCCCCCTATTTAACACAGCAGGTCTGAAGTCTCTCTTTCTGTGCGGGTTTCCTAAGGCCTGCACAAGTCTTGAATTCACTTCTGAAATGTTTATGCTGTAATCACCCGCCCATGTGAGAAATGGAAATGGATCACTTACATTCAACTAAATTGGTGTTAGTAGCTGATGGTTTCTCACTGACTTGCATGAAATGACTTTGTCTCAAGGATAGTTGGACAGTATTTGTCAAAGCAAGAATCTGACAAATATCGTCTTTTGGGGTTTTAATTCACAAATCATTTGCAACCCATTCCTGGCTCCTGCATATGTATTCACTGTTTAAAAATATTCACCAAATAGTTGGATGAACAATTTTCAGACAGTGCAACGAGGTTCACTGCAACTATTTACTCTTCATGGTTCCCAATCCCTGGTGTATGATTGGCCATGTGATATTGTCTCTGTTTCATCTTTGAACGACTAACCCTTTAACAGGAGAATGACAAATAGCAAATCGTCCTGGTCAGTTGTGAAGTTGCAAAACTTTCAGGATTCACAAATATTTTCATGACTACTGGCAGTCACCCAAATATTCATAAACAATGAATAATCTGAGCCCATCAATACCCATGATTCAAAGTGAAGTTGTTTATCTAGGAACGTATTTTCTGAGATTGCTTTTTCATTCTTCTCCCTGCAGTAGACACAATCCAGTGCCTAGTAGACAGCTATGAACATCACAGAAAACATCACCGCAGTTGACACTCATGGTAGGTTCTGCAGATAGACCAGGCTATTTGGCCTGAGGTTCAAACTAAAGATGCGCTCTCCAAGGCAGGGTTAGGCACACTAATGGGGCAGCGTGGGGAAGCTTGCACCGCTGCTGCCCATGCTGTACCTGTAAATAGAGGATTTCAGTCACCAGGCTTTATAATCCAGCACATTTCAGGAACAACAAATTTCTTTTTTTTTAAATGGCACCAAAGAAATAGGCAAAGCCACTTTCCTGGTGGGTGAGATGAAGAGGCCACCGCAGAAAAGCTGTGGAAGGGTTTAGTTTTAGAAAATGTGCACAATTTCACAACAAGCCACCAAGTAATGAAGCAAGATGCCAGCCTGCTCAGACTGATCATGTGATTCCATCAATCACATGAGCCCACTTTACAGAGTAAACTCTATTGCTGTTCCTTTCACTCGAGCTAATCAGCTGGTTAATTCCTATCAGGCTCTGTTTCCTCCCACGTTTGGTAGCATTCTGGATTTTTTTCAAACAGCATTAACAACAATCCTCAGTAGAGAAGTAAGAAGAAAAGGTTGATAAAGACATCTCAGCCCTATGAGATTATGATAGTGGCTGAACTTTTATTTTTTCATTTGCAGATTTAGCACTGACATAAATATAAAATTGCAGCATCTTGTCAGGTTGCAGCTCTTGGTCCCTCCCTGCCACCTGCCTAGTTAATCTGGCATGAGAAAATAGAAGCGTGTTCTGGGCCAAGTAACACAATTTACAGCCTCCCACATACAAATAAAAAAGCATCACATTTCAGAGCCCACGTCCTTGCTCCTTGAGGAGGAGGGTGTGAAAAATGGGCCTGATTCTCCTCTGATTCACACCCTTTTAAACTGGGGTAACTCCACTGACTTTAAGGGGCTTTCTCCTGAAATACAGTGCTGTAAGTGCGATCAGAATCCTGTTCCAAAAGTCTTGATTCTCCTTTGCCTTCTGTTATCATTTAGGCCATCATTCTGATCTGGTAGCATTTTACACCCATTTTCCACAGGTGTAAACATAAAGGGCAAAGGGGCCGAGTGGTGAGTGCTTCTGCAAGCATAAAAGAGCATCAAGGTTCCGTTGAGCTGGTGGAACCAGCCCCTGGGGAATAACCCTGATAAAAGAGGGTTTTCCAGGGGGTGTAGAGCTCACCTAAGGGACACCTATGCTATCCCCCTTCATAACCACAACATAGCTTGCGCCAGGGGTTAGGCAGGCCCCTAGCCTGAGTGAGAGTAAGGGAAGCATAGAAGTGGTTTAAACCCACCATTGCCCCCTCCCGCTGTCTCTACCAAGCAGAATTTAGCTAGAACAGAGACCCTGACCCAGCAACCAAAGTCTCTGCATTTGCAATTCTACAAGCTCAGACATTAGCAAAGGAGATTTACTGTGGGCACTGCTGCATGACCTATTTGAGTTGAGGTTTGCAATTTCCACACAGTTGTTACATTTTATGACTCTGTGATGTTTCCTGGGGTGCCCAGGGTTGTGAGGCACCTCACTACTATCTGCCTTTAGCATGAGGAAGTCATGTCTGTGCCTGCTGTGGGTCGCTCCACAGCTCCACGAGCAGCACAAACACTCCCCTCTAGACCTTGCAGGTCCCACTGTTACTCTACAGGTCATCTGTCGGCACACTCCAATCCTTTAGCCTTCTGAGCATCTCCTTGGAATGTCCAGCCCCACAGCCACTGGACACCCACAGTATCCATAGATCCGCTGCTTCCAAAAGAGCAGTACACCCCAGTTTGCCAGTTTCACCTCAGAGTACTGCTCTGCTTAACTCAGAGCACTTCCATTCATTTATAGTGAAATCAAGTATAAGTTTATTTAATGTAGCATAGAGATTCAAGTGATAGCAAGCAGAAGTATTGGAAACAGTTGCTTATCAAATAAAATCATATCATACATTCTAGAGTCTAGACTTAATTAACAAGATACTCTCCTGTTTAACCAAGTACTGCTCACCCAAAATCCCTGGAGCAATTTACAGCCAGGCTGGCTGTGACACTTCTTCCACAGAGACTACTATGCTGCCAGCTTGCCTCCTAAGTGAAGGATCCAGTGTGTGCTTTTGTACTTCTAGGTCAGGGGTAGGCGACCTATGGCACGCATGCCAAAGGCAGCATGCGAGCTGATTTTCAGTGGCACTCACACTGCCTGGGTCTTGGCCACCAGTCTGGGGGACTCTGCATTTTAATTTAATTTTAAATGAAGCTTCTTAAATATTTTAAAAACCTTATTTACTTTACATACTACAATAGTTTAGTTATATATTATAGACTTATAGGAAGAGACCTTCTAAAAATGTTTAAATGTATTACTGCACACAAAACCTTAAATCAGAGTAAATAAATGAAGACTCGGCACACCACTTCTGAAAGGTTGCCGACCCCTGTTCTAGGTATACCAGAACATTCCTTTGAGTTTATTCATAAACAGGGCACCTCCATGCTGTTTGTTTGTTCCTGCAGATTTACTCTCTTGTAGATTTTGCAGTCTCTCAGTACTGTACACATCTGGCTATATATGCAAACAGCCATACATTGTGAGGCACAAGCTACACAATACACACGTGGCCAAACAGAGAGGGAAGTGTCAATCAACCTCTGCCTGAAAAGAACATTTCCGAGGTATGTCCCCTCCTGGTGACCTGCCCTTAACTCCAGGAACTTAAGAACATAATTTTCAGTATAGATACATAACTCCTTAAATATTATCCATACCTACATGTCACCATGATTGTGACGACCAGTAGGTTAGTGGCTCTTGGTAGAGTACTACCTTAGGTGAGCTATTAGGTAGTTTGTAGAGTCTATTATGTATTATGTTGAGCCCACCCCTAGGTGAACTATTATTACAGGGGGTCCCTGTAAAACCCTATGCACACACACATCCCATGCCCTCTGCCAGTTAACACCAGGGGCCCTGGGTCACAGGCACCCCTGAAGGTCGGATAAGAGAATCCCAAATTTTTGTCATTAAGCTTGTTCTAAGAGAGGGATGAAGCTAATACATAAACATTTTGCCCAGTGGAATCTGGGGCATGGCAAATGAAGCACATCTGAACACACACAAGAGCAGAGAAATGTGCCTGTCTCTTTAAATATAATATAATATGAAAATGATCAAATGATTCACCCAGCACTGAATAAGGATAACACTGTTTCTTCAGTATTGCCAAGGAAAGAGGCAAGTTTCTTCAGGAAGAAAGTACAGAACACAGTCATGTTCTCAAGGCTTACTTCTTCATTTGGAAAATATGTTGGTCCCAATTCTCATCTCAGATAAGTGAGCACATATCACTGGGTATGTTGTAAATTTAGGCTCTGCAATGTTGTCTTTAAGCAGTAACACGTGATGCCTACAAAAAACTTGACTATGTCTAGACTGCTGGTGTGCTGAGATCACAGCCTAATATGCTGATCAATAATGTCTCATTGTTTCCTTGCTCCCCAGTCTGTCTGTCTCTATCTGTTGTCTCGTCTTATACTTACAGTATAAGCTTTTGGGGGTAGGGACAGTGTTTTTGTTCCTAATGAAATGAGGTGCTTGTCCATGAGTGGGGTTCCTAGATGCTATGGCAATACAAATAATACATAAATAAATAATAATAATGAATAATGTAAAATGAATCTATATCATGCTTGTAGAACTCAAAATGTTCTCAAGTGCTCAACCAATGCTTAATGTTAACTGTTGGATCCCACAGAGAGCAGCGTAGATGGCAGCATGGGAGAAGGCAGTGCATCAGATACCTAGCTAGTGTAAATCTGTAGCTCCACTGAAGTTAATGAAGTTATGCCAAATTACACCAGCTGAGAATCTGGCTGAGAGTTATAAAAGCTTTGAAAGTGAAGCTAAATCATGGTGAAATGTTTTTTAGCACAAATGACCCCAATGGTTTTCCAGAGGAGTGAAATCTAGAACTGAATCCCTGTTCTTCTCTTCAGAGACAGCACAACCTTCAGATTAAAGCACAGGTTGGATCTCTGTGAGTTGTGGGTAGTACACAGTGAGGAGGAGAAGGAGGAAGAAGAGCAGGAGGAGGAAGCTTGTGCATTCAGTGTCAACTCTAAAAGTTCCATCATCCTCATCTAGCCCACCAGAGTCTGCATTGTATCTTTCTGGTGAGTCCTGGGGACATTCCCAGTTGCAACATTGGCTGTTCGTGGTACAATCTTCAGTCCCCTCTGTTATCACTCAGGCTTGTTTCAATATATTGGAAGTGAACGTGCAGACACCGTTAGGTTTTTGCAAAGTAACCATCATTTTAAAATAAGAACATGACAATGCAGAATCAGAGTGCAGAGGTCAGGTTTCAACCTGGGAAGTGAGGGTGGGGTTCACAAGTTGTGTGTATGAACAGCGGGAACCAGACCAGCGGGGTACACAGTTATACATTTTCTGTGTACTGTTTAGCAGTTAAAAGCAATCACTTTTGTTCACTACAGACACAGAGGCCCTGCCTTTCTTTGTCAGATAAAACTATCTTAGCACCAATAAGCATCATCCTTTCTGCCAGCTTAATAACCTTTCCTTTTTCCATTTAACAGTGAAAAAATAATTCTGGGAAGAACTAGGCTGTTGACACAAGATCTGGAGAATAGAATCACTGATCTATCATTAGTTCATGGCAATAACTGTCAGTACATATGCACCATAAAGGATGAATAGAGCCAAAACCCAAATAAGCCAATGAAAGGACTCCTGCTGGCTCTAATGGGCTTTGGCTCAGACCCTGAATCTTTCTGTGCCTCTCAGTTCCCCATCTGTAAAATGGGAATAATACTACTTCCTTTCTCCCACTTTTTGCCCCTCTTGTCTATTTAAACTGTAAACTCTTTGGGGCAGGGCTGTCTCTTACAATATGTTTGTACAGCCTCAATCTCAATTGGGAACTTAAGGTGCAACTGTCACTGTTTCTGGCATCTGACTCCAACACTGATTCACTGTTTGACCATGGAGAAGTCAGTGATTTCTTTGTATCTCTGTTACCCCAGCAATAGAACAGGGATATTGATACCTATACACCTTTGTAAAATACTTTGAGATCTATAGATGAAAAGGTGTTATAAGAGTGCAAGATATTATCAAAGAATATGCTGCCTTGACATACAGCTGTGAATATTCTAGAGAGGGATAGACCAGATGATGAATTGTGATTAAGCCTTTCACCACTGCAGTTGAGGCCAGATTGCAAATCTGTTTTCATTAACAGATAAAATAAGTATTGCACTGCAGGATGGGAGCAAGTGCTGCACTAAGTAAAAAAACTGCAAAGAAACTTGCACAGCATGTGCAGGGACCAACGCGACACTAGTCTGTAGTGGAAAAGCACAGGTTACTTTCTGAAAATCATTATCTACATTAGACATACTTGACTTACAGTTCCCACCTCTGCAATCACTAATGCAGCCTCAACAGGGGCAGCAGTACTGTTGATAGGATGCTGGCAGCCAGCAGTGTTTTCCCCCTCAGTGACAGCAACAGTGAGCATTTTCGGGAAAAGAGACTAGTCTAGATTTCCCCTGTTAGAACTTCACCCTCTTAAACCGGGCTGGATTTGGCCCAATATTGCAATGCAGATACATGCTATATAGGTTCTTATACTGCACTCATCACCATAGTATCTGAGGGCCTTCTGAGAGTGCATTAAACAACATGACTACATATCTCTCTTGTATTGTTTGTTCTCTCCCCAGACAGTGTGTCTGGCCCAGAAGAGACCTGCACTCCATGCTTGGAATTTAAGGACAGATGAGATCCAGGTTTGCCATCCTCTTTGACCAGGGGCGCTCCAGGCCCCAGCACACCAAGCACGTGCTTGGGGAGGCAAGCTGCGGGGGGCGCTCTGCTGGCGGGGGGAGGTCCACCGAAGCCGCGGGACCAGCGGACCCTCCGCAGGCAAGCTGCCAAAGGCAGCCTGCCTGCCGTGCTTGAGGCAGCAAAATGCCAAGAGCCGCCCCTGTCTTTGACTAACATCCAAATCCAAACTTTTCTGGACTCATTGACCTCTTCTTGAAACAGAAATGTCTGGTTGTTTTAGACATATTCAGTCACACATCAGTAGTGTGACATCTTTCAAGAACCCCTCAGTCAGCTGCCCGCCTACTAGCAAATATGATGAGATTAGGATGAGGATGCTTTTGAGAAATACAAAAGTCACAGGCTCAAGGCTGAGCATTCTGGCTCGGTTGTTCCTCTTTGTTTCCATTGTGTCACCTTCCTTTCTTTGGGTAACATTCAAGTAAAATGAAACTTAGTTTCAATGGGGTAATTTTTTTGACTTGCAACATCAGTCTCCATGATCTGAGTCAATAAATATTTTGTAGATCCAGCCAGTGAAAAATATATTTTCAGGAAGCTGGCTACATAACAGATTCCAAGAAAACATAAGGGAAAGAACCTGACTTTTGAGGATCCAGATTCTGTGAAAGCAGCTCGGGATTGACATGGCCAAAGCTCACAAGGGAGTGCACCAAAGGAATTAGACAGTATGATCCTGTCTCATCTAGAATTTAGGATTATTGAAACTAAGAAGTCCAAACTACTCACCCAGAATGGAATACTAGGTATTTCATAGAATTGCAATGGCAGCAAGTTGTGTGGTATCTGCATAAAGAATCATAGAAATGTAGAACTGGAAGGGACCTTGAGAGGTCATCTAGTCCTGCCCCCTGCAATGAGGCAGGACCAAACATATACCATCCATGAAAGGTGTTTGCCTAACCTGTTCTTAAAAACCTCCAATGACAGGGATTACAAAACCTCCCTTGGAAGAGTGCCCCAGTACTCATCTATCCCTATAGTTAAAGTTTTTCCTAATATCTAACCTAAATATTCCTTGCTGCAGATTAGACCTACCTTCTCCTACCTTCCGTGGACATGGAGAACAATTGATCACTGTCCTCTTTGTAACAGTCCTTAACGTATTTGAGAACTGTTAGGAGGTCTCCTATCAGTCTTCTTTTCTCAAGGCTACACATGCCCAGTTTTTTCATCCTTTCCTCATAGGTCAGGTTTTCTAAGCCTTTTACCATTTTTGTTGCTCTTCTCTGGACTCTCAACCTATTTGTCCATATCTTTTCTAAAGTGTGGTGCCCAGAACTGGACACCGTACTCCTGCTGAGGCCAAGTAGAGAGGAACAATTATCTCCCATGTCTGATCAACACTCCTGTTCATACACACCAGAATATTAGTCTTTTTCACAACTATGTCACATTGTTAACTCATATGATTTAATTTGTGATACAGTCTAACTCCCAGATCCTTTTCAGCAGTACTACCACCTAGACAGTTATTCCCCATTTGACAATTGTGCATTTGATTTTTTTTCTTCCTAAGTAAAGTACTTTTCACTTGTTTTTATTGAATGTCATCTTGTTGGTTTCAGACCAATTCTCCAAGTTGTCAAGGTCATTTTGAATTCTAACCCTGTTCTCCAAAGCACTAGCAACCCCTCCAAACTTGTTGTAATCTGCAAATTTTATAAGCATACTCTCCACTCCATTATCTAAGTCACTAAAGAAAATATTGACTTGTGCTGGACCCAGGGCAGATCCCTGTGGGACCTCACTACATACAGCCCCCAGTTTGACAGCAAACCACTGATAACTACTCTTCTGCTCTTTGAGTACAGAATTTCAAGCAGCTGTGCGCCCACTTTATGGTAATTTCATCTAGATCACATTTCCCTAGTTTGCTTATGAGAATGTCATGTGGGACTGTGTCAAAATCCACACTAAAATCAAGATATATCATGTCTACAGCTTCACCCCTAGCCACTAAGCCAGTAAAACTGTCAAAGAAGGAAATTAGGTTGGTTTGGCATGAGTTGTTCTGGAAAATTCAGGTTGGCTATTACTTATAACCTTATTACCCATTTGGTGCTAAACAATTGATAGTTTAATAATTTGTTCCAGTATCTTTCCACATTTTGAAGTTAGGACAACTGGTCTATAATTCAATTTCTTTTTAAAGATAGGTAGTATGTTTGTCCTTCTCCAGTCCTCTGGGACCTTACCCATCCTCCATGAATTCTCAAAGATAATCACTAATGGTTATGAGATTGCTTCAGCTAATTCTTTAAGTAACATAGGATGAATTTCACTAGGTCCTGCTGACTTGAATACATCTAACTTATCTAAGTATTCTTTAACCCACTTTGGCTTGCATTCCTTCCCCCTTATTGTTAATATGACTTGAGTTAAGATTCTGGTCACAATTTACCTTTTGAATGAAGACTGAAGCAAAATAAGCATTAAGCACCTCTGCTTTCTTGATGTCATCAGTTATTAGCTCTTCTTCTCCTCTAAGTAGAGCCTTTCTTTCTCTTGCTCCTAACGTATTGAAAGAACCTCTTCTTATTGCCTTTTACGTCCCTTGCTAGATGTAACTCATTTTGTACCTTAGCCTTTCTGATTTTGTCCCTACATGTTTGTACTATTTTTTGTAGCAATTTATCCATGTTTCCACTTTTTATAGGATTCCTTTTTGATTTTCAGTTCATTAAAGAGCTCCTGCTGGAGCTATACTAACCTCTTACTATTCATCCTATTTAAAACAAAACATCAGGATAGTTTGCTGTTGCTCCTTTAATATTGTCTCTTTGAGAAATTGCCAGACCTCCTGAACTCCTGTATCCCTTAGATTTTCTTCCCATGGGACCTTACCTACCAGTTCTCTGAGTTCATTAAAGTCTGCGTTTTTGAAGTCCATTGTCCTCGTTCTGAAGCTCTCACTCCTCCCTTTCCTAATCATGAAATCTATCATTTCAAGATCACTTTCACGCAAATTGCCTTGAACCTTCAGATCTGCAACAAATTCCTTCCCTATATTTATAAATATAAACATAAAAAGCATTAAAAAACTATGTTAAAAGAATGTTATTTAGGTTGCCAAGTCAAGTACTAGAAAGGTTAAGACTGCCAGAGTTATAGTTGCTCAAGCAACCTTAATTCTGTCCCCTTGGGCATTCATCCTGTGCCCTGAATGAGGCAGGGATCTTGTGGAAAAACTAGTGTGTGATCATGTAATTAAATATGATCTCATAATACACATGCACAAAGGGGCAAGGAGAATATTGGAGATTACTTTGTTAATGGCTTCTTGTATGTAGTACTGTAGGTGTAACTGAACTGGCTGAATACTAGTTTTCTCAATTTCCACACTAATGTGGCAAGGCCCAGTGAGGATTGGTGAAGTCTGCTGACTAATATTTTCTGCAGGTGCAGAGGAGCACCAGTATCACCAGCTGCTTCAGGAATGGACCAGGAGGTGATATGGTGATCCCCATTGTCTTGATGATACCATGCAATCAACCCCAACATCCCTGCCCTCACCACAGCAGCAGATTGTGATTGGTTTATGCGGTTTATGAAAGTGAAAATCCAGAAATCCATTTGCAATGCAGTTTACCCAGTTCCCACTGCATTTTTCCATATCCTGCGTATGCAATATTGGAAAGCCAGATAGAGTCCCCAAAAATTAATGTCAGAAGGCTTTTCTGCATTGTACTGCAGCACCAAAATGAATCATAGCTGTTTGTCAGAGTGACACTTATAGCACTGCTCTAGTTGTGTGTTAGATTTTCCTTTATAAATCCAGGGGTTTTATTACAATTCAGCTATTTTAAATTCACAAGTGGCTGAAAGGACCTACCTTCTTAGAGCAGACATGGTGTTTGTTTATTTTGCCTCATTATTAACCAGCAAATTCACAGGGGGAAAAAACCAAAAAATTTAAAGTAGGATTTGTCTGCTTTTTAACCCAGCATCACTAGATCAAAACTAGCTGAGTTATGCACTCATCATTTAGCAAGAGATTAGCTCCAATCAACAGGCTGATATTACTACAATTCAAAAACCATATTTGAAAATAGTCCAAGCTGTTTAAATCTAAAAAATACATATGTTGTTGTGCATGATTAGTTAATACTTTTGATATTCTGTGTTTGTCTATGTACTGCCTTTAACCTTGATTATTTCATGGGCACTGCTGAATGCCGCATAAAATCCCACTGACTTCAACAGGACTTTGTATTTTATTGCAACATTGCATAGTAAAGATTGCTACATGTTGATACGCTGCTCATTTTGCTGGGATCTTGCATGTTATTCTTAATGCACCAAATTCTGGCAGATGGAATAGCTTGTATCAATGTGTAACATTCTTAATATGCCAAAGTCCAGCAAAAGCTTGACATTATAGTGGCACAATAGAAGAGCCGTGGTAAGGAATCTCAATAACCCAGCAGCCAGATACACGGATGCACGCATCTCACTTCAGCAGCTAGTGTGGTATGTGTAATTATGTTTGTTGTTTTCAGAGGCACGGTGAAGTCCCTGCAGACTGACATTTCTGACTTATATACAGTTTTTAAGTCATACTGCTCAATGATATTTTTAGAGATGAGTCATGACTTAAAATCTGGATCCAAAACTGAATGGGCCAGACACAAATCCTGAAGCTGGCTGCCCTCAAATTTTGCAGCTCAGGCCCATCTCCACATAGTCATAAGCCTGTTTTCTATAATTATCAAAGGAGGTTTGGGTTGAGTTTCAGTAATTTCTGCAAAAAAAACAGGAGTACTTGTGGCACCTTAGAGACTAACAAATTTATTTCAGCATGAGCTTTCGTGAGCTTTAGCTTTCGTGAGCTTTGTTAGTCTCTAAGGTGCCACAAGTACTCCTGTTTTTTTTGCAGATACAGACTAACACGGCTGCTACTCTGAAATCAGTAATTTCTGTTTCCTATAGAGAGAGTTCCAGCAATCCACCATGCTGACTCCCTGTTCCTCCTTTCAGACATCCTAACAATGAAAGGAACCAACAACAAATGGGTCTGGAACTCTTTCTCCCACTGTGTGTGTGGCCCTGTCTGAGTGATGATTCAGAGATCTTACACCGCACACGGGTCATGAAAAAGGGCAGAATCAAAACAGGAGTTACAGCTGTCACTGCCAGCATGTGCCTAACTTCCTCCTGCAAGTGACTTGATCCCACTTTCACACCGGTGAACTATCATCCAGCATTCCCCCAGAGTGACCTGACCCCGTTATCCACAGCTACTGAACCCAGCTACAGCCATCCCTGCCTTTGAAATACATTCCAATACCAATCCTCTAATCCCAGCTGCTAAAGCCACCCCCCTAAAATTGTACATATCATGGAAAAATGGCAAAAGAAGTGAAAATCCAGAAGATGGGCAAATTCAGTTTCCATTACTTCTGATATGCTATGACACTGAGGGTATGTCTGTCTTGCGTAGTATACCCAGATCCATGCACTTGTGCTTGCTAACCCATTCGTTCCAAGCCCTCCTTTGAGTGTTCACACTGCACTGTTATGCACATCTTATACCTATGCTGGCACATCCATACCGTGGTATGCTGACACATTTCAGACATATATCCCAGGGTCATAGATAACGGTAACTGCTTTAGGGCTTGGGTCATAGTGTTGTGGAGAACTTGTCTGTCCATCTTGTGACACTTGACCGGAAGTGTTCTTAGCCCACCAATACAAGCAGATGAGCCATTTTGGGTCAGTCCAGCACCAGTAGAAGACCTTTCCCTGCTTGCAATTTCACTATTTGAGGATTCAGGCAGAACATCTGCGAGATGCTGGTGGATGTTTCAGCTGCAGTATCTGTTCTATAGAAAGCAGCTCTCAGAGAGGGACACAACCATGGCATCCGCAACATGATGGATGCAGCTGATGCCAGCTGTCATCATTGCATATTCCCCACGTGGAGACCAGCGCTTCTGAAGCAGGGCCACAAACACAAGTTTTTCGGACATCAGGACTTTTTCTTCATGGATGAGCAGGGAACTTATTCCCTTCAAATGACATTATTATACATGGAGTCTCTGTCCCCCCTGTTATTCTAGGGGAGCTCACATACCCCTTTCTGCCATGGCAGAAACTATGGCAGAAACTGTACCCTGATTTCAGAGGACCTGACAAAAGAAGGGTCAGATACACACTCAGTAACTGTAGGATGGTGGCGAAATGCACATTTGCCAGGTTGAAGTCAAAATAGCCCTGCCTTCAGAATCATTTGGATGCTAATGTTACCAGGGCCTTCTGCTTTACTGTGGCCTGTGGTGCACCACACAACATAACATTTGCAAGATGAAAGGAGAACCATTTTGCCAGGCATGGACTCAGGACGCTGCTAGATTGCAGGAACATTACAACCAGAAAGTGCACTTATCTTTACAGGGGCGGGATCCCCACATGCCAGGGAAATCAGGGATGCCTTGTACACTCACATGAAGGGTTTGCAGGGGCTATGGATGAGGGGAATGAGTAATGTAGCTATCACATACAAATTCTCCCATACTTATCCCACAATTTTAGGGGTCAATGAAGCTTATGAATTTAATAAAACCTGTTAATGTAGCTCTATCTACAGCTGATGTATTGCTAACATGGATTGTGATTTTCATGAATTTAATAAAGCCTGTTCTTGTAACCTTAAAATTTGTTCTTGTTTGCAAACAAAATACTTTATTTGAAACAAGTATTTAAATCACAATTACAAATCTTATAGGCTGCCCAGCTGCCAGCAAGAGGCAAAAGACAATACAACAAAAAAAGTACTAAATAAACACCCAAAGCAACAAAAGTGCCACAATGCCAAACCGTATACAGTGCCACTGCTATGTCTCACTGGTTGCAGAACTGTATGCCCCCTGTGTGCCTTTTCTCCTTGCCCTTCTGGAGTGTGCTGCACATGTGGGCTTCAATTGCACAGGGTGGACTGTTGCAAAGGGTATATTTGATTGTTCCACAAACTGTTCATTGCTTGGGTCATGATCCAGCCAACCCCAGAATCGTTCATTAGCTCCCTAGGCTGCAGGATGGGGGAGCGTGGTGGGGACTCAGTGCATGAATCTCGGACAGTAGCTGGAGCTGGGGCCTATAGCCTGGTGGCCATGAGAGTGAGCAACCTCTCGAAAAGGTCCTTCTGCTGTGCTTCCCTCCACCTCTGGTCATGTTCCAGGAACTGTGTCACCATTCTCTCCTCATGCTGGATTGCCTCCTTCTCCTTCTGCAGCTATTCATTCACCTTGGCCAAAGTGTCCTGCAGCCTTTCATCGCTGATTCTTTTCCTCTTCCTGCGTAAGCTGAGTTTCTGATTCCTTGCCTCTTGCTCAGCAAAGGTGGAAGGGCCTGCCAAGAAAAATGAAAGAACACATTATTATCTGACCACGAAAGAAAGACATTTCTACCATTCCTTAGGGGCTGCATCATGACAAGTTCATAGGTTGATACTTTTTATCACTTGGTCTTATTTTATTCATTCTTTATTCACAAGCTCCAGCAAGCCTCACTCCGAGCCCGGACACATTATGGTAAGAGTAACATAATTAAAACAATTAAAATAATTTAAAATCTCCTTAATTCCCTCCCCCCCCAGGGCTGAAAGACTCCGCTGTGTGTCTATTGGACTTCTCCATTATAGCACTGAAAATGGTAGAACCTTTCAAAGCAGTAAAGACTTGCATGCGTTTGCTCTGAGGACAGCACAGTCTGGACACTGAGGCCCTGATTCTTCCCGCACCTCTTGTAGCCACTTATACATGTGAAACATTACCCAAATTAGAATGGTTGTATTTTATAGCACAGATATAAACGACTGCACAGAGGGCAAGGGAGTGGAGAATCAGGCGCTAATTGTCACCACTCCCTCTTCTAAGAGATCTGCAGGGTCACAGAAACATCAGCACAACCTACAATGGGGCTTTTTGGCAGGGGACTTTCAACTTCAGACCTTCAAACTGCAGCTAACTATTGTAACTTACACTGAAGTGACACAATTAAAGAAAAAGAGAAGGTTCGTTTTAAGGAAGTAAAACCAAGGTCTGTTAAACACTATTAAAGAAGATAGAAAATAAGAAGGAAGAAGAGAGATCAGGGAGTGACTGTAATTTCCTTTTGGGGTTTATTTCTGAATAGGAACTTAAGCAATCACATTCAAATGTTGGTGGGGATTTTTTTTTTCCCAACCACCTTTACATGATTTAGCACCTTGGACCTGAGCTGAAAACCACCAGCATCTCAAGTTCAATTTGCTTTCATTAAAATCTTAAAACTATCCACCTAAACATCTAGCCAAACTCCTGCACACACCGCCCTCCAATAAAGAATAGTCAGATGCGATCACAGATAGGGTACCTGCTCTGCTTCCACTAAATCACCTAGTGGCTTCTTCTCCCTTTGCTTCCTTTTAACTGTTAAACATAAATAAAACACTCCTCAAGACACAAAATGGGCCATAGCTCCTTGGCCAGGTGGCTCACTGTGTGGAAAACAGGAAAAACTTATACAAACAACCTAAGTGAGTTAGGTGCATAAAGCCCTTTGACTTTTTTCTGTATTATGATGAAAAGATGAGAAGTGACAGAAGTACTATGAGATACTGGCTACAATGACAAAATAGTCACTCTGATCTATGGACGAAGTCCTGCCTTTCTTGCATCAATCCTGTAGTTCATCCTGCTACAGCAAAGCATTTCTGTGCTTTACTGAAGAGGGATGGACTGAAGTCCCTGCTTAAATACTTGGCTGAAGTCGGGCCACCGTTCTAATGCAGACAGCATGGCTGTTATCTCAGTGGGATGTTGTCTGAGTTAAGTTCTAAGCAGGGACCGCAGAATTTTAACTCTGTATGTGCAATAGTGCAGCGGGAGAGATATTTTTAAAGATGAAGTAATTATTTCCTCCCCTCACCACTACTGCAATTAATTAAAGTTTACAAGTGCCAGTGCCTAGGATTCAAGAATGTTTCAGTATGCCTACCAGTACATGTCTGATCTCATAAACCCAACCAATATGTGATATATTAAATGTGATATAAAGGAGTTCAACCCAGCAGTGGCAATCCAGTTAAATCTGGGAGAGGTTTTTGTTTGATGAAGAACCAATGGGTATGTCAGCACTGCAACAGAACACCTGTGGCTGGCCCAGCTCAGCTGGCTGGGGCTCACAGGGATCAGACCAAGCAAAGGGTGCATGCCATGGGGACTCTTGCCTACCCCATGGCAGTGACTTGTATTTGGACCACTCTGAAAGTATGGGTTAAGATACGATTACATGTCATAAGGGTTCACCTTCTCCTTCACGTCTGGCCCTCTTTTTCCCTGGGTGTTGCACAGAGACTTTTCCAGCACAAAAATGCAACAAGAGAAAAAAGGCTTGTTCAAACATTATTTTAAATTCTGTGTTCAAAATAATATAGTATTTGAACTAGCTAGAGGGTGACCATCACTTTCTAAACAGGCCATTTGCAAAGTGTGAAGAATGTTGTAGTGGAGATGTGGTATAATACAGCTGCAAAGACCTCAAGATACAGTACTCAGGGTTAATGATTGCATACAAGCACAGTATACACCCAACCTAACAATACTTTGCCTTTACGGTGGTTACAGTTAGAATGCCTACATTTGTCAACAGTTTCACAGTGAAATTAGAATGAACACAGCTCCCATTGGCCACTTCAGGAAAAGCTATCAGTGATAACTGACAAATGTTGACTTTTAATGGATTTTACAACAGTAACTATTTTTACCCAAAGATATCAGAACACTTTGCACAAAGGGATAAGCTATATTAGCTCCCTGTTATACATGCCCAAGGTCACGCAGAAAATCCAGAGCAGAGGTGACACCCAGCCAGGAGCTTCATCCATTGGATCACAGCTCTACCTCATGAAAGGGAACTACTGGCTCAAACACTTTTCTCAATGTTGTCCCTTATAGGGCAGTCTATAGAATAACAACTCTAGTACAAAATTTTAAACCCACCTGTAGAATTTTGTCACAGGGATATGATTTAAAATTCTATAGAAAGGAGATCATTCTCTATTAAACTCTATGGATTTTTAGAATAATCCTATTTAATTTTTATAGAAACCCTACTTGTTTCAACCCTAGAAAATTCTGTAGGATTTTTCCTCAAGGGCTATCACAGAAATATTATGTCTTTTCATTTCAGTCTTCTGACAGTTATGACACGTTTGTCACAAACAGAAATACTTTTCCCTACCCCTTCTCTGGGATATTGTCTTACTACACTGGCTCCTAGTTGCCAGTCCTTCCCCAGGCAGCTGTTAACTCAGGGCTTGTCTACACTACAAAATTAATTCAACCTCAAGCCTCCGAATTAATGAAGTTGATTGTGCGTGGCCACACCATGCTCATTGTCTCGATGGAGTGCGTCCTCACTAGCAGCGCCTGCATCGATGCACAAAGCAGACACCACCTGGAGGCCAATTAAGTTGAATTATACAATGCTGCATCTGCACTACCTCGCAGTCTACCTATGAAAATCGAACTAAGCACTACGTCTCTCGCAGAGGTGGATTACAGAAGTTGAAATTGGAGGCGACTTCAGTCGGCGTAAAGGACCTGGTAGTGAGACACATACATTAACAGGTCGACTTAAGGCATCTTCCTTCGACCTAACTTTTTAGTGTAGACCAGGCCCAAGCTTCTTTCCGTGTAAGAAAGCAGGACAGCCTGGCAACCTGGCAAGTTCTTGCTGGAGATTTTGTCTCATCTCACCCCTTCCCTCTCACACCAAAATAGGGGTTTTTAAAAGTCACTGCCAGCCTTTAACTGGCCTCAGGTGTCTCTGGTTAACATGAGGTAACCTTTTATCACTCATAGGCAACAGGGCCTTCACCATTCTAGAGCTGATATATCTGTCCACTTCCCAGAACCCGATAGGACCCCTCTCTTATGTCTCTCAGGATTTGTCACATATAGTATAATGCATATTCATTTCTATCCTCTGAACACTGACTTCAGTTGGATTACACAAGGTCAGAACTGGACCTCTCTGTTGCACAACTGACCTTAAAACCGCATATTGCAGTTGAGTCATACTGCATAAATGTCATAACAGTCACTAGACCATATAGGCTGACTGTTGGAGTTTTGAACCAACATTAAGTTTACCTTTTATAATGGAGCTTTTGCTTGCACTCTAGGACTGGTAGATATCTCATTGAGAAGACCCTGACTGAGACAGTTTTAGGGAGTTTTTATGTCAATACCGAATAAGGCACGGTTGTTGACTGAAAGACCACAAACTGCAATTGTCTGCAGAGTGAAAAGTCCCAAAGTAATTCATTCATCTGGTAAATGAGAGAAAAGGTAAAACCAAAATGAAACTTTAAAAGGCAGTTGAAGGGGGGAAAGTTCTGAAAAAAAGCAAACCTTTGGCTCTGTTTGCAAACCTCAGGCAGGGTATTACTGAACCAGGGAAAGTTTCAGAGAGTTGCAGCTAAAGTCCATTTTTATACCATATATAATCATCATCTCTGGTCAGTTGTACCAAATCTGGGATCAAATAAAACATTCACAACACACACATTGTGATTTGTATTTGAATAATCATATGCAGCCATAACTTCATCTGTGTCAGCGTTCCGGATGGTGAGTTAAAGCCACCTTTATGCTTCCCCAATCTCTGGAGCTATCAGAGACCGATTCCCCTAGTGTAACATAGAGCAAAATCAGGGATTCCCCAGATTCTGCCAGTTTGTAATGTTCCCAATGGGGCTGTTACACTAGCTGAGGATCAGTGCTGTGCACTCCAGCCTCCCCCTTTCCTGCTCCCAGCATGCCCCCAAGCAGGGGTAAAGGTATTCTCACGTGCCCTGGGGCAGAGGTCAGCATCTGTCCTATAAGGAGAATTTGCTCTTTAAAAATGATGTAGGGCTGTCCAATTTTAAAATGCTGACAGCCATACAAACCTGGAGTGTTTAAATAAAGCAGCAGCAGTTGCTAGTGGCAACAATATGAGACCACAATCTAATCTGGGGATATTTGTTTCTAATCTGTAATCTTGATTTTGATGAGTGGTAAAAGCCTGTCAGAACATTTTGTTCTGCTCTGTGTATGTGTGTGTGCATGCACAAAAAGCATAACTGGTCACTGCACCTAAATACCTAAAGGTACTGAGCCAAATTCACCTAGGGGTAGCTTGTCTGAAGACAGTGGAGTTATGCCAGAAATCAACTGGCCTCAGCATGGGATTTGTTTGGAGGATAGCGCTGGAGGAGAGAGTCCATGGGATTATAGCTCTTTCCATTTAAAATTTAGTGTTTATAAGAGCTCTGTCACGGATGGTTCTGTTTGTTATCCAGGAAACTGGAACCACACAGGCAGTGGTAGGGCAGGTTTCCCCACTCTACTCAACAATGGGCCTCAATGCTGAACTATTACGGGTAAGAAGCTAACTTAATCTCCCTCAGTAGTCTCTCTCAGTAGAGTCAATTGCTGGACTGTCTCCTGAGACACCATCATCATCATCATCATGTTCCTATTACGCCTCTGGCATTTAGGACAGTGACGAAGCTCCTCCACTCCTGTCTGTTTCTGGCAAGTCTTTCAATGGTTTCCCAGCTCTGCCCCAGGTTTTTCAGCTCAGCTTCCACAGCTCTTCACCATGTTGTTTTCGGGCGGCCTCATTTTCGCATACCTTCAGGAGTCCATCTTATTGCTACTTCCATCCGAAGCACATGACCAATCCATCTCCTGGCAATGATGGTGCTCAGATCCTCTTGGCTGCACTGTGTCAATAGAACTTGGTTTGAGATTGTTCTGGGCCAAAAGATATGGAGGATTTTTCTGAGGCAGGTTGTATGGAATGAAGACAGTTTGGATATGTCATACTTTCTCATTTCACCAGCATTCCACACTATAAAGTAGTGTTGAAAGTACACAGCTCTGATAAATCTTGAGTTTGGGTTTGGTGTTGTACTTTGATGATTTCCAGACTGTATTTAAGCTCCTGAAGGTGTTCCTGGCTTTATTGATTTTGTTCCAGATGCCCTGGCTTTTTCCCCCGTCCTGGCTGATGGTGCTGCCCAAGTATGTGAATGTTTCTACATTGGTGAGAACATAATCCTCTATCCGTACTGGTGATGGTGAGGCAATATTAAAGGTCACGATATCTGTCTTTTTGCAGTTGATTTTCAGTCCAATTTGCTGGCTGAACGCGTTGAGTCAAGTTGTTTTTTCTTGTATATGGTGTTGGGTATGTGATGGAAGGGCAACATCATCTGCGAAGTCCAGGTCTTCAATGGATGAGAAGAGTGTCCATTTAATGCCTCTTGGCATATCTTCTGTTGTACACTGCATTACACAGTCGATGGCAATGTTGAAGAGGATTGCAGACATGACAATGACATGACACACCCCTGACATACTCCTGTTTTGACTTCAAAACTGAGCTCACTGTGATCAACACTGCATGTAAAGTTGAAATAGAAATGGAAAATTGATGATGTTTATTATACGGAAAGGAATTCCATATGCCCGCAGAATGTGCCATAAGCTGGTCCTGTGAATGCTATCAAAAGCCTTCTCAAAGTCTCTGAAATGTATGTCAAGTTGCCATTGCCATTCTAAGCACGGTTCTATTATGTTTCATAGAATAAAAATCTGGTCTGTGCAGCCACGCCCTTTCCAAAAACCAGCTTGCTCTTTTCTGAGAACGCTATCAACTGCCTCTGATATATGCTGCACTATGATCCTACACGGTACTTTGCTTGGCACAGATAAAAGTGTGATACCATGCCAGTTATTACAATCACTGAGAGCTTCTTTCTTTGGTTTCTTCACTATAACCCCATTGGTCCACTCAAGTGGCACGTTTTCCCTTTCCCAGACTGATGTAAATAGAAGGGTCAGGATAGATGCTGCTAATTTAGGATTTACCTTGAACAATTCTGCATTCAAGTTATCCTTGCCAGGAGCTTCCCCATATTTTAAGGATTTGATGGCTTGAATGTTCTCTTCCTTAGTTGGGGTGTCTGTGTTGATATCAAGAGCTTCTTTTGCCTCCTGGATGTTTGCTTCCTCTTTAGGTGGTTCCCTGTTCAGCAATTCTTTGAAATGCTCTGTCCAGTGCATTTCTTGTTCTTTTTCGCTCGTTAGTAGGTGGCCTTGTTTGTTCCTGATAAGAGTGTTTGTTGGTGTCTGCCATTTACCACTGATAAGCTGTGTCATTTTGTAGACGGTTCCTTGTTCACCACAAGCAGCTGCATGCTCTGCTTGTGTTGCCAGATTATCAATATAATGCCGTTCGTCTGTTCTCACAAGGCGTTTGACCTCTCGGTGTGCCTTGCTATACTGCTCGTAGTATTTGTCTTTTAGCTTCTAGGATTCTGTGTCTAAAACTTTTTTCTTCAGGGCTCGTCTGGTCTCTATGGCGTTCCATGTGGCTCTCCTGAGACAGCCCGTGTCAATTGTGGTGATGTTTTTTGAGATGTCATCACCTGTCCGCTGGAAACCAGAGCAAGACTATTCATACTATAGGCCACATTCCATGAGACTCTAACTACCCTTGGAGATTCCTTATCTGGGTATATTTTTTAAGCAATTGTCTGGTGGTGGTAAGTGGTTGGTAGGCATAGGGTAGCTTGACCCGTGTTCCAGTCTAAGAACGGGTGAATTGAGATGGTGTTCCATCACCAATTTCCTGAGCCACAGAGTCCTTGGCATCTTTTCTTTTTATTAGATCTATGTGAAATATTCACAACAAAACCCCAAATTACACTGAGATTTAGTTTTGTGACAAACTCATACCAGATTTATTCAAAGGCCTGTGAAAGTTTGCAAACCATTTGAGTAAATGTAGGCCAGTTTCTGGCCAGAAATCAAGTGCAAGTTGCAATTTGACATGAAAACCAGGTTCTCTCTGATTCTCACTTTGAGATTTTGGATTAGTTTGATGCCTAAATTGAAAGCAAACCTCAGGGTGTAGAGGCAGGGGAGAGACAAACCCACACATAGCAAAATCTAAAGGAAATATTAACCTGAATCACTGCAAATCAAAACCAAGATTCACACCATTCTGGTTTCGGTGGCACAGAGAACACTGTCTATCCCTCAAAGCAACTAAGCTTGGCAAAAAAACTATATCTAGGTTTCTGGTACCTAAATGGTTAATGTGCAGAAGCAGAATTTATTTACCTGACAGAATAAGAGGCCAAACCTATGGGTATAACAAAAAAGTGATAGAGTAACTTCTCATTGAGACATATTTTTACCATTACATTTGGAATAAGAACTAGCAGCACATCCCTTTGGCACATCTAAGCAGATAGTTCAATACATAATGGCATTAAACTATTATTGTTCACCCTTCTTAGTTTTAGTTGTTTGCCATAATCCAGCAAACAGTTAAATTCTACTCCAGTCGCAATTCCTCTGCTGCTGTAACAGATACCAATATGCTGCATTCAGGGCCAATTGTAGGTATGTTGGCATCCTATGGGAAGAAGAGATTTGGCTGCCCAGACATTGTTATTTGCTCCTTTTCTTCTATCAGCTCATCTGATCACCCATCTGTTATTTCTTCTTTAATAAGCGTGCTCTTGTGTCTCCTCACTCACAAATGGTGGGCACCTTAAATTGCTAAATGCATCCCAGAATCCTTTATGCTGGCTGTAGTGGTGGCTCAAAGGGACAAACGATTCCAGAGCACATCTGAGACACAAGGGACCCACTACACGTAACTGAAGGGGAATAATGACACCCTTTGGAATGGGGAACTGCGCGGCCAGGACGGCCAGAGCCTGAGAGGAGCAGTTTGGGACCAGCCTACTGGTGGTGGAAGTCCCAGGACAAAAATCTAGATGTGGGTATAAAAGGCAGCTTCCAGTTTAGTCTAGATCTAATACTGACCTTGAAAGGATAATGTGAATGCAAGTAATATTACAAAATTAATGTAAACAGGAAAGGGGTCACTGGAAGGGGACAGAAAACCCAGGGCATGTTTAGAAGCTTATTTTTTATTTATACGCTCTTCCTGTGCAATTGAGAAACAGTGAGGAATTGTGGTGAGCCCATAGTTCTGTTTGATCTTGATATCTGATTAGGGTTTAAACCTGTAAAGTAGAGATTTGAAAAACGGAGGGTGGATTTTGTGCAAAACCAAGACTGGTATACATCTAAGCCCCACTTATCCACACTGTGGAAGTTCAGCAGTGGCAAGGGTTGGCTGGGTTAATGGTGCTGGTTCTGAATCTTTTCAGGTAGAGAAGAGCCTGAACCAAAGGGGGCGGGACAAAAAAGCCAGGTCAGATTTGGGCAGTTGTCACCTTCCTCTGCATCATGGAGTGGGGGTTACTTGCCAGGGTTATCTGGGTATATCTCACTCAGTCAGTTCCCTGACATTGTGGAGGGCTTCAGGCATTGGTGCATCTCAGTCCCTTCTATTCTCTCCCTGTGGTGCTAACAGTTTAGTCTCCTGTGGGCTGTAAGATTTTGGTTTAATTCTGGTTGTTGGGTTTCGTGTGTGGGTGCTGGGTGGTGTTGGTGGCCTGTGATATACAGGTGATCAGATCTGGTGGTGCTGTGTGCCTTTAAACTCTGTGCCTCAAGGCTCCATATGTGAACATCCCCAAACTCATCTGATATGTGCTAGAGAGCAGAACAAGATTAGAGCTAAAGAAAGTGTGTGTGAGTGTGCCCCGTCCCGATTAGCTACACTAGCATTGTGCTGTCTGAATCTACTGCCAGGTCACGCAGTCCAGTCTCTTCCTTCCCACCCACCTCACCCCCCGAAGGAAAGCAAGCAAGCAGTCCTTAGCTTTTGCGTAATGGCGCCCCTTATTGTGGTAAATTTCCCAGGGCCGACGAGACGGGCGGGAAGCCAGTACAAATTACCGGGGCCCGGCGGTCCGGAAGGGGGCCCGGGGCCCGGCTTCCCCGGCCCTGTTTAGCCAGTCTGCCCTTGCTGGGGGGCCCGAAAAAAATTTTTCACCGGGGCCTGAACCCGCTCTTGGCGGCCCTGATGTTTCCATTGTCCCCAGGGAGACAGTAATTGGGCCAGTTGAGAGAAAGCTGGAATACAACCAGTTTTCAACATTCAGAGGCATTGATGCAGAACCTGGCTCTTTCTGCTAGATTATATACGGGGTTGAAAGAGCCACCGCCTTTAGTAGCATCCTGTTGTATGCTTGTCACAGCTAAACCTCTGCAGTCTTCCAAATAGTAAGACATCAGAACAAAGGCACGTTTCACGATATGTTTATGCGAACGATTTGTAAAAGCCATCACGTGTCACATTTGTGAAAGTCCTATTGAAACAAACAGAAGCAAACCACAGCTGGGATTTTCCCATTTGTGGTTCGATAAGGGAAAAAAACAGACACTTCCGTGAAAGGAACTTTAGCAGATTATTTTCTTCTACCTTCTATTGTTGACTATTAGTTTATCAGTTCTCTCTCTCCCCTGCCCCAAATGATGCTCCCTCTTATTGTCATAGTCTAGGGCACGTCAATGAGCTGTGATTAGCAATCATTTGAACTGCAGGAAAGTGACGTCACTGATCAAAGTAAAGGTTTAAAATCTTAACATAAATAACTAAATAAAAAGTTGGCATATAGTTGACTTGGTTAAAATGATTTGGAAGGCCCGTCACTCAAGTCCTTTAAAACTGGCTTCACAAAGGTACCACAGGAACTGGCCTGGCGATGAACTTGCAGTCTTTTCATTCTTACTTCTCTGAGAAGCACACCTCGGCACATGAGATCACCACAGCACACAATGAGGAAGAAGCACTGAAAGCAGTCAAAAAAAAATTAAGGTGAGCACCAAACTAAAAATCATTCATCTCACCTCACTGCAAGCTTCCTCCTTCGTTATTTCACGTTGCACACCAAACTTAGGCCTGATCTACACTACAGAGTTCTGCTGGCAAACTTATGTCAGCTAGAACTTTGAAAAATTCACACCCCTGGGGGACATAGCTATGCAAGCAAAACCCCCAGTGTAGACACAACTGAGCCAACAAAGCTAAATCAAAATACCCTTTGTTGTGTAGACACAACCTTAGAGTCTTTGTCATACACTTTAAAGGCTTGTGTCCCAACTCTCAGGCCTTCTCTACACAAAGTATACACCTTATAAACCCTCCATTTTCCCCCATCCCCCGGACATGGTTATACTGACATAAATGTGCTTAGTACTAGTATTTCCATATGGAAAGGAGATTAAACTATGCTGATATAAGGCACCTTTATACCTGCATAACTGCATCCATTCTAGGCATATGATAAAGTGGATCCTTTCCCTGAGGGATGAGAGGCCTGGGGGGTTGCAAAGCATCCTTATTTATCCATAGAACAGGTCAAACTTCCCCACAGATGGCCTGTCTATGTGTCTGAAACTTGTCCTGGAGGGACCACTTTGAGTGAGGAGAGGGTTATTTTGGTCATGCCTGTTCAATCATTGTTATTTACATATTAATAAATTTATACCGCACCCAATAGTGTGCCAATGTGCTTAACAGATGGATTAAAAAGAGCATGCTCCCTGTCCCAAAGCATCAGTCCTTGGATATTCTGGTGAGACTGCCAGCAAGGATCCTGCCGCTGCTTGTCATTGTTATGGAAAAGCACTGAATACAGAGCAATAATGTTTCCATAGAAATTGTAAGGCATACCTAGAATTTAATAGGGAATCATTTATCTGCTATAAAATCCCATAGGATTTTAAAAAATCACTAATCAATATTTAAGGGTTTTAGAATAATTGCTTTTGATCCCTATTAGTTTCATCCCGAATACATTCTATAGGATTTTTCAATATGGGCTAAGGTAGTGGGTTTAGTATTGTAGACATCTGCCCACTAGGAACTGAACTGAGACCACCAATTCATTTCAAATAACTTTTGGGCACTACCAGATGTGACTTTGCCTAAATAAAGACGAAAGATTCCTGGGGCCTATTTCCAATCCCTTTTAGTCCCCTTTTTCGGCTTGCAGGATGTCTATACAGCAAAAGCTGTGCACAGGTAAGCCAGTCTGAACAAGCTTGAATCCAGCTAGCGTGGGTAATAGCAGTGAAGACGGCACAGCATGGGCTTCAAAGCAGGCTAGGGGGCTGAGCATACACCCAGAGACTGTGCCAGGTTGTGTTATCTGTATTGAAGCCTGCAGCGCTCTGTCTCCACTGCTACGTTACTTGTACTAGTAGGATTCAAGCTAGCTTGGGTAGGCTAGCCTGTGTACAGCTTTTGCTGTGTAGACATACCCTTAATGATTTAGAACAAGGGACTGGAAGCCAGAAGTCCTGGTTCTAATTCAGCTCTGCCAATGAGTCACTAAGGGCATGTCTACACTGCAAAAAAAGACCCCAGCAGTAAGTCTCAGAGCCCAGGTCAACCAACTCAGGCTCATGGAATTCACGCTACATGACTAAAAATAGCAGTGCAGACATTTGGGCTTGAGCTGGACCCTGGGCTCTGAAACCCAGCAAGAGGGAGGTTCTCCAAAAGAAGGCTGAGGGGAGATATGATTGCTCTCTATAACTACATCAGAGGGATAAATACCAGGGAAGGAGATGAGTTAAGTTAAGCACCAGTGTGAACACAAGAACAAATGGATGTAAACTGGCAATCAACAAGTTTAGGCTTGAGATTAGATGAAGGTTTTTAACCATCAAAGGAATGAAGATCTGGAACAGCAGAGGAGCAGTGGGGGCAAATAACCTAACTGGCTTCAGGACTGAGCTTGATAAGTTTATGGAGGGGATGGTATGGTGCGACTGCCTACAATGGCATGTAGCTGATCCGTGACTGCTAGCTGCAAATATCTTCAATAGCTGGTGATGGGGCACTAGAGTTACTACAAAGTAACTCTGAATTACTACAGAGAATTCTTTCCCAGGTGTCTGGCTGGTGAGTCTTGCCCACATGTTCAGGGTCTAACTGATCACCATATTTGGGGTCGGGAAGGAATTTTTCCCCCAGGTCAGATTGGCAGGGACCCTGTGCATTTTTCACCTTTCTCTGTAGCATGGGGCATGGGTCACCTGCAGGTTTAATCTAGTGTAACTGGTAAATTCTCTGTAACTTGAAGTCTTTAAACCAGGGTCTGAGGACTTCAGTGACTCAGCCAGGAGTGAGTGGGTGAGGTTCTGTGGCCTGCAATGTGCAGGAGGTCAGATGAGATGATCATGATGGCCCCTTCTGGCCTTAAAGTCTATGAGTCTCAGCCTGAACTTGGATGCCTAAACTACCATTTTTAGCAGCATAGTGTGAGCCTCAGTCAGTTGACCTGGGCTGTGAGACTCACTGCCACAGGTCTTTTCTTTTTGCAATGTAGACATACCCTAAGTGACCTTGAGCCAGTATCTTAATCTCTCTGTGATTCACTTTTGTTGTTTATAACATGAATAGCAGTTACCTCCCTTGCAATTGTTTTGCACGGCTTAATTGCTATTATTGTTTCTATGGTAGCACCCAAAGGCCCCAATCAGTATCAGGACTCCATGGGGTCAGGTACTCGACAGAGATGGACCTTGATCTTGCAACCTATTCTCTGTGAGAAGATCCCTACCCTGACATGGAACCCCATTGACTTCAGCACAATTCCATGCATGAAAAGGGTTCACCCATGCAGAACAGCTTGCAGGACTGCTGTGATAAACCAGTGAAAATACGAGGTGCTGCACCAAGTAGTATGGAATTTGCATTAGAGGTAAAGCAAAGTCTAAAATACCTATTAATCAGATTACAATCTACAGCAGTCGTTCTTAAACTTTTGCACTGGTGACCCCTTTCACACAGCAAGCCTCTGAGTGTGACCCCCCATAAATTAAAAACACACTTTTTTTTATATTTAACACTATTAAAATGCTGGTGGATGAAGCGGGGTCTGGGGTGGAGACTGACAGCTCGCAACCCCCCACGTAATAACTCCCAGTTTGAGAACTCCTGATCTACAGGTATCCTGGCCCAGTTACTAGTTAAAGAAAAGGAAAGTTCAGATTATGTGTTCAGTACACTATTCTAATACTTGTAAAAAAAAAATACAGTGAAATGGATGTATGCACCTTTGATGAGTAAGAGAGAAAAAAGGCCCCTCTCTCTTCTTGTTTGGAATAAATTTAAACCTTTACTTTCTTTATAATATTTCACACTTATGTAGCAGCTTTCATCTTTATTTTGCAAACATTACTGAATCTGCACAACATCTCTAGCAATATATCTGAGCATTGTTACCACCTGTCAGGGACGATCTAGATAATACTTAGTCCTGCCATGAGTACAGGGAACTGGACTAGATGACCTCTCGAGGTCCCTTTCAATCCTATGAGTCTCTTATTCTATCCCCATTTTGCAGATAATCTGAGGCAGAGAAGTGACTTCTCCAAGGCCACAAAAGAAGTCAGTGTCAGACTCAGATTTATTTCTTACAAGAAGCTGTTGTAAAGAAAGGGCACAGGGAGCTCTTACTGCAAGTTTCTTGACTTTTCATCAGTTTTATTCAAATCCCTTTTCATTAGCTAGACAAACTGGTTTTACTTTTAATAAACAGATTTACTTACCACTGCTACTAATATCTTAGATTATTAAAATGGAAAAGCCTTTAAAATTCAGATTCACCTTTCACTTTATGCACAGTGTGTTTATCTTTTGAATTGCACTCAACTGTGACAATGAAAAACTCATTGTCACTCTCTAGTCCATTTCATTTTTTTAGATTTTTCAGAAACTAGCCCAGTGCTGCAAAGGTTGTTGTTGCACTTGTTTAAAAACAGTTTCCATTGTAGTTTTTAAAAAATAATGCATAGAAACATGTCTATTGGTCTAAGGCGTCATGAAAAGCTTGACAAACCTAAATGTAGGGTCACATTTAAACGGATGGTGTCTTTTTAATTGCGAAAGCTATGGCATTCTACTCGCATGGGGGTGTTAAACAGTGCAAATTGCCCTTTAAAAATGTATTTTAACCTGCCTACATTGCATCATCCTTTTCACACATCCTACCTGGTGACAGTGACGTTACACGGAACCTTTACCTGCCAGATGACTCGTCTTTTCCATGCATAACAGCTACAAGGTTTTAAAAAAATAAAAGCACTGCAGCTGCCCTAAAAGGAAAGAGGAAGCTAGAACTTTGAAGTGTCGGCCAGAGAATCTTGTCCTGCCCCATGATGCTTCTTCCTGTCTCAGTTTGTGAATTTCCACCTTCCCCTATTCGTTTATAATGCAGCACACGTGGGGGTAGAACTGTTTAGTCTCCTTCTGTCTCTGCAGAGGATTAGTAGCAGCAGAGAGAGTCATGCTGTTCCTCCTTTTCTCTACAGTTCGCTCGAGGTAAAAGAACTCTGGCTGGATACCATTCTCTGGTAAGCCCTGTTCTGCCTATGAAATGAAGGTACCCAGTGAATATTAAAGTTAGTGTAATACTACAAATTTAGACTGCAGAAATTACATGCTGGGGGAGGTGGTCACCCATTGCCATTGTGGCTGTTGTGCATAGATGATTGAGCGAGTTTAGTGTCAGATTTGAAAATTAGCACTGATGTCAGATTAGAGTTTTGTTATATGGTCTAGACTTCAGCATTTATTATCTACTCTTTGCATGTAGTGAAAGTGAAAAGCTCTTTTTTAAAGGAAGGCATATCTATGGTAATTGTACTAAATGCATTACAGATACAATTTCAACTCTCATAATAATGTTTTATAGTTTGCTAAGGATAGAGAGATTGACTTATTTCAAGATATATTTTAAATGATATTTTGGCTTGCAGTAGAGACACAAAAGAACAATTAAATGTTATGATGGGTAATCGTTATTTCTTTGTCCATTCATTCTGCACAGGCAAACAAAAGAAACCAAGGGAACCAGAATCACTAAAGTTCCATCAACTAAATTCCTAATGAAGGTGTTAAGCAGCTGCAATGCTGTAAGTGTGTTTAATGAGTCAAAGGATCTACTTTACAAAATGTTAATTTTTACAAATAATGTTGGAATAGTTTCTCACATTTTGTATTTGTTTTCTTTCTTAGCCAAAACCTCTAAATGCCAGCAATATGGAGACTTTGATTGAGTGCCAGTCAGAGGTAAACAATCTCTAACACCATCCAATTCCTATTGTATGTTCATGTCTGATGCCCTGGCAAACTTGGGGCCAGATCCTCAGCTGGTGTAAATCGGTATCATTCTGCTGAGGTCAGTGGAGTTTGCTGATTTACACAAGCTGAGGATCCAGACCTTGTTGTGTGTTTAATTTGTGCCTTGTTTAGGTATTACATCTAAAGAGCAAATATGCAACAGTGATGATGTTTAAAGTTTGTTTTTAGCAAGATTCAAAAAGAGATTGGATATTTTTAAGGATATCAGGAATATGCAGTCATAATAGTTATTGAAAATATTTTGGAATGTTTCAGGATTTAAGCAGATTTCTAACTATTAGAGATCAGAATGAGACCTACCGCTATGTGGAAGGCAGATTATCCCACATCTGCCTACTGCAGGGATCTTACATCTTCCTCTGAAACATCTGGTGCTAGCCCCTGTCAGGCTTGGGTATGACCCAGTCTGGCAATTCCTAGGTTCCTAATAGCAATTTAAACATTAGGACTGGATAGTTCTATATAATACAGAGTTTACATTTAATTGCTAGACTTAATAATTAATTCCGTGATGCTATATTTTTCCATTTTGTATATGAAACATATCACGGGATTTTGAGATACGGATTTGGTTGGCTGTTGTTTTTTTATCTTTGCCTGCTTTATAACTGATTAACATTTATTTTAGGGTGATATCAAGAAATGCCACTTGTTGGTGTCGTGTGACAGTGAAGATGGGCTTTGCCATCTGATTGGTGAGTTTTGAAAAAAACTTTCCCCTTACATAAGTGTTGAAAGCTGGTATTTCTGCAAAACTGAAGTTGGTGTGTGTGTGTGTGTATTAGTACTGGAAGCAGGAAAACAGAGTTTGTTGTTAATTGATATTATGTGTGTTAATATCACATTATGTGACATCGTTATTATTTTTAACCCTTAATTATCAGGACTTTAGTGAGCCACAGGTGCAGGTCCTGCTAACCTCTAGCACACATAGCAAATTTTCCATTTCATTTTGGAGTTGGGATATTCAACTTCTGCAAAGAAGGCAACTTGTTTTAGAAAACACTCCCATTTACGCTTTATGGGAAAAACATAAGCTTCAGTTCACTGCAATCTTCAAGTTCCCAACATGCCACCATGTTTAAGATCCAGGTTCAAATCCAACCATGGGAGATTTAGGAACCTCAAACAGCAGAAGGCGAGGAGTGTTGTTGATATCCTCCAGGTGTGTGTGCTGTGTTCTAGGGCACCCCCTTGTGGCTGCCTAGAACAAACCTTTAACGTCTTAAAGCGGGTGTTGACCCACCGAGTCACTGTATTTGAGTTTCCGAAACATTAAAAGAGGGCATTGAAACAGAATTCATGCCCATTTGGACCTACCTACTACCCAGACTAGTTGCCACAAGAATTGAGATCCCTGGCACATATCCATAGCTTGCATCCAGTGGGCCAGCAACAACACACATATGCAGATGGCCAGAGCCACCCATCCCCAAACAGAAAAAAGTCCATATCTACTAAAGAAAAAAGGGCCAGTGAGTGATCTATGAGAGGCCTGGAGCACTGGTATCCACAAGGTGCAAGATATGAAAGGATGTGCTTGTAATCAATGCTTTGCAAGGTGCTGGAAAGAAAGAAAGAGCCCCCACTTCCATGAATCCACTAATAGGGACATTGAGCAGGGTCAAATAACGTAGTGAAAGAAAATTCATAACACTGCAAACTGCAGATCCGCTACTGTTGAATCAACCACAAAAGCAGTTCTTGGGCTGCGCACGTTCCTGCTGTAAGTCTAATGCTAAGAGGAACCAGTGAGTACGACATAGAAACAGGAAAGGTGCTGTCTTTATAGAGATGGTCAGAGTGTTACAGTTTAAGGACTTGTTTCCTTAGTAACAGCTTAGCTGTCTTTCAGTTTAGCTTTGCTCTGCTTAGCTTGGCATCCTTGTTTTAATGTGTATGGTGGATATTATTTCCTCTGTCACAGAGCAAACCAGATCATATCCACTGTAGTTTTCTCACACTGACTTTCCTTTCATTTTTGTTTTGCTTTTGCTTGTAATAGATGGTAATAAGAAAAGAAAGAAGGTGATATCATGGCCCTTTGCGCTGCGATGGAACTCTACCATATCAGAGTCCTCGGGACATTTAGAATCTGATCTGAAGACTTCTCTATTTGATCAGCCTCTGTCAATTGTCTGTGGTGAAGATGACACACTCCCTAAACCCATCCAGGTAAGCAAACAGCTAGTAGTAGTCATTTGGTACTTCTTATGTCTAATGGGGGCAATATTTCCTAGTAGGTAGGGCACTAGACTAGTATTCAAGAGACCTCAGTTCTGCTTCTGGGTCTGCTGATGACCTTAGACATGTCACTTCACTCTGCCTCAGTTTCCCCATCTGTTAAATGAGGCTAATGATACCTCAATTTGAAAAGTGTTTTGAGACCTACCAATGAAAATCTCTGTATAAGAGCTTGGTATTAATATTCATGTGCAAATAATAGTGCTACTAAGCAAGATGGGGATTTTCTTCTGTCCTAGAAAAACCCAATCCCTCAACTCCCATTGTCTTCTATGAGAATTACACACATGAGGATTACAGACTAAGGGACTATACAAAAAACTGCATGGATTAGACCATCATAAGTCAGTAGAAAAGCAGCAGCTGAAAAGCTGTGAAGTTCAGGGTGATGGAGAAGCTTGGCTTGATTCACTATAGAAAAAGGGGTTAGTCGCAGAGTTCAGATGCAAATCCAAAGTTTGAGGGTATTCAGGTGTAGGGGGTTGGGTTCAGCCCCTGTAGCTTGGGTTAGAAGTGTGGTCCACTGGTGAGGGCACTGATCTGGGAGTCAGGAAAAATGAGTTACCTTCTTGATCATGTCATTGGCATGTGTGATCTTGAGGAAGTCACTTCACCTTTAAAATATTTCAGAAGCATAAAGACATTATGAATGACATAGTTCCCTGACAAAAGCATTCAGCTTTTGAGCAAACAACTTCTGACCCACACAAATGCCTCCTCAGCAAAGGAAGCGTGTGTCGAGGCCACTTGTCAAGGGTATGATAAGCTTAGAACTGGACTTGGCCCACATTCAAGCAATGGATGTTTTTTTCCAAAGTGAGCTTCACTGGACTTTCAATATGGGAGTGGGGACGAAAACATGAGTGCCCAATTCATCTCCTGCTGGAAATCAGGAGTAATTCCACTGAAGCTGATGTCAAGTTAAAGTGAGAGAAAAGTCAAGCCCTTAAAGTATAATTTGTTGCAAACCAACACTAGATGGTATCCCACTTTAAGAGCAGTGCGGCTCCCACTTATATCTTTAATAACACAGTTATGCTCTATATGGCCTTCCTTACCATTCTTCCATTCCTGTATGTGTGTTTCCTATAGGATATCCTTACTACACTGTACTTTAAAGGACCTTTCACTGAAGGAATATTCAGAAAAGCTGCCAATGAAAAAGCACGCAAGGAGTTGAAGGAAGAACTGAACTCAGGAGCAAAGGTTGACTTGGAAAGCAAACCCGTGCATCTGTTAGCAGTGGTCTTTAAGGTAAATGCACCTGACCCCTAGCTGTGAGAGTAAATTTCTAACAGGAATGGGCAAACTAGTAACTAGAACAGATCCTACTCTGGAACCAAAATTAAAACCAAAGTGAAGCTAGACTAAACTTTCTCAGCTTCAGAAAAAATTGGTAACCTTTTTCATTTCTTATTTTATTTTTCTCCCACTGACTTCCAGTTCCTATGTGACCTTGGACAAGTCACCTCAAAACCTCAGTTTTCCCCTCTGTAAAATGGGGGTAGCTATATTTTATCTTTCTTCGTGAAGCACTTCATGCTGTTTTGTATATATTCATAAAACATACATAAATGGTTGTGTGTATATATTCATACAACATATATAAATGGTTGTGTGTATATATATATATATGTACCTCATATACCACATAGCTAAAATTGATGAGCATTGTGTTGAGTCAAAGTCATAGTAATAATCAAAAGGCAAGAAACGTCTTTATGTTCATTCCATGGTAAATGGTATTATCCAAATGCTAAACCAAAGGTCTCTTCGTTGCAGGATTTCCTCCGAAATATCCCAGATAAGCTACTCTCATCTGAACTTTATGATGAGTGGATGACGGTGATGGAGAAGCAGAGCAATCCTGACAGAATTGAAGGATTGAAAGAGTAAGTTTTGCAATCAGTCCCATTGATATCGAGAATCCAAATCCAGTGACCTGCCTGGAAACATTTCCACTCATGTCATTTGTAGAAAGTTGGTGCAACTCCTCCAGTGGTTAATTTTGGAGTGAAAACGGTGCAGAACAGCATTTCTCTAGTAACAATACTATCCTAATGTATGTGAGATTGATTGAAAAAACATAAGACCCCCCAGAATAATGAACAAACAGACTTGCAATGTTTTAGTGATTAATGCTGTTCGTCAACAGTGGACAGTCAGTTGGGGCCTGATCCAAAGCCCATCGAAGTCAATGGAAAAGCTTCCATTGGTTTGAACTTGGTCCTGGGAAAACAAAAGAAAATTTTTCATTCTTGTGGGGGGGAAAAAAACCAGAAAAATATAATTTATAACTAACAGCTGACTTATATTAAATCACTATAAAGCTACATAACATGACTTTAGACATGTTAAGGATCAATATTATTGAACCTCTCCAGTGATATTTCTAGATGGCATATCATTTATTAACATTGATTGTTAATTTATTTTAAAAGTATTCTAATGCTTGCTTGTCAGTCAAGACGTTATGGTTAGCCACACAGTCAGCTGCTGTTGGGGATTTTTGAATGGTAGTTTTGTAAAACAGTTAAGAAAATGATTTTCCTCTTTTTAGAGGAAGTGTCGTGTATGTTAGCTAAACTGAAACTTATTCCCACAAAGAAGAGGTCATTGTCACCTACTTAATTTTGCATTTTTTCATGTTTCTTAGAGTTGCAGACAAATTACCAAGACCAAATCTCCTCTTGCTCAAGCATTTGGTCTTTGTGCTTCACCATCTCAGCAAAACCTCTGAGGTCAACCGGATGGATTCCAGCAATCTTGCTATCTGCATTGGGCCAAACCTGCTGACTCCAAAGCAAGCTGAAACTTTACCACTCGAAGTCCAGAAACAGATGAATGACAAGGTTAGTTTGGCTTCCTCCCTCTGCCGCTCCCCTAAACAGACCCTTACCATTACTATTTGCCTTCAGAAGCTAAGTGAGGCACCACTACCAACCATCTCTGGGTCAACCCTTCACTGGTCTATTCAGAAACGGGTCATCAAGTCTCCTTGACTCATCATCTACATTGTACAAACAACGAGTTAGCCTAGAGTACACGCTACTCATATTTCCAGCTCATGAATACAAATGTACTGAACACATATATATATATATCAATAAAATATACAGTGTGTGTGTGTGTATATCTAGATACACACACACACACACACTATTTGAGTTGCAGTCTTCAATTGAGAGTTAAGTCTTTTTGGATAAATCTGAGCAGATCCACATATCCATAGGTCCAGGACTCCTGTTCCAAGGTGGCCCATTATGTAGCATGAGACTAACATTTTCACAGGATCCATCCATTCTTGCAAGCCCTTCATCGTTCAGCATGGTTCTGTTCAAAGATACCTTGCTGTCTGATATGTGGAACTCTTTATAAAGGAGTAGCTTAACCTAATGTTGTAGCAGCTACCCAGTTGCTGCAGTATTATATGCAAAAGTACTGTACCGTATTATGAAAGATTAGTATATACTATACATGTTCTTTGTACCCCTTCGGTTAAAATAAATTCATTAACCTAGATCTTAAATTGCAAAATAAGAACAAAACCAGTGCCAGTTATGAAACTGACAGTTCAAATGCTTAGTTTAATACACACAAATACTTATTTTATTTTCACAGGTTAAGACATTAGTGGAATTCCTCATTGATAACTACTTTGAAGTATTTGGGGAGGATATATCTCTGCTCTTCAGTCCATCAGCTGATGATTCACTGGAACACACAGACAGCTCCACAGGTACTATGATGTGTTGATGTATTTTACATATTGGGTGTACTGGACCCACTTTAGATTTGGATAAATAACATCCCTGTATATATTTATGCATGGTATCTGGTCTATCAAGTTCTCGAAGCACATTTATATTAAAATTTTACTGAAAGTGCAGAGGTTTTCTGGGTGCCAGACACAAACTGACAATGTTATTTTATTGGAGCATGCTCTACATGCTAAAGAAATCACATAAAATGACAATATCCCACAAGGCTAGACTCATTCCCAATGCCGAGCATCAGCTGCTCATACAGTTTATAAACTCATAATATTCATAACCTTTGATAGGACTCTATGCTGCAAGGTGCTGAGTGCCCTCAGCTCCCATTGAAGTCTGACCCCATGGATTTTAAGGAAACCCACCACCCTTTTTCATATAAATGGATTAAGAAGATTGTTCCTAAAAAGAACTATGAAAATTGAAACAAATGTGCCCCATTAGGAAGCTATAGAATATAGTGATTGTTCATAGCTGGGGGGGGCTTTCTACTTGTTTTCTTCTATCCCTATTCGTAAAACTGTTTACCTTCCTTTCTCCCCCTTTAGCCCTCCAAAAAATATTATGCTACAGTTAGTTGGGTATATACCTGAATTTAGTGAATTTGTCAGATAAGAATTCTTGAGGTGTTCGACTGAACTACATGGGTCAGATTCTCAACTGGTATAAGTTGCTGTAGTTCCACTGAAGTCAATTTACATCAGCTGAGGATCCGGCACCATAACTATGAATAAATGGAGATCGGCACATCAATAATGGTTATTTTCAAGTTTTTGCTTGGCATGTAATGTACTGACAATTTCTTCCTCTCCCACAGAACTGTTATCTCCCACTCAGCAAAATGACTCTGCCTACGAAAGCACTGATCCCGAGGCTGAATGCAGCTCCAGCATTTCTCAAATCAAGCAGCTCCAGAAGGCCAAAGGGAAAACCAGTAGCCTGAGCAGCAGAGACCCACAATGCCAAAAACCACAGGACCTCCCCCCCTCTGCCTCTTCACTAACCGTTTTTAAAAACTCCATAAGCACACTGGATAGGAGATTCTCTGAGCCAGACATGTCCTTGCAGGACTGCCTTGAAGGCAAGATAAGGAGCCAGAAGCTAACCAAAAGTGAGGATAACTTCACCATCCAGCAGGAACAGCTGAGGTTGCAAGGTCAAGAACTGGAAAAGCACCTGCCAGGGGAATTTTTTCCTGGAGGTCACTATAGGACTAAAAAGCCACTAAACTTAAGTGTGAAAACCATCTTGCCATCAGAATTATCAAGTGGCTCATTACCCAAAACATCCTCCAACTGTTCCTTGGATAGCTCCTTATCCAATTCTGACTGCTCTGTCTTTACCAGCTCACCATTAGTTTCTCCTTCCAGTCCCAAGAGAAACTTCGTAACCAGACCCCAGTCCTTTTCCACCAAGACTGCCGATGAAAATGACACACCCATCAGAGAGATCAAAAAGCACTCCATGTCATTTTCTTTTGCAACCCGCAAGAAAGTGCTAACAAAAACCCAAAGTTGGGAGCCTGGAAAAGCTACGGGCTTTCAAAGAAACAGCTTCAAGAAGGACTCAAAGAAAGAAAATCAGTTTTCAGGCAGAATAGTCCAGGAACACTGTACCAACAATGGCAAACCATCTGCGGTATATCAACCAAGATCTCGTTTCAGGTCAGCTGATGAGGTGTTTAGAGAAGTGGACCAGAAAAATCCTGGCAAACCACCATCGTATGAAGAGGCTACTAAAAACTGCCTGGCTGCTAAGGTCCCTTCATACAGTACCTTAACAGTTCAGAATATGAGAGCAACTGTGTCAAATCAAGACTCTTTGCCTCCTCATCCATGTCTCAGCAATAGAGAGGTTACAACAGATACGGATCAGAAGGATCTACCCTCTGACAGACTTTTTGTGGTAAATGATTCTCAGATACAAACTGAAACCATTGACATTGGAATAAATTCCCGTGCAAGTTTACCTGTAACCCCTCGAGTTTATCGTCTCAGGACTATGTCTGAGTCCTATCAAAAGAACAAACAAGAGTATCTGATACGACGATGCAGTCAGCCAGTCTTTGAGGTTGACCAGATCAAATATGCTAAGGAATCCTATGTTTGAATAGACTGTCCATTCTCAACACAATGTACAAATAGTTGTCTTGCAAAACATCGTCCACAACATTTTACTTTAAAAGGACCAAGACTAAGCTAGCTTGGCGTGAACACTTCTTTTGCATAAAGCTTTTCTGAAACTGGGTGTCAGCCTAATGTATCATGTTTTTCCAGCATTGGGTGTGTGTGGTGCATTATAATGTAAAAAAGTGTATATACTGCACATAATATATTACACTGAAAGAAAATAGTAGAAATGTGAGAGCTGTGTGTTATAGAGTGTTGTGTTTCTATCCTTCAGAGGTCACTTTCAGGGCTGGGAGGGCAAAAATTTAGCCCACCTGCCTTTTCTCTTATATATGTATGAAGGCTTTGTGTAATTTGCTATATGTTTTTCCCCTCTAACATAATGAATTGCTGATTTTTTTTAATTTAAAAAATGGGTCAGCAATCCCTCAGTCCCAGAATTTGAGACATTAAAGATGGAAAATAACTGTTTCATCATCTAGTCCAGTCCCACCCTCTCCTAATGCAGGATTGCACCTCACAACATACTTTTCTAGCGCTCTGTCTGGTTTTAAATGACTCAAGCAATGTTTCCACCACTTACCTTGGGATACTACTTCACACTCTAATAACCCTTACTCTTACGAAGTTGCTCCTACTATTCAAGCTAAATTTCCTTTCTCTTGATTTTTATCTCATCACTTCCAGTTATACTCATTGTTGCCCTCCTAAACAATCCCTCTCCCTCCTTGGTGGTTAGGAGTGCAGCCTTACAACAACTAATCGGCATTATGATATAGTCAGTCATGATCTCCAATCAAAATCAGGGACCTATTTTATTAGGCATGTACCTATACAGTGTAAGAGACTGTCCCTGCCCTGAAGAGTTTATAGTCTATAATCAGGGTGCACAGAGGTGGGAGAAAGGAAGCATTGTTATCCCCGTTTTACAGAGCACATGAACAAGAAAAATCCTGCAAGTAAAACACTTCACACTCGAGCTTCCAAAAGCTCTTTAAAACCTACAATGAGGGACATTTTAGTTATAAAAAATACTTGACAGTGTCTTTTAACCTTACAAGAATAAAAATGACTGGAAGTGTAATGTGTTTTCACATGTAGTAACTCACATGTTAACAGCACTTATCTCCAGTTTATGGTTCAGTGCCTTGAACCAGGACTGAGGAGACTTTTTGGTTTTTCCTCCCGTGTAATTTCACTACAATAAAGCACTTTCTTCTGCACGTCTAATTGTTATTATATTTTATTCGTGGTCTCTTTCTTTTTACAAACGTTCACACACTATCTGCATAATGTGACATACCCGAGTAATAGGATAGCAACTAATTGCTAATTATTGATTAGCATTACTACTACTATTGCAGCTTTCAGAAATTGAGAGCTGAGTCTGGCCCTCAGAATATCTCTACCAAGGAACCAGGTTATGTTGGCACAAAGCAGCATTAGTTCTGGATGGGGGTGGGGGAGTTGCAAGGGGCTGATGCTGTGGGAAAGGTTGGTAACGTTTGTCAGAATGTCGGTGCAGGCAGGGAGATGGCAGACTGCTGAGGCAGCCGCTTTCCAGAGAACTTGCCTCCAGCAAAGCTCTCCAGAGTTGTCAGATCTTATGGTTTTACCACAAGTCCTGGGAAATTTGGTGTTTTACTTGAAGCCCCAGCTCCTGAACACAAGTGGATATGTAGAACCTCAGCTTCATTTTTAAAAACTTAAGACTTTAGCCCTAATAGTTGCAGAGGTTCCTTGATCTCTATTCCAGTGCCCAGACCCACTCCAGCCTGGGGCAGCCATTCCTGGGCTGCAATATTCTGAGTCACTCTGTGGAGATGGCACATGTGTGGTTCAGTCACAGCTGAAGCTGTGAGAGATTGGGCATGCTCAGTGAGGGCAGAAGCCTGAGATTTTAGCTGCTAGTCTGCACTGATCATGTGTAAACTGCAATTTTTCAAAGGCTCACAACAGCTAAATTTGGGCAGATTTTCACAGGAACACTTAAAGGCACATCCCCCCATATACAAGTCACTCCCTGCCAAAGTTCAAGTCACCATAATTTTTTAACATGGACAAAAATTGTATTTTCCCTAGTCTCGGTTTCAGAAATGACTGAACTGTTTTGGCTGACGTTTTCTGGAAAAGTTCAGCCTGAGACAGCCACACAGCATGGAAAACTTCATCCCAAATGGTTAAAGTTAGGCAAAGTTAGAAGCAACTGAAAACAATGTCTTATAATGGGAAATATTGGGAAACCTTAAGAACAGGTGGTGCTACCAGCCCCACCTTAATATAAAGATTTGATAATAGATATGCACACACTTCTACAAGGGCTATATAAATGTTTTTTCAAACTCAGCTAGAGGAATGTTCAAGCCAAAATTTATCTTGCCCAATTGGCTAGTTTTCTGTCCACATACACTGAGACGAGAACCATTCAACCCAAAATCGCTTGATCCAGAGCTCATAGTCAGTCATTCCCACCATAGCCAAACTAATGGGAGCTGGCAGTGGGGGAGAAAATACATACATGTATCTCCCATGCAGCATCTCCCTATCATGGAAGGGAGAAAAGGCAGAATATTCATGAAGTCCAATAATGATCTAAATGAGGCCTGGAGCTTAACTAGAAAGCACGGTGTTCTTCCCATCCTGCAGCTCATTAGTGATCATTTAGTCTGATCCCCACAGGCCATTTAACTTCCCCAAAATAATTCCTAGAGCAGATATTTTAGAAAAGCAACCAATCTTGATTTTAATATATCTACCTGGGGAACAAATATTTAATAATGGCTCTTCAATCTAGCAGAGAAAAGTATAACACGATCCAATGGCTAATTATTCTCCCTGTCAATAATCTACTCTTTCTTTCCAGTCTGAATTTGTCTAGCTTCAACTTCCAGCCACTGGATCTTGTTATACCTTTCTCTGCCAGACTGAAAACCCATTACTAATTATTTGTTCCCCACGTAGACATTTATAGACTGTAATTACATCACCCCTTAACGTACTCTTTGTTAAATTAAATAGATTGAGCTCTTTGAGTCTATCAACATAAGGCATGTTTTCTAATCTTATAATCATTCTTATGGCTCTTGTCTGAACCGCCTCCAATTTATCAACATCCTTCTTGAATTGTTGGCGTCAGAACTGGACACAGTATTCCAGCAGCAGTTACACCAGTGCCAAATACAGAGGTAAAATAACATCCCTATCCTATTCGAGGTTCCCCTGTTTATGCATCCAGGATTGCATTCATTCTTTTGGCCACAGCATGACATTGGGAGCTAATGTTCAGCTGATTACCCACCATAATCCCCAAATCTTTTTCAGTCACTGCTTCCCAGGATTGAGTCCTCCATCTTTTAAGTATGACCAACATTTTTTGTTCCACATGCATACATTAGCATTTAGCCATATTAAAATGCATATTGTTTGCTTGTGCTCAGTTTACCAACCAATCTAAATCTCTCTGAATCTGTGATCTGTCCTCTTTATTATTTACCACTACCCAAATTTTAGTGTCATTTGAAAACTTTATCAATGGTAATTTTATGTTTTCTTCCGGGTCATTAATAAAAATGTTAAATAGCATAGAACCAAGAACTGATCGCTGCAGGACCCCACTAGAAATACACCTGCTTGATGATGATTCCCCTTTTACAATTACATTTTGAGACCTATCGGTTGGCACAAATTCAATGAATTAAAAACTGGCTATGTTAATTTTATATTATTCTAATTTTTTTTAATCACAATATCATGTGGTACCAAGTACAGGCAGACGATGCATCCAAATGGAGCTCCTTGACTTCAACAGCGCTTCATGAAGCTGAAAGGGCCCACCCACGCATCGCTGTTTGAAAGATCAAGGCCTTATATGCTACAGTGGTGTGTGCTATAGACAACCTTACAATAAATAAAGATTAGTCTGAAATCACAAGCCACTTTTTCTTCAGCCTCACCAAAGCAATGTCGTCTTCTTGTACCATGCTCTTTGGGACCTTTCCTGTCATGTTTTTCTCTTCTCTGAGGCAAGGCATTGCCAGCTAAATTCCCATGGCTGCACAGCCTTGCAGCTATTAAGCCCCATGCAGAGGCTCAGGGCTACAGCAGGGAGAGATGCCTGGACCTGCCACAGCAAGGCAACACGCCCCTCCCCACCGGACGCAGCGCGGACCTGCCCAGGACTTGCCGCAGCGGGTGAAGAGGAACCCCTCCCCCGGCCCGGGCCCACCAGAGCTGCCAGGAAGAGGAGCCCCTCCCTCAGCCCAACCCAGCCCCGCTGGAGCTGCCACAGCAGGGGAAAGGTACCTCTCCCTCAGCCCCAAGCTGCTGCAGCGAGAGAGGGCTGGGGGAGTCCTCTCTCCCCACTGCAGCCCAGGGAAACCTGCACCCCAAACCCCTCATCCCTTGCCCCACCCCAGAGCCCACATCCCAACCCTCTGCCTCAGCCCTGAGCCACCTCCCACATGCCGAAACCCTCATCCTCACCCCACCCCAAAGCCTTCACCCCTAGCCAGAGCTCTCGCCCTCTGCCCCCAACCCTCTGCCCCAGCCCTGAGCCCCCTCCCGCATGCCAAACCCCTCGGCCTCACCCCCACCACATGAATATTGTTATGTGTGCCAATATGAAGTTGATATGTCACATATCACCTCCATATTGGTGCACATAACAAAATTTATTCCACACATGGACATAAAAAATTAGAGGGAATACTGATTGCCAGCATAATCTAGTACACCACTGCTTGCTATCTGTCCAGTCAGGGTCATGAAGTAGCAGCTCTCTCCCATTCTAGCTCACCCTTGTTGTCTGGGGAACACACCTACTTCTGGGAAATGGAAGAACCAAACAGATGCTGAATTCCTTGGGGTTGTTTTTTGGTTTTTGTTTTGTTTTTTTGAAAGATCTAATGCTGTATGTGAATAATTAATGATGATACACTGTTACTATCATGGATATGTCAGATTTTTTGTGTGCAGCAAACAAATGCATTGAATTTCTTCCACTGTCACAGTGCCATGAGGTCCTCCTAGAAAGTCTTTCACTTTGCTTCACAAGGATTCCAAATAAAATTCTTAATTCTGACGGACTCTCCCTTTTGGAATCATAACACCATTTTTGGCTTGTCTACATTTTCCCCTTTTTCCTAACATTTCCCACCATGGTTACTACCTGTGCACCTCTCCCAGTAGAAGCAACCGTGGGAGCACTAGTGAAGACCCATCGCCGGCTTTCAATTACTGTGTTGTCTAAGTCTGCTCAAAGCAGGGGTAAATGATAAAAGGGCCAGATTCTAATACCAGGGCCGCCCAGAGGGGCCAGGGGGCCCCCCCCCCCCACCCCCCCCGGGGCCCCCCCCGGGCACCCGAGCCGGCCTGGGGGGTCCCTCGGCTCCCGGTGCCTGGGGGGGCCTTGTGCGGCGGGCGCGCGAGCTTCTGCCGCGCAGGTCTTCGCCGCGGTCCCGCGGGGGTGCCTCTTCGGGAAGGACCCCCCGGAATTACCGCGGGAAGCCCCCGCCCCCGCGCCAGCTCGGCTCGGCGGCGGGGGGGGGGGGGCCACGGGCGGGTCTCGGGGGCGGCGGCGGGTCAGGAAGAAGGGCCCCCGCCCCGCCGCCCCGGGCCCCCGGAATCCTCTGGGCGGCCCTGTCTAATACTCTTACATTCAGTAGTTCCTTATGTAGTAAGATGAGGCCCTGAAACATAAACCCTTGTCTCAGAGGCCCGGTATGAGGCCTAAGGCCTGAACTACAGTAATGGTCAAGACTTTGTTAACATAAAGCAAAGTTAAGCTGTGAGCAAGAGGCAGGCCCTGCTCAGAGTCTGGCAAGGACAGGGCTGATATTGCAAAAATACACATACCTAAAATGTACTGGACACTAGAGATATAAACATATGTCAGGATGGTACCAGAACACTCCTATACTAGCACATTCCACACAGATAACAAGGAACATGCTGACCCAGCCTAAAAACAGGGGCAAAAGGGAAATATGATGGATGGGGTTGTTTTGATCGAACCAACATGTACAAGGTGATAGGCAGCACCTTACTATGTAGAGGGGTTGTACCTCAATACATCAGGAGTGAGGTGTAACTTGTTTGTACCTGTGTATACGAATGCACCCTTGAGGGGTTGCCTTTGTCTGGCCTAGGGGGCAGTGGAGAATCCTGCCACCGATTGAGCTGGTCCATTGTCAGAGAGCTAGCGGAACTGTAAACATCTGATCTGGGGATCTAGACTGTGTTTTGTTTGGCAATAAACCTGGCCAGGTGCCTTCGTACCTTATCAGAGTCTGTGGTCATTGGGGCTTCTCTTGGGGTCTGCTGTGCCAGCTATCTGCACATAGCCAGGGCAGCAAGCAGAGGGAACACATGCACACAGCTGACTGTTATCAACAGTGGACACAGCAGAGCACCACACTGGTGCCGTCTGACAACGTTACTACTACCCAAATTTTATTCATGCCTGATCCCCTCTGACACTGATAACACTGACAAATAAGTTTCTTATTTTGATAAATTTACTTTGCTTTAAAGATTGATTTTGTCACTATCCAATTAATTTCGAGAAGTAGGCTTGCAAGTTTTTTACTTTACATGATATAATATACGTTACAAAAGAACTCTACATCCTGCACTGACAAAGATCACTAGAGTTTTAAACAGGCTAGTATAGGAAACACTAACATCTTGCTGGTTCAACCAGGACTCTCTCTGGGTAGATCTACACTGCAGCTAAAAACCCACAGCTGGCCCATGCCAGCTGACTAAGGTTCACAGCAGCTTGGGCTAAGAGCCTGTTTAATTGTAGTGTCAATGTCGGGGCTCAGGCTGCAGCCTGAGCTTTGGGATCCTCTCATCTCACAGGGTTCTAGAGCCTGGGCTGCAGTCCAAGCCCACATGTCTACACAGCAATTAAACAGCCCCTTAGCACAAGCCCGGGCCAGCTGGGGGGGTTTAATTGCAGTGTAGACATACCCTCTGTGATAGGATCAGAGTACTTCATAGGCTAATATGCACTCCATTGAGCTGTGGACTAAAATGAAGCCGAGTACTTTCTCGAGATTTTATTTTTTTAAGTGAGATTGGGGTCTCCATAAAATGTTGATGGGAAAGGAATCTGAGAAACTAAGTTTTCCTCTAGTTCCAGACACAAATTTACCAAAAGTGCAAAGCTATACTTACCCAGGGTTCCAGCTTAGACTCATGTGTACTTCTGAAATTTGAAAAACCCAAACTCAAAATTACTAAGTGCAGCTATTTACATACACAAAACAGTTCCATACAGCATTCTCTCCTAACCTAAGGCATCAAATACCAATATACAGAAGTACAACATAAAACAAAAAAGATTTTAAACCCCAAAGGAAAACCCCTGTCTGAACTATTTTTAGACAGACAACAGGAATTGCTGTTCTGTCTCCAATCTGTTCTGCTTTTTGCTGCCTGAGCTCTATATCACAGCTGTGCTGCAGCTGTTTGATTGCACACCAGTACATGTTGACACCACTCCCATGGGCTGCAGATCACAATTTTAGGCAGCCTTCCACTGCACCTGAGCAGAGCTCTTGACTCAGAGAACGAAACTATTGTCCTGTTGAGTACTATGCAGGCCAGTGGGAAATGAGCCCAATACAAAAGTCTAGACACATAAACTAGGCACCTGAATGGAGTAGCAGGACCTACAAGGAAGATTAAGCATGAAGACAATTACATACTGGCCTCCAATGGCGAAGTAGTGAGTCACAGAGCTGCATTTGGGGGGCCTACCAGAGCACACAAGGACAAAGAAGAATAATTTCTTTCCACTTTGGGGAACCAGAGATGGGAAATGCCACAGAGATTTGGGACAAAAGGGGAATGGAAAGTAGCACACTCACATCTCATACACAGATGAAGGCTTGAGCGGAATGAAGTAGAAAAATTCCCTGAACTGCAGAGGATTTAAAACTGAAACAAAGGATCCTGGGGAAAAGAAAAGGGAACTTCTACTCTCCTTTTCTAGGAGCTCCAATCTCAACCATTCCCTGGAGAAAAACATGACTACATGAGGGCTGTCAGGCATCTTATGCTTCTATCAACTGGATTTCTCTTGAGAACCTCCTTTCCCCAGGATCCCCAGAAAGAAAAAAAAGCCACCTACATTGAACTAACAGACAGACACACAAAACCAACACACAAAAGAAATTTGAGTAGATCACACTGCCAAAGCCTCCAAAGCAAAAATACTATTTTCATAGTCTCTCCACTCCAATAAATCCCTTAATCCATTCCCTCTAATGGAAAGAAAATTAGAGATAGAAAAATTGAAAAACTGTGATTCAATATAATTCAACATTTTTATTCAATATAAAGCCCGTTGCCACGTAATATGCACTCTAATCATTCCACCTCTCTACTAATGCTGCAGAATGGATTCTGTTAATAGAACTACTTCCCCTCTGCTTTCACCTCATGTGGACACTTAGACCTGGGCAGAGTGGGTGGCAAATGCTATCACTCTGTTCCGGTCGTATTTTTGCACTCCCTTTGCAAGTGACTACATGAGGTGCAAGGAAGTGGAGCAACCAACTCTCAGGTCAGGGCCTACTACAGCAGAGCCAGTCTGCAGGCAACCTAAGGAGCACATCTGGCCTGCAGTAGGCTGCCTGATTGGTTAGCAGAATTAGCAGACTGGCTCTTAAGCCCAGCAGCAGTTCAATGGCAGCTCAAAGCATTTGACCATGGCTGTGATTTTTCTTGTGCCTGTTCACCCCTAGCCTTTGATTCTAACCCTTGGCTCCAATTCCTAATTACCAACTCCTGTGCTAACCACTAGGCCTGACTCCTGCTCCAACCAATGGGAATGATCACCCATGTCCTTGTCACTGACACAGTGACTCGTTTAGATATTCTGTCCTCACAAGTGTTTCAAACCTATAAATCACAAAGTCCAGGTGCAAATCACATACAACTATTATACCTAGGGTCTCCATTAATTTTTGTTAGCAACAGTAACTCCTAATTCTATTTTATAAATCTCCAGCAGAGCTAACTTTGACTAAAAGGAAACAGGAAACCCACAGTACTCTCTGGTTTCTCAGAATTTTGTTCAGTCAGTGTTTATCTCTTGTGTCATCAGAGCAATGTGTGACTACTCTCTAGCAGAACTTGTTAAAGCCTAGAATTCAGGAGGGGTGATTACAGTTTAAATAATAACAATAATCTATTTGGTTTACAGACTCTATGTGAAAGTCAGCATAATCCTCCTTGTGCATTCCTCTCTCATCCACACACACCCAGTTTCAACTCTCCCTGGATTTGTCCTCTGCTTAGACTACCCGATAGGTGTGCCTACTGGGGACTCTGAAATAGAAATTATCTAATTATCTTTGGGTTTTTTTCTATAGAGCTTATACCTATGCTTCACTTCTGTTTAAAGCTAACCTTTCTCCGTTGCTATGGTAAGTGTTTTGATTCACATTTCCTGTTTGCTTTGGGTGCAGCCAGTTCTAGATTCTTCATGCTCTTCCACAAAGGAGAGAGAAGGCCACTCTCTAGGTACATGTGACAAATAATAACTAAAATTACAAGTGTGTACCAGGGGTGCTGGAACAATTTGTATAGCGGGGATGCTGAGAGCCACTGAACCAAGCTGTAAACCCTGCATCTACTGGAAACCATCTCAAGCCAGCAGGTGCAGCAGCACGCCCCACATCTCGAGTTCCAGCACCTATGGTGTGTACACCTGAACAAATGGTTCAAGCAAAAATCTAAAGCCAGGTTTGTCTTCTGATCTATGTTTCACAGGCTGGATAATGACATGAGACAACTCCATCTTATTAAAGAAAAACAGCTCTTTATTCAATCAGCAATCCATGATCCTCCCTCCAGGTTCCATGATTACTATGATCAAAACTCAAACACTACATACTCAGTTCAACAGATGTCTCAGTTCAAATATTGCAATATTTTGCTGCACTGTACATTCCCATGCTGAGGCCTCTAAGACCTTATGCATATGGTCTAGGGAACAGGAGAGAGACACCACCTTCCTGTGTGTAATGCAGCATAGTTCCATGCTGTAGGACTGCAGAAGGGTGGTCTTGTTGTTAAGGTCCTAGATAGTACTAAGGATATAGGAGTTCAATTCCTGCCTCAGCCATAGACTTTCTGTGTGATCTTGGGCATGTTATTTACTTTCTCCATGCCTTGGTACCTCATCTCTAAAATGAAGATTATATTCCTCTGACTTCCAAAGGATTTGTAAAGATAAATTCATTAGAAACTTGTTAGGCAATCACATTACAGTGACAGGAGTCATGTAAACTGATATTCAGATCTCATTCCCAGCCTACAGACAGAGGGATAAGCAAGGCTGATGCTCTACAAATTTGTCCCTAGATAATGCAGGTGAATAATGACTGTATATGCCTGAGGGCATTCTTTGCCAAAAAATTAAAAATTCTGTGCATAATATTTTAAAATTCTGCAAGTTTTATTTGTCAATAAATAAATGCAGAGGCTCCAGCATGGCAGAAGGGAGCACAGGCCACTGGCTGCACAGAGGTGAGAGATCACCCTGCGACACCCCCACCCCCTGGGACACTGACTCAGCAGTGATGCTGTACCCAACCCTGACACAACACAAGGCCTGGACCTGTCCCAGAAACATATTGGGGCCCTGCATCTCTGCACCAGGCACACCAGGTATGAGGCAGGCAGGCTCAACTAGGCAGGATCCAAGTGTGGAGAGGCCCAGTGTGGGGGGATCGAGGTGTGGGGTGAGAGGGTTCTGTATGGGGCAATCTGGGTACAGGCAGCTCAGTGGGGGGGTCTATGTGTGGGGGGGATCTGGAAGCACAGAGGCTTGTTTGGGGGAGGTTCCAGGTGCAGGGGCAATGGGATTCTGCAGGGGCTTCCAGGTGAAGGTGGTTGGGGCTCAGTGGAGGGGTCTGGGTGTGGGGGTCTCAGCAAGGGAGTCTGGGTGCTGAAGGAGTAGGGCTTGGTGGGGGTCTGGGTGCAGCAAGTTGGGGGTCAGTGGCTTGGGGGTCTGTATGTGGGGGCTCAGGGTGCTGCAGGGGGTGGGACTCATCAGGGTGGGGGTTTGAGTAAAGGGAACTCAGTGGGGGGTGGTCTGGGTTCAGAGGTAGGGGTCAAGAGGCAGGAGGTCTGGGTGCAGGGGAGCTCCAGATGCAGTGGGGAGGGGTTGGGTATGGAGGGCTAGGGGGGTTCTGGATGTACAGGGTGAGACTTGGAGGGGGTGTCTGGGTATGGCAGGTCCAGATGCGCCAGGGTTGAGTGGATGGGGGAGCAACTCCCCATACAGTGATCCCCTCCCCCTGCAGCTGAGGAGCGATGCGGGGGCAGGAAGCAGGGGAGGATACTGAGCTTCCTGCAGCTGGGAGAGGTTTCTGGGGGTGGGTCTGACACAGCCCCAGCCACTCCTTGCAGGGGAAGAGGAAGTCCCATCCTCTCCTGCCTCCAGCCCAGCCAGGACTAGCAGCTGATCCCAGCTCAGGGTAGGAACCACTGGCTGGGGTGTTCATAGCCCCGTGGTGATTTACCTCTCTGCCAGCTGCCTGAAATTATGTACCTGCACTTCTAGGGAATGGTGCATGACTGATCTTGCAGCTTCCCTTTGCTTCCCTGTCAGAAAGTCATTTTTCTGTGCAAAGAAATCTGCGGGGGAAATGAACTCTGCACACACACAGTGGTGCACAATTCCCCCAGGAGTAACTATAGATGCAGTGGAATTGAAAGGAAGAAAAAAGGTAGCTGGAATACAAATTCAAGGCTTCCTTAATAGCAGAAGAAAACAGAGTGTTTCAGTGGGGAAATGAAAATGTCCTTCTTGTCAGGGTTGAGAAGAGGGTGGACAGGGAGATTCACTGCCATTTGCACTTTAAAGATCAGGGACCAAACTGAGACCTAGTACCAAGCAATGCCCTACTCTTTTTTCCCCACTGTTTTCCAAAACATATACACACCATTCCTCACCCTTCTGCATTCTAGATCAGGCTGTTTCTTATTTCCTCTCACTGCCTGGGTACCAGCAAGAGGGTCTTTGAGAGCATAAGAAAAACAGTCTCCTTGCTTAGTTCAGGTGCCAGGTATCACAGTGGGGTAAAAGTCCTGCTCAGCTACTACAGCTCCAGGAGAGAGCATGCTCAGTTGCTCTGGAGAGATGGTGTATGCAGTCTGATGACACAGGAGAGAAGAGGGGCTGGTGCATGCTCAGTACAGACAGAATCTTTGGAGAATTTAGTGGCCAAACTCTGACAAGTCTCTACTGAGGATATGCAAACTGTGATTATTTTTAAAAGGCTCATAACTCTGTGTGACAGTTACAGTATCCAATCAGATCTACTAACCAGACACTCAAAGTCCAGTTACTGTGGGCAGAGGAGGCAGGGAGGCAACAGGTCATCACCCGTGCCATGCCAGCCCCTATTCCACGAGGGCTGCCTCCTACCTGCATCAGGTGGCTACAGCTCCCAGCCCGGCTCCACATGAGTCCCTCCCAACCTGGGTAGGGTGGGGTGGGGTGAGAGGGGAGGGAAGGGAGGGGAGGGAGAGGGGGAAAGCAGCAAGTGACAGGGAGACGGGGGAAGATGAGTGAATGGGGGAAGGAGTGGGGCAGGGGCGGGGCCTCAGGGAAAGGGTGGGGCAGGGGCAGAGCCTTGGGGGGAAGAGACAGGGCAAGGGTGGGGCTTCAGGGAAGAGGCGGGGTGGGGGAGGTTCTGGCACTCCTGCTGGAGTGTACAGTTTTTAAAAACAGTAGAAACTCGAAGATACGAACACCAGAGTTATGGACTGACTGGTCAACCAGACACCATGTGAAAGGGAGAGGGACATGCTGTTTTCACACACACACACCCTCTGCCCAGAATGGGACAAGCTTGCAAACTCATGCCAGGATTGAGGAGGGAGCTCAGCTGCAGCTGAAGCCTGGCCTGGACTGTCAGCTGCTGGATCTGGAGCCCGAACTGCACTTTGCTCAGAGTTACAAACATTTCAGAGTTACGAACAACCTCCATTCCTGAGGTGTCCATAACTCTGAGGTTCTACTGTATTTCAAAATTGGCAACCCTAGTAGTCAGCTCTCTCAGAGTAAGAGTACAGTGATCTGGCTGCTGCAACTGGAGCTCTCGCAGGCTGGTTGATGACTTTCCAGCTTCTTTCCAAATCCCAAAAATTTAATTAATTAATTCTGTGCCCCTGTCAAGGCTGATTCCCCACTCTGGCACTTCAAGTGCAGAAGGTGGGGGGCTCACAAGGACCCTAAAAATTAATACTTGTCACTCCAGGCTTGTATTAAACTCCCAAGGTTACAGCTTTTCTCTGACCTTGGATTGGTAGATGCTGCCACCACCGAAATGCAAAACCTTTGAGAACTCAGGAAGGCACACTTGGGAATTCCTACCTGTGGGGTACCCTTGAGCCATTTCACCCCTCCTCCAGTGAAGATCTGAGAAAGAAAAAAAAAGGAAATCAGCTGTTGCCACCAGCTAATTAAACAATATGTGCACAAACCTCTTAAGACACAAAAATCCAATTCTGTTCTTAAAAAAGGTAAATGTTATTAGTAAAAAAAAGAGAAGCAAATACATCTGGGAATTTAGGCTTTTGCTAGATTAAAAAAAACAGCTACAAGGATTAAGCATCAAGAATAGCTCTCTTGAGGTCCAGCTTAAAAGGGATAAACCTAATCGCGTCTTCCTAGACATGTCCTGATCTACTTACATATCTGGGGGTTTAGATGAGTAGTTTCTAGGTATGATATGGATGATTTTTCATACCTGGCCCAAGCTTCTCACAGCATAACTGCTCCCTGTCTGCCTCTCCCCGAGAACAACAGACAGATAGACAAAAGGGGAGTCTTGTTTCAATTTTTAAAAGTTCTAGCCTTCCCTTTGGCTCTTTTGGCCAATTGCCCACTCACTTCTTTTTACCTATATATAGCAATGAGATTTTTTAACCATTTACAGGTAGAGCAATTAGAGGACAGCTACTAAGAGGGATTTTATAGCTACTAACTGGCTGAGTGTCCATAAAAGGGAGCTCCCCCCACCTTCATTTATCACAGCCCCACCAGCCCAGAAATAATTATGCACTCCCAGACCTCTATCTGCCCATCCTTCAGCCCATCAATGTATTATGCGCTCAAACTCCCAAACCCACATCTGTCCCTTGAAGCACCTCCACTCCCTCTGCAGTTGCAGTGTTTCTTCACATACGGACACCCCAAGTCTGTTGTTGCCGGAATGGAGAGGGAAGGATGAATAGACTGACCTATTGTTCATGTGAGGAGAGGGAGAGGAGGGAGCAAAGCCAGACTGAGGAGCTATTTCTGCTCTTCCCCCCCCCCCGAGAATGGTACCTGCCCCCTTTGACCTCTCCCCTCCCAAAAATCTCCTCTGGGCTTCTAAGGGGGAGCTCTGCCCACCTCTTGTAGCAGCCCAGTTTGGCTGCCTTTCCCCAGGAGGCTGGGAAGTGGGGAGGCAGCCAATCAGAGGGAGTTTTTCCCCAGGGAGGGGTGGAACTCATGTGGAGGCTGGAACTTCCAGCATCATTGAGAGACTGGTTCAAGTAAGGTCCAAAAACACATTCTTGGTGATGAAATCATGAGAACTGGCAATGCTGCACAGTTTCTCCAAAAAATTCTTACAACCAATTCATTAATGTGGGCAAAACAACTTATTTTCCCAATTTTGTTCTCTGAAATGGATAAACCATTTTTGCTGAAACCTTCCAAACAACTTCAGCCTGGGGAAGACACTGGTCATGGAAATTTTCAGTCTGAATGGTTAAAGTTTGGCAAAATTATAAGCAATTTAAACTAGGATCTTATCATAGGAAGTGTCAGGTAAGCTTTTTCATAGAGTCATGGAGTTTTAAGGCAAAAAGTCTGATCTCATGTATAACATAGGCAATTAAATTACACCAAGTTACCCCTGTATTGAGCCCAGTAACTTGTGTTTGGCTAAAGCAGATCTTCCAGAAAGGCACCCAGTCTTGATGTGAGACATCAGCAGATGAAGAATCCACCATTTCCCCTGGTAGTTTGTTCCAATGCTTAACTAACTTCACGGTTAAACATTTGTGCCTAATTTCTAAAATGAATTTGTCTGGCTACAGCTTCCAGACATTGGTTCTTTTTATGCCTTTCTCTGCCAGATTAAAGAGCCCTCCCAGTATTTTCTCCACAAGAAAGTACATACACACTGTAATCAAGTCACCTTTCTGTGTTCTTTTTGATATATTAAACAGATTGAGCTCTGTAAAAGGAAAAGGAAAAGCTGGAAAATTTGACTGTCAAGCTTATGCTCATACTTGTCAGACGGCTGGCATCAGAGCCTACCCTACTGTTAAATTTTATCCCTCCCAATGAGCAAAGGTAAACATTAGTTTAAATATGATTCACACAAACCATGATGTGAGGACTTCCATGGGCCAGACACAGGTTTGATACAAGAGTGGGTGGGTGAGATTCTGAGGCCTGCGTTGTGCAGGAGGTCAGACTAGATGATCATAATGGTCCCTTCTGACCTTAAAGTCTGAGTCCTTCACTGTAGTGCAAGGGACTTTCCTGTAAAGACAAAAGAATTACAGTGACACCTTGTGGTGAAAATATCCTTTTACATCAGTTTTGATATTCTTGAGACTTGTCTGACAACAAGCTGCTGATACTGGTGCTTCTAATACAGTATTTCTTCTGCTCCATAGAAGTTTTCTAAAAAACACACACGATACAGTATTGTAAGTAGAAGTATATCCACTAAAAATATTATTTCTAAAAATAATCTAAGTAGACAACTGGCCCAGGAGTTTGAACCAAAAGCATAACTAGAACTATAGCTTCTACTTAATATTTCAAAATGACTAATAAAATAAATAAATCAAACATATAAAAATTACCACTTATTCTCATTGAATGGAAACATACGTTTCTTCATTCATCCATCATTTGGAGAGGCAGCTGGATCTAGTGGATTGATTTTAGGAGTTTGTGTTAATATTTATAGGTGCAACTGTCTAAATTTTCTCACAAATCAGATTGTTAAATACCCATAAAAATTGAGATTAGGTTTAAAAATCAATCCTTTAATGTTAGAGTCTATTTTATATTATGTTGTTAGTGAATTTTATTAGGAGGTGGTCTGATAAATTTGGTAGAGATGGAGCCAAGCAATTAATTGAATCTGGGCCTGAACTTTCCTAAAGTTCAAATAAGCTAATTCATTCTAGCAAGGAGAATCATGTATGAACAGATCCTGCTCCTCTATTTTCTGGTTGGATTTTAATAATCATAATTTTATTTGTATACAATTTCTCAATTCCTTTAGAATGTTTTATCTGTATGTGTTTTCCATTCATTTTTGACAACATATGTGATCATTCTGTAACTGATATAAAAGGAAATAATGTATTAATTCTAAAGTATCAATGCAATTGGAAAAATATTTGAAACACTTAGAAGAAAACAATATTAATATGATGTTCTTAAAATTGTAATAAAGTTGATAAGATTATATACATATATGAGAGCTATTAATTTCTAACATGCATATACATATGGGACTATTATTTTAAAAGGTCCTTGTGAAAATTCTATCAATGCTAGATAATACATGAAACTCTAGAACAGACATGTAAACACTGTGCTTTTCCATCTTAGCATTGTTCAAGTGCTGATATCATAAGAAAAAAGTTACTTTATAAAGGTACATGATGAAATGAAAAGTAATTCATCTTTTGTGATATATACAAAAATTGTCAGTGAATGAATGAATAGAAAACTGTCAGTTAATGAGGGGACCAGAAACAAGTGGGTGTACGTACAACAAAGCTGGCAAAATACACAGTAAATTCCCAGTCCTTTAAACACTTACTCATGTGCCTAACTTTACTGCTGTCAGGGTTCCCTCCCCATTCTGAACTTTAGGGTACAGACGTGGGGACCCGCATGAAGACCCCCTAAGCTTATTTCTACCAGCTTAGGTTAAAAACTCCCCTATTCTTTGGATTAAGTAATGCTGCCACCACCAAGTGATTTAAACAAACATTTAGGGAGGGCCACTTGGAGCCCTACCTTCCTCAAATATCCCCCTAAGCCCCTACACCCCTTTTCCTGGGCAGGCTTGAGAATAAGCTCTCACAAATTGGTACAGGTGAACACAGACCCAAACCCTTGAATCTTAAAACGATGAAAAAACAATCAGATTGTTAAAAGAAGAATTTGAATTAAAGAAAAGATAAAAGAATTACCTCTGTAAAATCAGGATGGTAAGTGCTTTACAGAATAACAAAAGACTCAAGAACATAGAGGATCTCCCCTCTAGGCAAAACCTCAGAGTTACAAATCCAGGGATAAACCTCCCTCTAGACAAGGAAAATCACAAGCCAAAATAAAAGTAAGCTAACACATTTTGTTATTATTATTTACTAATTCTAATTGAGTTGGATTGCTTGCCTTCTTGATCTGTCTCCAGCAAGCACACAGAACAGACAGACCAAGAACAGACAAAACAAAACCTTTTCCCCCTCCCCAGATTTGAAAGTATCTTGTCCCCTTATTGGTCCTTTTGGTCAGGTGTCAGCTAGGTTACCTGAGCTTCTTAACAACTTTACAGGTAAAAGGAATTTTGTGCCTCTGGCCAGGAGGGATTTTATAGTACTGTATACAGAAAGGTAGTTACCCTTCCCTTTATATTTATGACAACTGCCATGAATAATCCCACTGAAATCAAGCTTGATGTTCACTGGATCAGAGTCTAAGGGTATGTCTGCATTGCAATGACATGGCTGCAGCTGTCCCAGGTCAACTGATTCAGGCTCACGGGGCTTGGGCTGCCAGGCTATAAAATTGTAGTGTAGATGTTCCGGCTCAGGCTGGAGACCAGGATCTGTGATCCAGTTGGGGGGGGAGGAAACCACACACTGTCATTTTTAGCCCAATTGCAGTGTAGACATACCTTACATGAGTGGGTTTGACCTACAGAAATGGGGAGTAGAAGAAAAGAATGTGACAGGGAGATCTATTTTACAATACAACTTCATTAATTTGCAAAACGAATCATGATTTACTGAATTCTGAGCATAAGTGAACATTTAAAAAATCAAAAATAATGCATCACAACACATATTTTGTTATTTTGACAATTGTTCAGTTTAATTATGATCATACTTCACAATATACTATATGTTTTGTAAAAGTAGTTGTGAAGCTATAATAAGAGTCCTTAAACATGTGATGAGAAAGGGTGAAAGATTGCAATTTTTGTGTGCAAATTATATGGATTAGTGTGGTTTGTATTGTTTATTAGACAATCTATCAGTACATCAGATATGCATGTTTAGGCCAGTTGGCATCTAACAACATGAACAAGCCACACAAGGTTTCATCTTATTGTTTATGTCAACCATAACTCCTCGGAAGAAATGCAGTATTACAGAACCAAATTTTTCAAGGGGACTCTATCCAGCTTCCATTTTTGCCCACATTTTTGTGCTTTGCTATAAACAGAAAATATATAGTTGTATTTGGCTCAAAACTTGTTTTGACTTTAGTTAATGTTTTACAGGATGATACTACTTCTACTAGCTCCAAGAAAACATGGTTTTTGTGACAACCCAAGAAGGCCTCTTCCTCAAACCAAATGGGTGTCTGTGTAAGTGATGAAGTACAGACAGGATCATTAGCCTGAGGTGCAGAAAGAGGGGTAGTCACTGGAGAATCAAATATTTTTCTTAATGACCCCGCTCCTGGAGTCAGGTATTTATATGAGACTCAGCTTTTTTTATTATTTTATTTTATTATGTACGTTTCTAGCCATCCTGAGAAAAGCTTGAAACCCTAAAGGTGGAAAAAACCAGCAGACATGAAAAGCACCAACAAATTATTCTTTGTTGAATCTCATATTTGAACTTATTTTATGATGTTTAAAGGGCCTGACTCATAATCTTTGTACAGTGGGGACAGACAGATTGCATCTCTCCCTCGCACACACGCCCGCGTGTGCCACCTGCAGGTGTGTAAGGAGCCGGGCAGGCAGAGCGGCACAGGGTCAGGAACAGCGGCTCCCGTCCATCACAAGCCCAGGGAAGCGTGACGGCCGGCGTGCGCATGCGCACTGCGCTGGGCTTGCCTCCCGAACCGGAAGTACCCTGTTGCCGGCCGGGTCGCAGTTTATCCTGGAGACGGTTGTCAAGGAGCGAACGCCGCGTCGCTGGGCAACAACAGACCGAGGATTGTTCGCGGGGCCCCGAGGCTGGGCTGAGCCCCGCGGCCGGCAGCCCCCGCCGCGGCCATGGCCACGGCCTCCATGCTCCCCGCGCGCAACCAGGAGGCGGCGGCTGCAGCCAGCGGCACCTACAGCTCCTGCAGCCGCCCCCGGGCCCTGCCCGCCCGGCGGAGATACCGGGGCGCCCCGGGACCCAGCGAGCAGTGAGTCCGCCCGCGGCGCCCCTGCAGCCCGCACTGCCCAGCCCGCTCAAGCGCGCCCCGGGAGCCTCGTCCCCGCCCCCAGCGCCCCCGCCCCTTGTCCCTTCTCCGTCCCGTCCCCGCCCCTTCTCCCATCCCGTCCTCCAGGGTCCCCCTGTCCCCACCCCAGCGTCCCCTGACCCCATCCCATCCTCTAGCGTCCCCTGACCCCCATCCCCAGGATCCCCTGCCCCCTGTCCTGTCCCGTCCCCCAAGTCAGTATCGGTGTAGTGAATAAGTGAATGGGTGGGGTGCGACCCTTGATTCGTCAGGGAAGGAAGCGGGTTATTTCCCTGGTCAGTGGTCTCAGTTACTCAATGTGGTATTGATGGTGTCCTGTGATGTGTTCCGTATAAATGTCTCTGGACCACCTGATGGTGTCGGACACCATGAGCAGTCTCATGAGCCGGGCGTAGCGTCGACCGACTCCGCACGCTCTCAGAACTGGCTTGTTGCGGGGGTCCCAAATGTGACTCAATCCATAACTAGCTCTGTTGATTTTGTTCCTTTATGATGTGATGTGTTACAGAGAGGAAGAACCTGTTCGCTATGCGAACCTCATGTACGATAGGAGAGTGGTACGAGGCAACACTTATGCCCTTCATACATTACCTTGGGTAGGTTCTGTTTACATAAATCTTATTATAGCTTTGTTAAAAACTAAGAGTCCATAGAACTATTATAGAATCATATTTTTACCCATTTGTACTTTAATTTTACATAAAGCACAATCATGGGTTCTCCTCTTGGATTAATATGTGAGTGTTTTCACAGTTTTAGTTTCTAGAAATTCTGTAATGTATTTTCATGTGAACTTCCACTGTTCAGATTTTGTTTTAACAGTGTTGGGAAAACTTTAGATTAAGATGTTTTCTCCTTTTTCATTTCCTTTTTGTGTATATGCTATTGAGTATAAGCCAGCACAACTTTATTTACTTCCCGGTTTGTTCATCAGCATCTCAGTGATATTAGCACAACTCTGGGAATATTGTTTCTAAGTTAACTTGTGCTCACTTATCCTGTAGATGCAGGACTATTCCAGTAAGTGAGCAGTAGACACTTAGTACATCCTCTCTACACACACACACACATACATCATTTGAAAGCTTATGTCGGTGTTAAGATGATGTATGATGTGGAGCTGTGAAGTGGTGCCATTACCATAGAAATCGGGATAAACAGTGACACTATCAACATGTTAAAATGACCACTTTGGGACAGTTCCTCAGATTTGTCACCTAAAAAGAATGGCTCGGGTTTGGGAATCTCCCTCACATCCTCAGTCATGAAGACCGATGCAAAGAATTCATTTAGTTTCTTCACAATGGCCTTATCGTCCTTGAGTGCTCCTTTAACGTTTCAATCCTCTAGTGGCCCCACTGGTTGTTTAGCAGGCTTCCTGCTTTTGATGTACTTTAAAAAAAATTGTTTGTGATTACTTTTTGAGTCTTTGGCTAGCTGTTCTTCAAATTCTTTTTTGGCCTTCCTAATTATATTTTTACACTTTACCTGCTAGAGTTTATGCTCCTTTCTATTTTCCTCACTAAGATTTAACTTCCACTTTTTAAATGATGCCTCTTTGCCTCTCACTGCTTCTTTTACTTTGTTGTTTAGCCATGGTGGCACTTTTTTGGTTCTCTTACTATGTTTTTTAATTTGGGGTATACATTGAAGTTGAGCCTCTATTATGGTGTCTTTAAAAAGTTCCCATGCAGCTTGCAGGGATTTCACTTTTGGCAATGTACATTTTAACTTCTGTTTAACTGACTTCCTCATTTTTGTGTAGTCCCCCTTTCTGAAATTAAATGCTACCATGTTGGGCTGCTGTTGTGTTTTCCCTATCACAGGGATGTTAAATTTAATTATATTATGGACACTATTACCAAGTGATTCAGCTATCTTCACATGTTGGAGCAGATCCTGTGCTCCACTTAAGACTAAATCAAGAATTACCTCTCCTCTTGTGGGTTCCAGGACTAGCTGCTCCAAGAAGCAGTCATTTAAGGGATCAAGAAACTTTATCTCTGCATCCCATCTTGATGTGACATGTACCAAATCAATATGGGGATAGTTGAAATCCCCCATTATTATTGAGTTTTTTATTTTTATAGCCTCTCTAATCTCTCTGAGCATTTCGCAGTCAATATCACTATCCTGGTCAGTAGTATATCCCTACTGCTATATTCTTATTACTCGAGCATGGAATTAATATCCATAGAGATTTTATGGTACAGTTTGGTTCATTTAAGTTTTTTCTTCATTTGATTCTATGCTTTCTTTCACATATAGTGCCATTTCCCCACCAGCACTACCTGTTTTGTCCTTCCAATATATTTTGTACCCTGGTATTACTCTGTCCCACTGATTATCCACATTCCACCAAGTTTCTGTGAAGCCTATTAAATCAATATCCTCATTTAATATGAGGCACTCTGTTTCACCCATTTTATTATTTAGACTTCTAGCATTTTTATGTAAGCACTTTAAAAACTTGTCACTTTTTAGCTGTCTGCCATTACATGATGTCATTGAATGGGTCTCTTTTTCAGTTGACTGTTTCTCATTAGATCCTATCTGTATTTTATCATCTTCCATCCTCTTTTCCTTACTAGGACATAAAGAACCTCCATTAATAGATCCTCCCCCAAGGGATGTCTCTATCCGAGCCACGTGCTCCTCCGCACCTGTCGGCTTAGTTTAAAAACTGCTCTATGACCATTTTAATTTTAAGTGCCAGCAGTCTGGTTCCATTTGGTTTAGGTGGATACATTATAGCCCTTTACAGAGAATTGTTGGGCCTAGTGTTCACAAGCAATGCTTATTTGAAGCAGAGGCATTCAATGTCTTGTGATATTTCTGATTAATATTTTAGAGAGATTTAGTTTCCAGAGAATGTTCTCCAACAGATCATTTTTAGAGTAGATCAACTTTTGGATTTAAAGGACATTGTACTCAAAAGTGACTTTGTGGAAATAGTTCCATGGTTATTATCTCTTTCTGATTACATATCAAATTTGCTCTGTTTATAAAGTTTAAAAAATGGTTTCCTAACTGACAATTCTGCAAATGCAATATTTGAATCTAAAAGTCATGGGTACCTTCTGGCTCACCCTTCACCAACAATAAAGATTCTGTAATCAGAAGCTAGTAAACAATTCTGTTGACAATATGCAACCTAGAACAGAATCCTTTTCACCCTCATAGCTGTCTGGGCTGTGCTCTGCTAACTGGAGTAAAAACTTGCTTTAGACAATAAAGTAAGCCTGCAGGCATGACTGAAAAATTTCAGAGAGCAAGTCTGTTAGTAAACTCGTGCCATTTTTAAACAGCTTATATTTCAAAATAGAACCACACTTTTAAGCTATTGGATATTTCCAAATAGCACATTACTTCCTTAGCCCCCTATCCTGCAAAGATTTACACACCCATTTAATTTTATGCACTGAAGTCCATGGGACTACTCACAGTATGTAAAGTTAAGAAGCTGTGGAAGTCTTTGCAGGGGCCATATCTTAGAGCAGATCTAAATTATTTGATTTGTAGAAATTTAAAAAAATCACTTATATTTAGAAATTATTTAGTAGTAATTTTGTGTACAATTTGTGCTGGAGTTTTTTCCTGCAAAACTAAGAAACTTTTTGTATCAACCCCCAGACTGCTCAGCCTGACCCTCTTGAGTTCCAAAGGCAGCGAGAGGCTCACAGGAAAGCACTTGCCAGAAAACGAGCAAAAGAGCAGCTTCAGTCAAGAACTCCAGAGCCTGTAGAGGGCAGAAAGCATGTTGATGTGCAGACAGGTAAAATGTTGAAAAAATCTTGATCTAACATTAAAAACAAAAAACTTTTCATTGATCCATATTAACATACTTAGTTTAATTCACATTGTTAATAGTATTGTAGGAGGAGCTGATAGTAACATCAGTAGTTAAGGTTGTCTGTCCCTTCCGATTATAACGTCCTGTTTTCAAGTTGTTTACAACTTTAACAAATTTATCCATTCAGGCTGAAATTTTCCATGTTTGGTATCTGGCTCAGGTTGAAATTTTTTTTGAAAGTTTGGACAAAAACGGTGGAGCCATTTCCAAAACTAAAGCTACTGTTAGGAAAATAAAGAAAAACTACATCTTTTTTTAGCCCTCAATGGTTTGTAGCAGGAACTTGAAATCTGGCAAGGGGGTAGATTTCAGGTCTGTGCAGTGTCTTTAGCTGCCTCTGAAAATCTGTTCAGATTTGGCTGAGCTGTACACTGGGAAAAATGCCATTTGCACATGCTCACAGGACACTTGATCTTAATTTTCTGAATTTTCCAGTGACATTGAACCTGCTCCCAGGCTCAAGTGAGCATCCCGCCCTCCTGTTTCCCAATTGCAGCAGCAATGGCTTTCCCTCCATTTACATTTCTTTTGACCCAATTAGTTCTAATCTCTTACTTTATCCACTGAATAGTGTTAATAATCTTGTACACTTCCCAGCCCTTATTACTGAGCAAGGTCTTGTATCTCAGTCCTTCCCCTCCATACACACATTTTACAGATGAGAAACTACTCAGATTCTCATTTGTCTGAAGGTTATTTCTGAAAAGGTAGAAGGAGAGCCCATGTCTCAGTACAGCAGACCTACTCTCATCCACTTAGTAACTGCCTCTCAGAATGAACATACCATGGAGAATTAAAACACACACACATTTTAAACATAGCTGGTAGTAGATATACTATCTGTGGCCTTTCTTTTAACGTGCTTTATCAGAATTAACTCCACCTGCAACAGTATTTCACAAAGTGAGCTAAAACCTGATAGTCTATGCGTAATCAAAATGACCTCATCAACTTCTGAAATCTGACAAATGAAATATCACTTTATGAATCATATCCCATTAAATATATTAGACACTATGGACAATGGGAGAATGGTAGCTCCTACACAGAAAAATGGGTGTAAATATTACATTGAGACTTTAACTTTGTAGTAATCATTTTATTGTACATTATTTTAATATGATAATTTACCTCTGTTAACAATAAGTTTGCCACATTGGCTTTTTGTGAAAAACAGAATCTTACATACAGTATTCATCACTATTGCTTCATAGAGTTGTATCTGGAAGAGCTTGGTGACCGCATAATAGAGGTTGATGTGGAGTGTCAAACAGATGCTTTTCTGGACAGACCACCTACTCCACTCTTCATCCCAGCCAAAACAGGGAGAGATGTGGCCACACAGATAGAAGAAGGAGAGGTACAAATGCAAATTTGGGTCTGCAACCATAGCAACATTTCTTATGTACGAAATAAGTTTGTGATACAAAATGAAGAGTTTAACTCAGTCAAGAAACATTTCAGAAACATGGAGGAACTACTCTTTGTAGAGAGATTAAAAATTCCCTATAATGTCTAGAGTACTTTACCGTGAGGATAATGATAATGTTAAGGAAAATGCCTCACCCCGAATGCTAATGTTTTATTTCTTTGCAGTAAAAATTAAAACATTCAGAAATTCTCTGCATGTCTGAATAATAAAATTCAGTGTGAGGGGACTAGGGATGTGCATGTGAGCATGGTTTGGGTCCAGTCTAGCCTTTTGCCTCTGACTGGAGGCTGCAAAAGTGACTGTGTTTTGAAATGGTCTGTTTATTGGGCTCACCAGACAGACTTAGACCTATTGCACGTTGCTATGGATGCTTTCTTAAAGAGAGGGGAGCCTGAAAGGGTCTCAGACAGAGAGAGAGGCTGAGCTGCTGAGGTGGCAGGAACTACCGTTAGAGGAGGGGAGAGAATGACAGAACTACCAGTATTCATGTTTAGTGGTATTTAGTCTGGATCATACACATCACTTAGTGAGGACTGAATTAATTCTTTTTTAAAACTGTGAAATAACCTAAGTCTTCCATATGATCTGGTACTGCCCATCTACCAAATAGCACCTTATCCTTTGCTTCTCTTTTTGTCCCATTCTGAGTTCAGAATTTCACACATTCCTTGCTACAGTTGGTAACATTACAGCTGCACAAAACTGTCTTCCCAGCCCTGTGTTAGACACTAGTGATCTCACCAGCTATTGCAGATGTAAGCATTTCTGTTCACCTTGATAAGACTTTAAATTGATTGGGACCTGGATACATAAATCTCTGTTTAATTTGATTTCATCCTCAGCTCTTTGACTTTGACATTGAAGTCAAACCAATGCTAGAAGTTTTGATTGGAAAAATCATTGAACAAGCTTTGCTAGAAGTCATGGAAGAAGAGGAGCTGGCCAGTCTGCGGACACATCAGTATGCATATGAGGAACTACGCAATGCCGAGCTCGCTGAAGTACAACGTCTTGAGGAGCAGGAGAGGCGACACAGAGAAGAAAAGGTATCAATATGATAGAGCAGTCCAGCAATGTCAGTGTCTTGACCTTTGGTCTTCTGCAAGCTTGTATTCATTTGGCTTTACACCACTGGAAGACAAAGACAAAACCTAAAATAAGTTTGATTAACTTAAAGGGGCAACCTCAGGTTAGACCATTATAAAAATAGCTCGATTTAATGCCTTTACTACTGCATTTTTAGTAGTTTCCATACATCAGCAGAATGTTGTGGTTTCTGTAAAGTACTGATATTCAAACTAAAATGTAACCACTTCACAGAAATGTACCTCATACATAGCAAAGAACCTGACAGCATTTTGCCTTATGTATCTGATAAAATAATTTAGTCAAGCAGTTAACTGGAGATTTCCACAAAGATACCTCTCAAATGAATGCTTGCAGTGCTCTAAAGTGAAAAAGAAAACATCCAACTTCTTAATGCACAAAATCCTGAGTGTGCAAACACTTCTTTCATGGTCTGTATGTACCAAATGAGGTATATTAAAGTGCCCAGCCATCATTGTGTTTAACTTCTCAGCAATAAGCATTTTTTGGAAACAAAGGGCAGTATTTAGAAAATTACACCATAGACCGTAGTAACATTTTTTTAGATGTAATCTTTTTTAAAATGCTTAGATCCTGTAGTGGCAATCAAAAGAGCCGGAAATCCTCAGACAGCCATAAAGTGGCGGCGATAGTCATGGTTGCAGGACTAGCTGCATCTCTTTCTCCTTCTCTGGTCTCCCTGAGTGCACCCCATAAGATGTCAATTCTCATGCCCTTACCGTCTCTTGGGTGGAATTCTGCGGTTCTCCCACTCGTAGACAAAGTCCTCAGCTACAGTACCTTTGTGTATTGACTGTGCTTACCCAGCATGTCCACCTGGACTTTCTGCCTGTGGTTCTTCCCTTAGGGAGCTCTGACCAATAGTGACTGTTTTTGTTTAACATTCAGCAGTTTTATTTGTATTTTTAATACTATCATTTTATACTAAATAGAACAGAAAATGAGAGCGCTGAAAACTTCAGAAAATCTTTAAGTAAAACCAGATTTGCCTTTTCCCACACCAGAAGCAGACCTCCTGCCTTATCAACAATAGGGATTTCCATGTCATTAGCCCAATTCATGCTGAGACACCAGAGAAGGGCATGAAGTCAGCAAAAGCAAAATCACTGCTTTACAGATGTACCAAAAATAAAAAGAGTAAATGAAGGGAACCATTCTGCTGAAATGGCTGTGAATAATGTGGTTCTGGGCATTCAGCAGTTTTGAATATAATTTGTCCATTTTAAAAACATTTTTTCCACCTGACAGGTCCGTGTACACACAGGTGGACCCCATATAAGTTATGTGTACTTATCCAAGGAACAATTGACCTCCCCCAGTTTATATGCCTGTTGTGTGTTTTAAAAGTTCATGTTTTATTAAATTCTCCTTTTGGGGGGTTGGAATTAACAGCTAAAAGGCTGAAAATTTTACATATAACATTCCTTTGACAGGAACGTCGCAAAAATCAACAGTCACAATTGCTTCAAAAGCAGAAGGAGACTTCAGAGAAAATTGCAGCAAGGGCATTTGCTCAGCGTTACCTGGCTGATCTCATTCCTTCAGTCTTTAGCAGTCTTCGTGAGAGTGGATATTTCTATGATCCTGTAGAAAGAGGTTTGTACTATTTTTTTTTCTTTACAGAAAGCATGTAATATAACTAGGGCTGTCAAGCGATTAAAAAAATTAATCGCAATAAATCGCACAATTTAAAAAAATTAATAGTGATTTATCATATGATTAATCACACTGTTCACAATAACAGAATACCATTTATTTAAATATTTTGGATGTTTTCTACATTTTCAAATAAATTGATTTCAATTACAACACAGAATACAAAGTGTACAGTGCTCACTTTATGTTTATTTTTGATTACAAGTATTTGCACTGTATAAAAACAAAAGAAATAGTATTTTTCAATTCACCTAATACAAGTACTGTAGTGCAATCTCTTTATCATGAAAGTTGAACTTGAATTATGTACAAAAAACTGCATTCAAAAGTAAAACAATGTAAAATTTTACAGTCTGCAAGTCCACTCAATCCTACTTCTTGTTCAGCCAATCACTCAAACAAGTTTGTTTACATTTGCAGAAGATTATGCTGCCCACTTCTTGTTCACAGTGTCATCTGAAAGTGAGTACAGGTGTTCGCATGGCTCTGTTGTAGCCGCTGCTGCAAGATATTTACGTGTAAGATGCACTACAGATTCTTATGTCCCTTCATGCTTCAACCACCATTCCAGGGGACGTACGTCCATGCTGGTGACAGGTACTCCTCGATAACAATCCAAAGCAGTGCAGACTGACGCATATTCATTTTCATTATCTGAGGCGGATACTATCAGCAGAAGGTTGATTTTCTATTTTGGTGGTTCGGGTTCTGTAGTTTCCGCATTGAAGTGTTGCTCTTTTAAGACTTCTGAAAGAAATGCTCCACACCTCATCCCTCTCAGATTTTGAAGGCACTTCAGGTTCTTAAACCTTGAATTGAGTGCTGTAGCTATCTTTAAAAATCTCACATTGGTACCTTCTTTGTGCTTTGTCAAATCTGCAGTGAAAGTGTTCTTAAAATGAACATGTGCTGGGTCATCATACGAGACAGCTATAACATGAAATATATGGCAGAATGCGGGTAAAACAGAACAGGGGACATACAATTTTCCCTCAAGGAGTTCAGTCACAAATTTAATTAACACATTATTTTTTTAACGAGCGTCATCAGCATGGAAGCATGTCCTCTGGAATGGTGGTCAAAGCATGAAGGTGCCTACGAATGTTTAGCGTATCTGGAACATAAATACCTTGCAATGCCAGCTACAAAAGTATCATGCAAATGCCTGTTCTCACTTTCACGTGACATTGTAAATAAGTGGTCAGCATTATCTCTCGTCAATGTAAACAAACTTGTTTGTCTTAGTGATTGGCTGAACAAGAAGTAGGACTGAGTGGACTTGTGGGCTCTGAATTTTTACATTGTTTTGTTGTTGAGTGCAGTTATGTAACACACAAAAATCTACATTTGTAAGTTGCACTGTCACAACACAGAGATTGCACTACAGTACTTGTATGAGGTGAATTGAAAAATACTATTTCTTTTGTTTATCATTTTTACAGTGCAAATAGTTGTAATAAAAATAATAAAAATAATATACACTTTGATTTCAATTACAATACAGAATACTATATGAAAATGTAGAAAAACATCCAAAATATAATTTCAGTTGGTTTTCTATTGTTTAATAGTGCAATTAAAACTGCAATTAATCGCGATGAATTTTTTGGAGTTAATCACATGAGTTAACTGCGATTAATCAACAGTCCTAACTCTAACACATAAAATAACCATAAAATTCACAATAACTTAAGACGTTTACAATCCTTTTTTCATTTAGTATTGGTTATCTAGATGTAAACAATAAAATTAAATTTCATTCATTATTTACATTTGTGACTGGCATATTTGGTATTTTTTTTTAAAAGTCAATTTTAAAACTAACATTACTGGTCGCTCATATACAACTAGATCTTATTTGTTACACCAGTAGCTAATAATTATGTTTTATTAAAAAGAGCTAAATTCAATGCATTAAAAACTTGCAACTTAATTTAAATGGAAAGTGAAAGTTAATGGGGACACAGACAAACATAGGCTGAGCTGTAGGTGGGACGATCAAAGAGTTCAGATTTTTTGAGAATCATTTAAAAACCCTGTTACAGATTGTTTGCTGTGTTGCTTGTAGCCATGCCGGTCCCAGGATATGAGAGAGACAAGATAGGTGAAGTAATATCTATTATTGGACCAACTTCTGTTGGTGGAAGGTACAAGCTTTTGAGCTACACAGAGCTCTTCTTCAGGTTTGGGGAAGGAAATCAGTATTTGAGCAAAATATAAGGTGGGACAGATTGTTAAGCATAAGGGGTAACAGTTGTAGCTAGTCACTCTAAATGAAGCAGGCAATTGAGAGTTAGATTGTTATGCATAAGGAAGGCATTTGAAAGGGCAATTAAGGGTAGCAGGCAGTGTGGTGTGTTACAGATTGTTGTAATCAGCCATAAAACCAGTGTCCTTGTTGAGTCTATGGTTTTTGGTATCTACCAGAGTTATGAATTTCAGTTCCCAAGCTTGCCTTTTGAAGGTGGTTATGCTGGTTTTCTTTGAGAACGAGTATTGAAAGATCAAATATGGAGTGACTGCTTTATGAAAAGTGTTCACCCACAGGAGAGATGGTGTGTTTGTCTTTTATCATTTTTCTGAGTGAGTTCATTCGAGAACATAGTGATTGTCTGGTTTCACCCACATAGATGTTTTTGAGGTATTTGATGCTGTTAAACATTATCAGAAGAGGGGAGGAATTGGTTGGAACAAGGATCTTGCCGATCAGGCAGGGGCAGAAGTGGAGACGGAATGGAAGACAGGCAGGGGACAAGCAGGGGAACAGAGGACAGAAGGCAGAATGGATGACAGGGAGTAAACAGTGAGAAAACAGTGTGGGGAGCAGAACTCCTAGATTTACTCCACTAATTGCTCTTTTCCTTTAGTCTGCCCCATACTATCTTTAGCTCCTTGATTCCTCACCCCTTGCTCTTGAAACCCTCCCATTCTGCTTCTGAAGGATGCTGTGGATAGGCTCTTGCCTACCCCAACACCTGCTTTCACATGGCTTCTGTGACATGGCTTCTGTGACATGAGGGATACAGCACTGCTCCACCTGTGCTTTGCCCTTCAAACAAATGGAAGACTGAGTCTCCATAGCTATCAGTCTGGCAGCTTTCATGAGCACTAAAAACTCTACAAAAGAGAACCTACTGATTGAATATTCCATTTCTGGCAGCTTGGATCACCCTAGAAGCTCGGCGATTATGGCATGAAAAGGTTAGCCAAGTGCCTACTAGTTTCAGCAACTTAGGTACATGGTATTCAAAAAAATAACCATTCGACTTCCAGGCCAGTGCAATCAGAGCAAACCTTGTTGCCATTCAAACTGGACACTACACAAAGAGATATGTTATTAGAAAGATAATCAAGAATTTACATTTTTTAAATCTAAAGTGAATTGTTTCTCTGGCATGGAAAGTTTCAGAATTTGTTAAAAAGGAAATAGCAGTTATGCAAATCAGTGGCTTCAAAGTCTGACCTTTTTAGGTCCCTGGAAGAATAACATTGTGGCACACCTGCAATTATTGGCCTAGAGGGAGACTGGTGTTTAAAAAGTACACAATTGCTTTTCCACTCTCTGTCAGCAGGGTCATTGCATGTTACAGTCACGCTCCTCAGCTCGTGAGGTGAACATCTTTCACAAACTGCTGCCCAAGGAACCATCTGCACGACAATATTTTACCATACCAGCAGGCAGCTATCTAACTTAATGCCCAGGTTGTGTTATAACTTAGTTTGGTCTAGTCTGTGTACCCTACCTTGCTGTAACCATACTACAGACCTGACAAAATCAGAGCTGTAGTATGGTTTTCTTAATATGGTTATAACAGTTTGTTTCCCTCTATACTGGAAAAAGCAAAAAGTATTAAAACAATGACTGGAGGGGGGCAACCATCTTATAATTGGCTGCCACAATATGTTTACAGTTGTAGTGTAGTGAAGACATTATAATTCCATGCAGCTTCCATATGGAGTGCCTGTGAAAGCCAGCTATAAATAAAACTGCAATTCCTTCTTCCTAACTGAAAACCAGTAGTCGTCACCTGAAGAGACAGGATGGATGTGAAAAGGGAGTGCAAGAGACAGAACTGGATGGCTCAAGGAGTTTATAATAATTCATGAAACCCATCATCTTTAGGTCACTCCTGTGAATCACAGTGATTGAGAGCCAGATTTTCTGCCAGAAGTAGGTGCATACCTTTCTATGCATGAAAAAGAGGGCATCTGTTTAGCTATGCACATCTACATGTATATCCAGCATTGCATGCAAAATATAGACCTGTGCTTCGCTTCTTGTCTCAAAGTTAGGCCCTGAAGGTCATTACCACTTAATGGCTCTTCTTCGGCTTCTGTGGTATGAGTTGTGGGTCTCTGAGGAATATCTAGTGGTAGGTGTCCATGACACAGAAAACATCATCATGTTTGGCTTTCTTGATGGCAGTCTAAGAAGAATGGTCTAGGGCTGAACAGCCATAGAAATGAGCCAAATGCTCAGCTCTAGAAATGGTCCCTCCTTCCTGGGTTTCTAAGGGGAGAGGACTTTTTCTCAATGCCATCATTCCATCTTTCACAAACAGTACATTCACTTACCCAAAAAAAAGAGAGTGATGGGGATAAATAGTGGTAGATTAAAAGATGTGAGAAAATCAGATAAGATGTATTGCCAAATTCCTACTACCTTGGGTTCCTGCTTCAAAACAAAGTTTCTATGACATATTTTTATGCACATTGATACCATGGATGTCTGTGGATATCACATATTTAGAATTGAATGAAAATGCTCTCTCTGAATTATTTTGGCTACTACCAGTGGCTGAAGTTCAAACTACTGAAATAGAATTTTGAACTTTGAATGCCCTTTTTTTCTGGTCCCATATGATGAGTCCAGAAGGTTTAACAATTTGGCCTAATAAATCACCCCAATCACATGTTTAGCTCGAACAGTAATTCTTCTTGTGGGTCAGTCCAGTCATTCATACACTGCACTTGTAAATTTGGCTAACCCTTTGATCTGTCTATCTCAGAAACAAACACTCAGAGTCTTATTATGACTACTTGTAAGTAGAGGTCTAGCTGGCAAGAAGAGAGGTACTGTCAGGTCCCAGGAGTTCAATTCTGTAATTCTTGCTTTTTAATTTATTAATACAGTAAAACCTAAGGGCACTTCCAATAAGTAAACTGCTGCCATTATTGATGACTTTAAAGCATCCCCAAAATTTCCAATACAATTCTGTGTGGCCTTTTGCTACAAGCCGCCTGCTATGGTGTACAACTTATTTTTGCTTGAGTAATGCCACTTTTGAGGACCTAAGTAATGAGAGAAAACTTTGTCAGTATGACAATTACATGCAAATGTTATGTTGCATTGAAACATCATGTTGAACATAGTGACATTTCATGGGCCCTGAAAGTACTTTCAATCTAAGTTTTTTACACAGCATCAGTCACTGGGCACAAGCAGAACCTGTGTATATCTTGCAAATATGGCAAGACATAGGGTTGTCTTGTTAAAATAGGATAATGTTGGAAATACCAGGATAAGCAGGAACTCCTTGGGCATAGAGAATTAAACAGTTTGGACAGGGCAGAGGCCAGGATATGTTCAAATTAAAAGCAGAACTGTTACTGTCCTACATTACTGAACCTTATTTTCGTCTAACTAAATGCAATTTTTCATTTCTAACTTGGGGCCTGATTGAGCAAGAGGCTGAGCACTCTCAACAACCACTAAAGTCAGACTCAATTCCTTGTAAAATCGGGTCTTTACAGGACAAGTGTCTTTAATGCACCAGTTGTCATTCAACAATGGGGAACAACCATACATTAAGTGAAAAATAGACCCTAAGATCCTATAACACATCATTAATAAAAATACTTTATCTTGCTTTCTCGCCACAAATCTTACAGATGTTGAGAAAGAATTCCTTCCATGGGTGATGGCAGAAGTAGATAAGACATTGGAGAAGAAGATTCTGGGAAGGGCAGTGCTTGACAGTAAGTTACAAAGTCATGGAATATAATGTACCCTGCTTAACTTTTTTCAGTCAGATTATTGTGAAATAAAGAAGCAGATGATATTTTAACAACAGTTGCAATTGTCCAGATGGGATGGTATTTTACCATTTTCTTTTTTTAACCTTCTGACTGTTGGACAATTCCCAGACCCATTTTATGCTGGTGATTTGTAATTATTGATCAAGTGAAAAAAAAATAGAAATACCAAGCGTGTTTCAGCAGCACATCTCTACTGACAGTACACAGCATATGTGGAATGTCTCTGACAGAGGTTACTGTTACGTTCAGCAGAAGTGAAGTGGTTAATGAATGTTAATTGTTTTCTCTTTTTATTTACATAGTTTTGTTGTCTGTGAAATAAATGAGGAATATAAACTATGTTCTTGTGTAGTAAAAGCTGTGTTATCCGGCAGTTTACCAACCAGAAAGCTCTAGAAACTGGTATTTCTGATATCCAACTGTACTTTTAATATCCATATCCAGAAGTAGCGACATGTCCCTGCTGCTCCTAGGCGCGGGAATGGCCACAGAGGCTCCATGCGCTGCCCCCACCCTGCCTTGAGCACTTGCTCCACCGCTCCAATTGGCCAAGAACCGCAACCAATGGGAGCTGCGGGGGCGGCTTCTGTGGGTGGAGGCAGCGCACAGAGCCGCCTGGCTGTGCCTCTGCCTAGGCGCAGCAGAGACATATCGCCACTTGTGGGGAGCTGCCCAAGGTGAGCGCCACCAGATCCGGCACCCTGAAACCCCTCCCAACCCCCAGCCCTGAGCCCCCTCTCACAGCCAAACTCCCTCCCTCTTAGTTAACCGAAATTTTTGACTTACCGGCACCCCCCATGCCTGCAACATGCTGGATACCAAAGTTTTTACTGTATTTAGTTTTCCATTGAACAAACTGAAGGCCCTTTTGTTCCTCAAATTGAAAAGCATATTCATTGTTTAAGGCCATTGGTATATAACAAAAGGCCTGTGGCCTCACATGTATAAATTTATCCCAACTATGTAGCAATGTGGTCATTCTAAATGAAAGAATAAGAACAGAAGAAAAATTCTTGGTCATGATTGACTGAAAAGTCATGTGGCTAGTAACTTTCCACTATTAATTTTAGATATAATCAGTATGGTGGTTTGGAACAGTGTAACTCAATCACATTTTTCATGGAGACATCTGCTTGGCTCCTCAGTAATCAATAATACTGTACTTTCCCCTGAACTAAAGCAGTAATTAATCAGATAAATGAACCAGTCTCTGATTCTTGATTGGCTCCTCAGAGCTTAACAGTATTTTAAAAAATGTCTACCTTTACAGGCTGCAGTTAAAGCACCAATCTTAAACCATGCAATAATCATACAGTTATAATTAATGCATATCAGTGTGTGGTCCCAGATTAGATTACAATTATTTTTAAACACAAATTCATCCTGTTTTGCATATATCTCTTCCTCATGGTGTCACTGCAAGTCAGACTCAAGAAGGTTGTTTGACTACCCTAACTTTGCATTTCTATACCTTGACTTTGGATTCTTTAAAATTTAGTCTGAATTCTGAATTTCTTGGGTCTATAATCTAGACCTTATTTCTTTGATAATTACAACTTTCCTCTTATGTATTTTACCCTAAATTACTGATATGTATTTCTCAAACTTAACTCCTTACTGATGACATTTTGTCTGGGGAGGTTTTTTTATTATTATTAAAAAGTTCATCCATGAACACTCAACAAGCATGTGATATACTAATGACTGGAAGATATGTAGTATCCATCTTATTTATTTTTTTTTATTTTTTTTTAGATTTGCTTTTAACTTTTAGGGCCAGATTCACCAATGTGTTCTAGCTGCTTTGCACCATCCTACAGCAGTGCAAAGTAGCTGGAGCATGCTGACTAGTTAACAGGTACTTTGCCCTCCTACCCCCTACGTTCTGTTGCACCACCTTAGTTTTCCTCCACCTGCCTTCAGTGTTTAGTAGGTCTGTTTTAAAAAATTGCCCATTGCATCAGATCTACTAAAAATCATCCATCTCCCATTTTTTGTGTAGCTAGATAATGCATGAGCTGAGACCATTTAGAACAAAAATAAAAGATCAAATACAGTGCTTAATTTCTCATGGAATCCATTTTTAAATTAATTTAAAGTTGGAAATTAATGAATGGATTTACTTGTAAATTCAAAGAAAATTTATTCTGTACTCAAAGAGTAAGTGCTACAGTTTTGGGGAGGATACATAACAGAGAGGGTGAATCTTCTTTAAGTGCAAAACTCAACTCAGTCTTAACCATAGAGCTGTTACTGTCACTTCTATATTGTTCCATTTTCTGTATTGTTTTAAAAATAAAAACCTTTTTTGGTTAATTTTTAGGCTATTTTCATTTGTCATGTTTATTAATTTTTTTTGAAGTGGGATCCCACACTTTGTGATATTTATTGATCTTTAAGGGAATAAACAGTATTATTTTGCTGCTGCTTTTGTTTCAGTGAAAGTGAACTGCACTGCTCTCCAGAGATATGTTAGATTCTTTTTGCTTTGGAGGGATCCCTTGCCTTCAATATTTACTGTCCACTCACTAGTACTGATTCCTGGCATTGTGACCTGCTCCAGCAGTTATGAAGGAACAAAGATAAGAGAAGAGAGATGATAAAACAGTTGAATAGAACCTTTTAAAATAATTGCCTTGAGGTAACTAGAGCTAATTTGGCTAAGCATATATCACAATCTCAGGTAAAATTTTCTGCATTTACTATTACATTTCACTGTTGCCCTATGAGTCAATCAATAATATAATAATATATAAAATCATCTCTAAACATTGCATTTTTTTATCTATAAAAATGTCTGTTCTGCCCTATAGTAACTACATTTGTCATTTCAGCATTGATTCGTGAGGTGGTTGAAAAGAGGTTAGATGCGTTTGATCATCCAGAAGCATCTGGTCAGCCTGCTGGGCAAACAGAAGCATCTCATCGAGGCTCTGTTCAGATAGAAGCATTACATCAAACAGAAACTCAGGAGCCTGAAGCTAAGTGAAGACCAAACCAAACATCAAGTAATCAGGTAATGGCCAATAAACACTTGGCCTAGTCAAAAGATGCGTTCACAAATCTCATACTCTAGCCTTGGTGAAGGATACCAAACAATAAGATTAGCAAAGCCTAAAATAATTTAAAAAAATATTGACATAGCTAACTTGACTAAAGAAGACAGCAGAGAGGTTACTACTAGCAAACTACAGAAGGATCTGAGTGAAATTCTGTACAGTGTTCAGTTCAGCATTGAGGTTGCATTTCTATATAACCAGCCCAAGTGCAGGTTCTTTAAATTAAAAAAGTAGTGCTGCCTGACACTTCATACAAGGACCTGTAATCGGGGGAAGGAGGGGATGGGACTATATTAACTTCACACTAATAGACACTAATTTGCTAAAAGTAACTTGCATGTTTTCATGCCACAATACAGTATACTATTATCCTAATATTTTTAATCTCAGAACAGGAATGTAAATTCCTCAAATTTCAATCCCTCTACATTTATTTCACTTTAAGACTCAGCATGATAAAGTCAGACCTGTGTCTTGTCTATCTCACCAACAGAAGTTGGTTCAATAAAAGCTATTACCTCACCCACATTATCTTTCTAAGGTTATGTCTACACTTACCATTTAAAGTTCAAAAAGTCCCTTTTTTGTGCTAAAACCGCAGGAGCATCTACATTTGTTAATGACTTTTTGTGGTGAAACTCAGAAGTTTCACCGCAAAAAGAAAACTGCCTTCACGAGAGGCATACAGCTCTTATTGCTGTTCTTTTTGTGCTGTTGTGAAAGTGAAGACACATTCTAGCAGTGTAAACACCTTTTGGCCTCCGGAGGATATCATGCAGTTCCAAAAGCGACCACTCTGGCCAGCATCTCCACTGCTCTGATGCACAATCTGCCCCTCCCCCGTAAGCCCCAGGAAGTTTGAAGCTCCCTTTCCCTTTGTTTGTAGATGTGGCGGGGAAAGCAGCCAGACAGCAGGAGGTTTTTAAAAAAATGCCACGGAAGAAACAAGGAAGTAATGGGGCTCCTGAGACATGAAGCAGGGCAGCACGGGGCACTGAGCAGGGACCCAGAATGCCTTCTGCTCACCACCTGCCCCCTTCCCACAAGATCTGTCGAGAGAGCTGCACTGTGAGATAGCTGCCCTACAGTGCTGCTCTCATCCACGATGGAAGTGCTGGTAGTGTAAACACTCTCTGACGCCTGAGGAATTGAGTGAGTACACAAACCAGCGCTTTACTTTCACTGGTTCTCTATCACTGGTGAAACTGACAGCACAAAAACTCTGTAAGTGTAGACATACCCTAAAGTCAGACCTGACAGTCTGGAATGGGGCAGGTATATTGGTCTTAGAGTGGTTAAAGCCCTGTTTTCTGTGAACTGAAAGAGGTTACCTCAGGTTAATTATGGACACCTGAGGCTAATTAAGGGCAGCCTGTGACCTTTCAAAACCTCTTCCAGAGAAAGAGAGGATAGGAGGGAAGGAAAGGGAAGCAAATTGTGGAAAGGTTGTGTAGAGCATGGGGAAAAGGCTTCTCCTAGGTAAAGAGCTGTTTTTCTCTATAAGGGAAATCTTGCGTGTATTTCTGTTTGGGGAGGGGCCAGCATAAGATGAGGCAGTACCCCAGTGGAAGTTAGGAAATGGTTTTGTTTTTGTTTTTTCATTTAAAGAAACCCCCAGGGTCTATTCTGTAAATATTGTAAATAAACCAACGTGAAGAACTACACCTCCAGAGTACAACTGATTTACCCCCAGCCCTCCTAACATCAGCGCCTTGGTGTGATGAAAGAGGTGTGTTGTCACTATCTAATCCTGTTTGTTTTGGAGGATAATATGTCAGAACATCTTAAGAGTATCCTCTATGGAAATGAAGATCAAATTTTAAAATGCCAACTTGCAAAATATTAATTTTCATTTGGTTTTGATAGCTACATAGAGCTAAAATTATAGGAATTAATAATTTATGTAGAGAGCAATCTAATTTCATTGGTGATTCTTCAAGACAGGTAGAAAACAAAAGTATTTTTCAGCCAGTGTTAAAATAATAAAGAAGAGTAAATTACATTTGTGTTTTGACTTCTAATGTGTTTGTCACAAACAAAGGTTATGAAACTGTAAATGCTGTCATATCATTTAATTAGGTATTAGCGATTTAATTTATAATACGTATCTTTTAAAAAGCTTAAACACCTTTGCTGAAAGTTACTATGTTTTACCATTAGATGTCAGTAGTATCATTGAAACTAAAATAAACTTTACCTCTTGTTAAACATTTTTCTCTTATTCACACTCCTATCAATTCTGTTCTTTCTTTGGTTTCCATGCGTGACTGAGGCTGCATACACATTAATTTAGCAGTTGTAATTTGCAGCCTATTTCAGGGTAAAATCCTTCATAGTATTGTTCCTGATTGTCATATATATTGAGTTGTGTGACAGTTTTGCTAGAACCTCCCTAGACTTAACTAACATTGGTTTATGAACTATACTCTCACTAAATGCACGAAATAGGTAAGAGATTACTTAGAGAACCTTTGTTAGATTTATTAGTGTGCCCCTTAGGTGTGAGGTAGTATCTTCTCAGTACCTTTTCTAATACAAAATCCTAACACTGAAATCTCGATCAAAATTGCTGCATTCCAACCTGACAAATCGAATATGACTGCAGAGGGAACGTGGGAGAGTTAAGCCCATTACAGGGTGCATCTGGCACCTTACATTTCTGTTGCATAAGGACCATGGCAGTCTAGCATGAACAATAGTACTAGATTCCACATGAGCAGCGCAGATTTGGTGGACAGAATTCTGGGAGAGAGCATGCTGCCCCTTGGGAAATGATGCAGTAGTGACTACTTTTGTGTACATTTTCTGAGTTCTCAGAGAGTCTTTGTCTGTCTTTGAGAGCTTCTGCCAATGAAAAGCCTTGCTTCATTCTCCTCACCCACATAGTACTGGTAGAGACTTAAAGCCATAATCTTGTCTTGGGTTTTCTTTTTAGTTATGCAGGTGATTGGACTAGAAGCCCTCTCAAGGTCCCTTCCAGTCCTACAGTTCTATGATTCTATACTTTCCTATTGATTCATTCAGTGTTGAACGTACCAGGCACTGATGGCAAAAAGCACCTGCAACTGCTGCCCCACGTTCCTGGTACATATTGACATTCCAAGTAGAACATTGCCTCTTAAAAGAACACCTCTGCATTCCACTGCATCAAAGCAGTTTAATAATTAACTATGCTGATGAAAATAGCCCCACCCTGTCAAAGCTCTGTCCTCTTGTTCCTCTGTATTCCTCTTGTATCTGTATTATTGTAACACATAGTACTAGAAGATACATGTCAAATCTTTTTTTGCTAGGCATGGTATTTCTGACATCATAATGTCTGACTGGACCACATCTTACTGGGCATAGGTTTAAGCAGTTTACAGTACAGTTTGGGTTTAGAAATGTAATCATTAGTCCCCATTATCCCCAATCCAACAGGTTGGTGGAAAGTGGTGTTAAAATAATAGTCGTAACTGAAAAAGGCTGCAGAGTCAGACTCTAATCTGTACTTAGCACTGTAAAGTTGCAGGATGGCCTCAATAAAATATGGTTTGTCATCTGCAGAAATGTTGTTTATCAGAAAACTGAGAATTTGAATGCCTGTAATGGTAGAAGCTGATGTCAGAGGAAGTGGGGACTTGCAGAAGTATGAAGAGACAGATAAAGCTAAACATAAAAATGCAGCCTGATTTGGGAACTGGGAACTGCCACCACTTCCTGAAAATGATGTTGTATTCATCTATGATGGAGATCAGTGACAGTGGTATCACATGAGGTTGCCCCACCGTCTTAAGGGCCATCACACCAGACAGACACGTGCTGAGAAGTAGGCAACATCTTTTCCAGTTTCCAGAAGGGAGGGAGATATGAAGCAGTGAGTTGAGATAATACAACAGGTTGAGAAAGACAAACCCCAGGACATAACACTACCAGAACAAATTACCATCTCCTGGCAACAGTAGTACTGATTTTTCAAGGGAGATGTCCACAAGTCCAGGGAACAGTACAAGGCACCTCAGAGATTAATTGAACATTGTTAATAAGTTTTGTTAGCAGGTGGGTTATACATTTTGGAATTGTTGTTGTATCACATTATTTAAGTGTTGTTATCATTAAGTTTGCCTGGGAAAGGAAGATGTGATTTGAGGACTGTATCTTTTAGTGGCATAGCTTCATAGACAGGGAGTTTGGGAAGTGGTGCTGCAGAAGCCCATGTTCTGTTATGCAGAGGCAGTGGAACTGGTCAGTGAATTGAGTATTTCTTTCAAGCACCGTGGGCCCAAAGGGATTCCTGAACACCACAGGCCATTGACTTCAATGGGGCCAGGATTTCTCCGCTGGTTTCTATTTCTGGTTTTGATACTGCCTTCCTCAGTGACCCTGAATAAGTCATTCTCTCTGTGCCTCTGTTTCTCTGTGTTTAAAAAATTGTATCATTTCCTAACTTCATGGGGATGTTGAGGCTTGGTTCATTAAAATGTATACATTATTTTTAGATCCTTTGATGGAACATTATATGTCAGTGCGAAGTATAATTTATTATTAAATGTGATTTTTATATCTTTACAGGGGGCTTAACTATAGCTAAGAAGATTGCGCTTGATCATTTGTGAAAAGAAGATTCAATTTGTTTAGGAAATTGTTCCAAGAAGGGAACAATAAACTGAAGATTTTTATTTTTGCAAATTTTTAACAGGCTTTATGCTTTATTTCCTATAAAATTTACTTAAAGAAAGAGTGGCTGCATGATTATACGTGTAAATAGTGTTTAGTATTAATCCTTTTCACACTTGGATTACTATACAAAGAGTTAGTGAATTCACTATATGCATTGCAGTAATATAGGAATATTGGCTTAAGAAAGTTCTATAGTACCCTTTTTGTTAAGAAATCCAAATCAAGTATCCATTGCAGATATATTGCATCGTATCCTTAAAGTCCATCTGCATTTACCCTATTACTTAATAAATCCAGGAGTGTGTACATGCATGTAGATATGAAGAAAATAAAGCAAGTTCACTCAACTCTAAAAAGATGTATTGGCAACTTCAGTTTAAATGAATGGCATTAAAAAAAATGTGATTGAGTGTGCTTGTTTATGGTGTTGCAAAACGTAACAAATTATCGGTAAAGTCAGCCTCGGAAGTTTCTCTACCCAGCTGTGCTTAGCTTTTTCCCCTTTAATGAAGATTGAAAATAATTTTGGAAAGTTACTAGAAAATTGCAATCCATTCATTTTTCCTAGAAGGTCAGTTGTATGATACAGTGACATTTCTGCTTAATTAATATTTGTGAATACAGTGCAAGCTTGTAATCATATTTATACTTTTCAGATTGTATTAGTGAAAAAAAATGTCATGATGATAATATGTTGCAAAAATTCTCCTATGATAAAACTTCCACAGTGCAATATAACAGGAGTATCCATTCTCTTTGATCCTGAAGTATGGAACGATAAGTGTTCTGTTATCAACGGCTAATAGTTCAGTTAGTGCCCAATGTTTAAGATAAACCAGATTCCATCCTATTTAAATACAGTACTGGTTTAAAGATAACCACAGAATGAATCCTATGAAAGTTCACATAATGAAAAAATCTCAGTACCTGTATATGCTATATTTAAAGTAAGAAAAAAAATTATAGCATCCATTTCTGATTCTCTTTGTTTGAGTGGCTGTATTGTAGAAGAGGAACATAATCTGTCCGGGCAGGCAGGCAGGCAGCCAGCTTTCTCTGTTTGAATGAGAATGTTCTAAGCTAACCCTTTCTAGGAAGAATATTGACATTTATGTAAAAACTTGCTTTCCACAAACACGTGTCAATAAAATATCATTGAACTTTAATACAAAAGGTGCATGATTATGGCTGAAATAAATTCATCTGAACATTTAAATGAATAGGATTTTAACCCTATTTTCCCAGATCGACTGACCACACACTTTCTGGACTTCTTGATCTATATTATGCATCTTCAGTTGACTGATTAGGCATTAGGCAGATTCTTCTACATTTTCTTTCCTCTGCCCCAAACATAAAATAACCAGTAATCTTGAATATATGCAGAAGAGGACAGTTAAGAAGTAGCCTGGTGTATTTGGATGGAGTAATTTGGTAAAGGGCATTCTGGAAGGTTGGCATGCCTGGGTGGGAAAAGTTACAGTTTGCTTGTAGTATATGATGTACAATAGTTGTGGTAGTGATAGGTGGAGAAGAAGATATATGCTGTTAGGCGACTTAACCTGTCATTTCCTTGGGTTTGTGTCAGACATAGTAGATGTGGGGCAACCTTAACTAATGCACAACAGAGATTTTGTGTATGAATATACTGTAGATTAGGCTGGTAGCATCACATATTACTAACGTTGTCCGACACTTTCCATTCTAAGACCCTGTTTTCAGTTGCTTATATCTTTGCTGAACTTTAACTGTTCAGGCTGAAATTCTACATGTCATGTCTGCCTCAGGCTCCTTTTTAAAAAAAAAAACTTTCAGCCAAAACAGTTCAGTTACTTCTGAGAATGAGGCTACTGAAATAGATATGGTTTTGCCCATATTAAAAATGCTGACAACTTTTTATTTTAGAAGCTCTAGCATCCCCATACTTTGAAGCAAGGACTTGAAATTTGGCAGGGTGTGGCCTTTGTGTCTGGGACAGATCTTTTGCTGTTCCTGTGAAAGTCTGTTCCTGTGAAAGTCTGTCCAAATTTGGCCAAGTTATAAGCCTATGAAAAACAGCAGTTTTCACATGCTCAGAAATGTGGTACAGCTTGGCAACTAAAAACACCAAAGATTTGGTCATCACTGAGCATAATACAGCCCAGAGCTGAGCTGAAATTTCCCTGCAATTGCATCCCTAGGCTGGATCCAGGCACTGGAATTGAGAGCACAGATTCTCTCTCTACTGTGTTCTCCCTGCTGGGACCAAGCAACATAGTGGAGGAAGCTGCCTGATTTGAACACAGAGGACAAAACAGCCAGACCTGGGGTTGTCGGGAGAACAGATTGGGACAAGGAGTCCTGAAGAGGGAAAAAAGATGATAGAATCATATCATATGATAATGATATCACCCTTTTCATTCCATTTCCATCTCAGGAGGATGTTAAATAGCAGCTACTAAAGTCAGACATTTTTTAATCAGCAGGTCCATATAACTTGCATCCAAGAGTTTTAAAAGAGCTGGCTGAGGAGCTTACTGGACCATTAATGTTGATTTTCAATAAATCTTGGAACACTGTGGAAGTTCCAGAAGATTATAAGAAAGCTAAGGTGTGCCAGTATTTAAAAGGGGTAAATGGAATCACCTGGGTAATTATAAGCCTGTCAGTCTGACCTTGCTTCTGGCAAGATAATGAAGTGCCTGAAACAGGACCTGATTAATAAAGAATTAAAGGAGGGAAATATAATTAATACAAACCAATGTGGATTAGTGGCAAATAGATCCTGTCAAATTAACTTAATATCTTCATTTAATGAGATTACAAGTTTGGTTATAAAGGTAATAGTGATACCTTGATTAAATGATATAAATGACATCTTGTTTAAATGATATAAAATTAACATGGCACACATTCAGTGGATTTAAATGATAGGTCTAAAAATGTAATTGTAAATGGGGAAACATCATTGAGTGTGTTTCTAGTGGGTTCCATAGGGATTGGTTCTTGGCCTCATGCTATTGAACGTTTTTATTAGGGACCTAGAAGAAAACATTAAATTTTCTCTGATGAAGTTTGCAGATAATACAAAAATTGGGGGAGTGGTAAATCATGAAGAGGACAGTTTACTGAGTCAGAGTGATCTGGATCACTTGGTAAGCTGTGCACCAACAAACAACATGCATTTTAATATGGTTATATGTAAATGTACACATATAGGAACAAAGAATGTAGGCCTTACTTACAGGCTGGGGGACTCTAGCCTAGGCAGCAGTGATTCTGAAAAAGATTTGGGGGTCATGATGGCCAATCAGCTGAACATGAGCTCCCAGTGTCACACTCTGGCCAAAAGAGCTAATCCAATCCTTGGATGCATAAACGGGCATCTTGAGTAGGAATAGAGGTTATTTTACCTCTATATTTGGCACTAGAGCAACCACTGCTGGACTACTGTGTCTAGTTCTGGTGCCCACAATTCAAGAAGGATATTGAAAAAATTGGAGAGGCTTCAGAGTAGAGTTATGAGAATGATTAAAGAATTAGGGAAAAAAAAGTCTATAGTGATAGGCTCAAGGAGTTTAATCTATTTAGCTTAACAAAGAATGGTTAAGGGGTGCCCTGATTACAGTCTATAAGTCCCTACATGCGGAACAGATATTCAATAATGGTCCCTTCAATTTAGCAGAGACAGATATAACACAATCCAGTAGCTGGAAGTTGAAGCTAGACAAATTCAGACTAGAAATAAGGCAAAAAAAAGTTTAACAGTGAGGGAATTAACCATTGGAACAATTTACCAAGGGTCATAGTGGATTCTCCATCATTGGCAATTTTTAACTCAAGATAGAAAGTTTTTCAAAGCTATGCTCCAGGAATTATTTTGGGGATGTTCTATGGCCTGTTTCGTATAGGAGATCAGACTAGATCAGTGGTCTTCAACCTTTTTTTCATTTTGCAGACCCCAAATAATTTCAAATGGTGGTTTGGACCCCTTTGGAAATCTTAGACATAGTCTGTGGACCCCACCCCCCAGAGGGTCTGTGGACCGTAAATTGAGAACCACTGTTCTGTAGAAATGACAACCTTTCACAGACCCCCTTAGACATAGTCTGTTGCCTCCCCAGAGGTCTGTGGACCACAGGTTGAAAACCACTGAACTATATGATCACAATGGTCCTTTCTGGCCTTAGAATCTATGAATCTATATAGTTTCTGTGTACAGTTACTGTTTATTCAATGAAATGTCTAGCACCTTATCCCACTGTGCAAGGCTCATTCAAATAACTTCTTAAAACTTGCTTCTTCAAAGAGGTCCACAGATGCTGACCCATACCAGTAAAATGCTGCTGTCTTTCCCAAAAAGCTGTTAAGTGGCACCATCGGCCATGTTTGCCAGTCCACTTTTGTTGTTGTTCAATCACTGACTATTTAAAATTCCGCCACTCTTACACATGCCAAGTAGCGTCACAGGCCCAGGTTCCACAAGATTATCTGCATGGGCAGACCTGACCCCAAATAAGACCCCACAGAGCCTTAAGAGCAAAGTCAGGCTCTTAAGGCATGAGCCAAAGCCCACCAAAGTCAGTGGAAACTTTTCTAGTGACTTCATGAACTTTGGATCAGGTCCCTAGATTGCAAACTCCTTTGAGCAGGGACAACGGTTTCCCTGATCTTGTGCAGGGCCAAGTATGATGTCGTCAGTTAAGTAATAATAAACAGAATATACACTAAGCATTTAATTTAGCAGGACAAATACTCCTAGTTCTATCATGTTCAGTGCCCCAAAAGCTGTTGATGTTGGACCTGATGGAATTAGGGGGTTCAGTCTCACAACTAGGGGTTGGTGCCAGTATACATTTTTGTGAAATGCTGCAAGGGAAACACTTTGGATCTTAGTATTATACTAACATGAGAACAGTACATTCCTAAAACAACTTGCGGTGTGTGAGCACTTCCAGTTCCTTGACAAGGCGTCTAAAAGGAAAGTCATACAAAGCAGCACAAACATGGAACATGCTCTTAGGAAATACAGTAAGAGGAACACTGGGCAACCCAAGCTAAAATAAAAGCCAGGAGTTCTCTTCTCCTTGCCCACTATAAACCTTAGCTCAGCTGAGGAGAAATGAGCTGAACACAATATGTACGTCTATAGATATATTTGTATGTTTAAGCAATTGTACAAGAACAGTTCACCCTTAGGAAAATATTACTTCTGCAATGCTGCCAAAGTCACTGTTTGCATGGTTATCTGCAACGTAAGTAGCAGTTTCATAAGATAAATTTTGCCTTCGTGGCAGGATTGACTTGCAGAACTAGCTTCTACAAATATTTTACCAATTTCATTTTGGAGTCAGCATTCCTGTCTACCCTCTGGGTTACAGCATGCATGCCTCTCTACAAATCCTGTATTATCATCTGTCCTAAAGAAATACTGATTGGAAGTATAAGGGAAGAGGTTAATCACTTGATTTTTTCCAAATTAAAAACAAATTGCCCTTGACACGGGGCATCATATGCAACAGAGGTTATGCCGTCTGCGACAAGAAATTTGTCAATCAGTGGTAAACTTTGATCAGGCTACATAATGTGTTCCGTAGCAAAATTACATTTTTTTCACTTCACCTCTGCTCTGGGAGTAGGTTTAATTTTTTGGTTTGCTGAATTAGACTTATATTACTTTTGAAAACATCAATATTGTCCATGGCGACTCTCAAGACCTTGTGGGGAAGGATTTAAGGGGCATTAGAAGGAACTGTAGAGACCTCAGTTAAACATAAATAAGGAAAAGCACCACACCAAACAGAGTATCTGTTATTCCAAACGTTCTCAGTGCAGTTCCGTTTCCTGAGTACTGAAATTAGGCTTCTCTTCTTTACAAATCTTTGGGTCTGGAAAGAACCAATAACTTGTACAGTGGGATCAGCACTAGAATATTTGTGCATCAAAAGCATTTCCTTTGGAAGCAAAGATGGAACAGGAGCTGCCCTCTTGAGGCAAATCTCTTGCATAATAGAAGCCAAACTCTGACTACTAGTCTACCATACACTAACTGGCATACTTTGCACTAAGCAGCTTGTACCACTAATTAGGTCACTCTGTTCCCAAATCTGCCCTCAATCAGACCCTTCCCTCCCACTCCACCCCTCCATCTCCAGTAACTTCCAACTGCCTCAACTCCAACATCTGCAAGGTAAAGATAATACTAATCTTTGTAAAGCAGTGTGAGATTCGCTGATTAAAAGCGCTAATAAAGTGCTCATTGTTAAGAGTAACTAGGAGTAGAATTGGATTCTATTCCTATATTTAAAATCTGTGGTTGTATCTGTTTAGCCAAGCCTTGATTAATAGTAGCACCCATGAACTTTCACTTCTTTTTAAGTGATGAAGTGTCCCTTTTGGCTACATAGAAGAGTCATACCAAAATGATATGTGCAAAAGTAAAACATTGCACCATATTCTGCCCAGGGTTCCTCCCAGGCAACCCCACAGAAATCAAATAGGCTATACGGGTTTAACTATGATCAGAATTTAGCCCATTGCTAATAAGGTCCCAGATCTTGCAAGTTTCGGTTGCAATACAAGTTCAGGGGTCTGCCCAAGCCATTCTCATTACAGGTTTGGGGTCTAGAGCCAGAGCCGCAATGTATTTAGGCTCCTAATTTCCACTGAAATCAAATACCTTTGCGGATCTGGACCTATAACAATAAAGCATTAGTGTCTGATCTAATCTATCTAGATCAGCGGGTTCCAAATTTATTGATTTATGTGCCACTTTCTTTAAAAGTTGATGTTTGAAGTAACACATGCACATTTCTCTTATTTTTTTTTCCTTCACATTTATTTCGGGCCATAGTAGGTGTAAGTATTTCTAGACTCTAGTAAAATAGTGTTCAATTATAATATCCTCTTTAAAAATCTCAGGTTTCCAAACAGTGAATCAGAAAGAAACACAGTGAAACAGCCATTATTATTTATGACTGTGGAGGCAGGAGGGAATTCCCCAGACAACCAGTGCCTCCGAGCCCTGCAGGGGGCAGGTTGCATCTTCTGCAGGGCAGGGAGTGCAGAGGGGGCTCCTGCTGTGCAGCAGCTACCCATGTGGAGACCTTTGACCTTTAGGCTGCCTGCGGCTGCAGCTTTTACAGGGGTTCTGAACTGGCCCCCGCACATGTGTCTTTTTGGATGAGAGGCACGCTGGTGGCATGATATGAAACATCATGAATTCACCTCAGTAGCTTAGAGCCAGCTAAAGGCTAGGCCTAGCAGAAAGTCTGTTGTGCATCAAATGACAGTACAGTTACCCGTCTGCACACTACTAAATGCAACTACTATTCTGGCATGGTCAGTGAATGTTATTCACCATTATGGCTGAAAGTGGCCAGGAGATTACATTTGGCTTCTTATGCATTTTCTGGTGTATTACAGGCAGTGCATGCAACGACTGTTCATTTGAAATGGAGAGCCCTTTTTTTTTTTAAACTTTTTTGCATACCACTTTCAAGAAACTCACCACCACCAATGGCACACGAACGACAGTTTGAGAATGCCTGATCTAAGTTCTTATATTGGCACCCATCAATGGAGTATCTAATCATCTCCCACAAGTAAAGAACCACAAAGATATTTTTCCCCATCTGGCAAGAGTCAAACTTGGTTATTTTTTTTAAATGTCTATGGAAAAATGAAGAGAGACACAAGACTAACTTCAACAATAGGTCTGAAAAGAATAAATGTGAGACCAGAAAAGTGAGTATGTTTTAAATTAGGACTTTATACAATTGGCAGGTGGGGTTAAAAAATCTCCATTATTATTTATAATATCCTTTTTGAGGTTTGAAAATACAAACTCTTTCCCTGATAATTTTGGGGCATTTATTTTGTTCCCCGTTTTTAATAAAAATGTGTTGAATGGACTAAGATCTACAGATATCTACTGGTAAAATAGACTGCAGAAGTTAATGGGGAAGGTAACAAACAGTTAAACCCCCACCCCCTCCCAAAAAAAACCCTGGGAACCAGAAGTGGTTGTGGTTACTAACACTCAGTAATTTTTAAAATGCGGTTACCATGTTGAGGAAGAAGTAGAACACTGTGCTATGACACCGACACACATGGCAGCATCTCCATTAAGAGACAAGGGCAGTTACAAGGGCAGAGCAACACTAATTGACACCCTTGAAGCATGAGAAGTCAGTATACATGCACACCATTTACAGAGCCCTCTGTATGCAAAGGGATCCAATGGGACACATTATTAATTTATAGTATAACTATATTTTATTCTACATTTTATTAAGTTTCAGTGGTTTTGAAGGGTCTGATCCCGAACACCTTATTCAAACAAAAATCCCCTTGGGATCAGCCCATAAATTAGCTTATTATAGCACTGGCACATTACAACTATTAATGTCTGCCAGTGTTTCTGTTATAAACTCCTAACTTGGCAATAAAATGTACTGTTGTGGACTTGAATTTAGCATAGCAAAACTCAATCCAGGAGAAAATTTTGTTACTGTTATGTACAATCATTTTTATAAGACTTAATTAAATGTTTTGAATGAACTTGCTTGAAAAAGGATTATTTTTTGGACCGGGAATATGCCATGTACACTGAACTGCTGAAACAGGCCACAGCTAGGATATCAAAGAGAGGCTATTCACTAACCCAGAGAAAAATCAACAGCAATATTCACAAGTCACAACCCAAGTGGAGGGCAGTGGTAACTGGCAGCCTCCGTCTGCCATTGTAACAGGGAGAGTACAAGGAGACAGAGTACAAAGAAAGGAATATGACTACTCCTTTAAAAAATCTGGAAAGCGAGACATAGGAATCTGTAATCAGTTAGGGAGGTATCATTTGTTTGTGTCTAAATGCTGACTTAAAATATTACGTCTGATAACTGAGTGGATAAGGGAGCAGAAATGCCTGTGACAGGAAAATCAGGTCATTGCCAATATATATACAGGGATGCACATGAATGGTTGGTTGTTCTTTTTGCTTGCCAGCAGACTTTCTTTTGTTTTCTGGTGTGTCCTGGAGTGCTCCTGAAACATGCACGTGTTACCCTTTCAAGAGTAAAAGAAATGTTTAAAAGACTCCAGACCTTTTCAGAGGACTTTTGAGTTTAGAAACGGTTTGCTGTCTGAGGAAAGTAAATAAACAATTGGATAACTATACAATTTATGTTATTTTGGATAATTCCAAGGGGCTAGTATAGAATGTAATTACTGGTGGGTTGCTAAGGGAACTTTATTATGTTTGTTGTAAATTTTGAATTTGTCATGCAAAAACAGTCAGTGAAAGCTGCAGTTCCAGGCTGGGATGGTAGCCTGAATTTTCAGCTCATGATCTTTTGGGAAATGCAGTTTATTACTATTTATTTGTGTTGTGATCATAGGTGCTGGAACAAGGGGTTCTGGGGATGCTGCCACACCCCCTGGCTTGAAGTGGTTTCCATCATATACAGGATTTACAGTTTGGTTCAATGGATCTCAGCACCCCCACTATACAAATTGTTCCAGCACCCCAGGTTGCGGTAGTGCCTAGAAGCTCCAGTCATAGCCCAGAACCTGACTGTGTTAGGTGTTGTACAAACACAGAACAAAAAGACAGTCTATGCCCCAAAGAGCGTATAATCTAAATATAAGACAAGAGACAACAGGTGGTTACAGACTGATAAGGTGGAGCACAAGGAAACTATGAGACAATGTGTAGTTATATCACATGACCACTTGATTGCAGGCATTGCTATTTATGAGTGGTTAAAGAACGTGAAAGGAACTTCTGAACTAAATTATGACAGATGTAGAGCAATCACCTACCATTCACTAAATAAATAGTAACAGCATGAAAAATATAGGATAAAGGTTATATTTAAAGGAAACACCCAACAATGTTATGTTCAGTGTATAAAATCATTGGATCACAGTATACCATCCTTTGCACGGTTATTTCTGAAACAAGGAACAAAGTGCATTCTTTCTGACTTCATAAGGAATGTCCTTTAAAATAAAGATTGGCCAGACACCCTAGAGAAAGTACCGGATCTGATACTATAGTGGTAGAGCCACCTTAGTACTGAGAGTGATAAGAATACATGTAATTTAACTAGATAGGTGGAGATTGATCAGAGAAAAGATTCAGATCCTTTTGGGTGAGGGATTATGGGTATTTCCACCCATAAAGAAAGCTGGTTTAAATAGCCAGATAGCTAACAAATTGGTACAAATAGTCAATGTATTGAACATTTAGGACTGGAAGATTGAGCAATACTATCCTACTTCTGCAATGAGTTCTGCCTGGGAACAGAGGTGCACCCACTCAGAGCTCCTAGCAGGATAGGGGCTTTTTAATTAATCCAAATGAAACCACGTTTTGATGCCATCAGAATTAAAATTAATGGGAGAGTAGAAGAGGAATAAAATAATACAATAAGCCTTATCACTACATTTCCTTCACTATTAATAGACAGTCTAATATAGGGATGTAAAAGGTTAACCAGTTAACCGGTGAGCATTACAGTTAACCAACCTTAACCATTAACCCCGACGGCCCCACATGGACTGGAAGGACCCCAGCCCCGGCTGCGACAGGCCAGCAGGAGGGACCTGAGTGCCATCTGGGCATGTCGGGCCAGCCAGCCAGAGGGACCCAACCCCAGCCACACCAGACCAGCCGGACCCCAACCCCAGCCACAGTGGCCTCAACCCCGGCTGTGCCAGCAGGACCCCAACCCCTGCTGTGTCAGGCCCACTGGAGCTACTTGGGTTAATGGTTAACTGGTTAAACTATATAATTTTAATAGTTTAACTGGTTAACTTTTTTAATGGATATTTACATCCCTAGTCTAACATGTTTATGGATTTAGGTTTCACACAGTAAAATATTGCCAGGCACAGACTTTTACTTCAAGATATAGCACTGGCTACCCTTAAGAGGATTTTTTAAAAACCAAGCTCTTTAAGAGGGAAAAAACTAAAATTAGCTGGAATAAGTCATCCTGCCCATGAGAAAAGCACTAGCACTGGGTGGATGAGGAATGTGGCTATAATTAGCCACTGGTGATTGTGTCCCGGTTACTCACACAGTAGTAACACAATATTATGGCCATAGTTTACAGTATCACGCCATGACATCCGGCCTCAGGCTATGGCTTATTTTAAAGGCTTGGTTCCGAGTGAATACAAAGCAAGCCCAGGGGAGCTTCAGGAGAAAGAGCAGTAGGTCACCCTAACCTCACCAGGTAGGGAGAGGGACCCACCTGGCCCCTGACGCACATCGCCGCCAGCACACTGCGAGCGCTGAGCAAAGCGCTGCTATTTATAATGCGCTATTTTAATCGGGTTCGCTCATTGGCCGCCCGCCTTGGTGACGGCACAATCGCACCCAGGGCAAAGTTCCACTCCTCTGCCCCTCCCTCCCCAGGAGAGCGAAACGCTCCGGGGACAGGCGGTGTCCTGGGAGCGGCACGCGCGCGGGGGAAAGGCACCGGCTGGGGCGCCGACTTCGCAGGGAAGTCAGGCGCTTGCCCAGGCTGCCGAAGAATCGGGTCTGTGTGTGTGTGGGGGGGGGAAGTGAGGAGGTACCCGATCCAGTGCAGCTCCAGCAGCAGCCCCCTGGCTGGGAGAGCAGCCCTGACCGGGCTCCCTAATGCGGCATCTTTCTCTATAGCAGTATAACTAACAAAGGGTGGGACTAGAGGCTCAGGAACAACACCACAGAGAGAGGTAGGAAGAGGAGCCTTTATTCCCTGTCAAGAGGAAATTAGCTTTACTACAGAAGCCAAGTGCACAGTGTAAAACATACAGCTCCAGAAGGAGAAGTGTGGTGGATACATAGACATGGGGAGGTGCTTGGGTTCGGGGATGAGGACGGTATAAAGACTTGAATGGACAATAGGTACAGAGAGGCCTGGTCTACACTAAGAACATTCTTTGAAAAAATTCCTACTACTATTTCAGCCTCCCTGGAAAGAGCAATATTGGGAGCCATAGTCCACCAGCTGCTTACCAGTATTTTTAAGTACCATAAGAAAAAGCCTGACTATTGAAGTCAATTAGCATTTTGCCATTGACTTCAGTGGGACCAGGATATCACCTCATGGCATCTAATCCTGCAAAAGGCAAGTCTAATTAGCATGTTTCTCAAAATTGTAGCAACAACCAATGAATGGCTCCTCTGAATTACGGTTCCTAATGCTGCTAAAACTGGTGGAGGTGAACCCGTGTTAGCAAAGATTGGACATTTTTGTCTGGACCATAAACAGATTTCCAGACAGCACTTGTTACAGTAGTACCGGTCAAGGTTTTGTTACAGTCTCTGTTACAAACATAGATTTGATGGAGATATCCTTAGAAATTTAGTTTAAGCAGGGAGAATCTGTTTTGTTCCCATAGAAAGGGCAAAGTCAGTCATACAGCAACATGTTCTTTGTAACAACAAAGTGCCAGATTCACCACTGGCTTACACCAATAAAGGGTGGTGGAAGACCCCCAGTAGCAGGAAGTGCACAAGGAGGAGTGGAAGGCAGGGACAGGTTACAGCAACATAAATTTCACTTTCAGGGCTAGAGACATAAGGGATCAACTTGGCTCTGAAAGAAGGCTGCGGCAGCCAAAAAAGGGAACCTGGCCAGAGTGGCCAAAAAGTCCACTGATGCAGCAGCCCATCACAGAGGGTCCTGCCAGCATAGCTCCTGTAGAACTGTTCCACACACAACTTAGCAGAGCCCTGACACAGGCTCTATTACCCCTATGGAGGAGAGCCAGTGCATCTCCATGTTGAGTGCAATGGGCGGGAGGGTGTATGCTACACATGCCTGCACCGCTTTGCTGAATTTGGCCACACGATAGGAAAATTCTCACTAGTCATGAGTCTACAGAAGTAGGCTTTCTACAAAGTCCTATTAATCAGGTCATTTAAGATTTATTGTTGGCATAGAACTTAGGCAATTTTAAAATGACAGTAGGCCAAATATATCAGCACTCAGGGCCGTCCCTAGCGGGGTGTGGGGCCCGGGGCAGAAGTGACAAATCCATCACTTCCGGGACTGACCTGTCACTTCTGGGACTGACTGTGCTGGCCAATCGCGCCAGCCCGTGGGGGCCCCCCAAAGCATGGGGCTGGGAGTGGTCACCCCAATTTGCCGTACCCTAGGGACAGCTCTGTCAGCACTCTACTTCATCCAAAAGTAGCTCTAGTGGCTGCTGGTCCATAAAAACTCACTGGCATTTTTATGCTCTGTAGTTGCAGAAACTATTTGCAACTCCAGTGAGGAACAGGGTCTTCAGCTCCTGCAACCCCTCCTTTAAAGGTAGGGTAACCAGACGTCCCTCTCATCTGGTCACCCTATTTAGAGAGGAGACCTCTCTCTAGCTGGTCTGTTTGCTGTACCAGTATGCCCTTAAGAACAGTGTCAGAAGACTTCACTGAGCATGCTCAAAGTGGACTATCTCCTGATCTCACTTACACAGATTAAATCAGAGTAATACCAATAAAGTTAATGCAGTTACATGAATGTGCTGTGAGAGGGAAATCTGGACCAGAGTCCTCTATGGTCTAATGAAGGAATGGATTCTTCTTCAGTTGACAAAATGTCAGTCAGATGGGCCATCATTTATCTAGGCTACAGTCCCAGGTATTTGGGCTCTTCCCTGGATGACAAGACCATTATAAGGACCCCCAGGAGAGTTATTTCCTTCCTTTAATATCAGTGAGAATCATGATCAGTGGTGTTCCCAGATGTAATGCTCAATAACATGGCAGGCCAGGTGGAGTCAGAACTCTACCTTGGAGGAGGGGTAGTGTGGAATTCCTAATATTTTCTGCAGCCATTTAAATCAGAGAATATTGCCCTGACAGCCAAGTAAAAGATACTCCAGCTGAGATTTGGTGTAACATCCCTTTACTGACCAGCTGCCATGGGGGACAGGTAACCCAGGATTGTGGACTATGGTATTTTTACCCCTTCTTGATATGAGCACTAGTCAAAGTTCCGGGCCTTGTAGGTTGTTCCAGATGGGAGTAGAAATTGATGATGGAGTCTGATATTTTCTCTGATGCAATCTTGTTTATTTACAGGGAATGTACTGAGTCTTGCTTCTCTGAATGCAAGAGGAATCAAAAACAGGAGACAGCTTCTTGGTTTATAGCCACAAGCCTCTTTACCCAGCACCAGGTCTAAAAGGCCTCTCACTCTAGCTTCTTCTAGGGTCATACACCCTTGTTCAGGCTGACCTTCTGTCTGTCTCAGACTCTCTCTCAGTTTCTTGTGTGTACACGAACTTGTTTCTCCACAATCTAAGACTATGTCTATATTATAGACTAGAGCCTATGCCGGCACAGCTGTGGTGCCATAGCTATGCCAGCATAGCTCTCTAGGGTATATGCAGCCTGTACTGACTGAAGGACTTTTTGTGTCTGTGTAGGAACTCCAACTTTCCAAACAACATGAGCTATGTCACTGAAAGCCCTATTCCATTGACAACTGCATCAACACTGGGGATTTTTCATATTCCTTGTCCGACATAGCTCTGCCAAAATAATTTTTAAGTGTAGACCAAGCCGTGCACATGCACACACACACACACATCCCTAATCAGAACAATAGTCAGTGGAAATCTCCATCCACATGATGCTAGTTTCTGGGCAGAGTCCATTATGCCATGTTTTAGGTGTGGCTACTTTAACTATCTCTCACAGCAACTTTAAATGATGGGTAATTACACACCCATCTGTTTCAATGAGGTTTTAACGCAACCCAGAACAAGACTTAACCCAGCTCAGAACAGTATGTCTCCACTCCAATCAGGAGGCCCACATGCAGCATGTATAGGAATACCTGAGCTAGCTTTGACTGAACTAGCTCACTAAAAATAACAATGTAGTTTCAGCGGCATGGGCTAGCCAGCTGAGTACAATCCTGTTCAGGACCCTAGGTACAGACTCAAGCAGCTAGCCCATGCTACTGTGGTTACACTGATATTTTTAGTGAGCTAGCTAGATCTGCTAGCTCTGGTGTACCTATATGTGCTGTCCTGACTGCAGGTAGACATATCGTAAGCGAGAGCATCATCTTGTAGAGCACTGAAACTTTTGCCTATGCAACCAGGATCTACATCCTTTAGGACCTCACCCAGCCAAAAAAGCCATAGATATTTTCTGCCAGATACTAGTGTTATTACATGTTAATATACATTTGAGAGGGTAGAGGACTTCTTATGTTCTGTTTACTAGTGGACTTGGTGAAATATTCATTAGCTGGATTCAGGCAAATTACTAAAACGAGGCCAAATTCATCTCTGGTTTAAATGCCTTTGAAGTCAATGGAGTCACAACACAATGTATGAGCCTAGAGTGATCTACTTTTTGCTCTATCTCTGCCATTGGATTTCAGTAGCTATTTGTGTTAAATTATACACAAATTTATACATTATACACAAAATTACTGGATTACCATAAATTAGATATGTATTCCGGTTGCTGATCTCCTGCTATTTCTTACTGATCCTCAGACATCTGTTCTGGCTATAATTCTTTCATAACCCAATTTAGAGATGTATCATGGATTAAACTTATTTACTCTACATTGGAAGCTCTACTGAAGAAAATACAGAAAAATATATTTTCCAGCAACAACCATTTAATGTGTTAAAGGGGAGTTTTCTTCATGTAGGTCTGTTGATTTTAATTTCCATATAATCCAGAGCAAATATATTAATTCTCTCTCATTCAGAGCCTGATCAAAAGCCAATTCAAGCCAATGGGAGCCTTTCCATTAACTTCAATAGTCTTTAAACAGGCCGTCAGTGCATCAAAGTGGATCTTTGTAATAGGATGTACCTCTCAGTGCTCTTCACAGGTCTGGGGTTTAGGTGAAAGCACAGTTCATTGATATGTAGTTTAACCATGTGTCTCATATCCTGCATCTTTTGCTAACTCTATACAAACAAAAATAACAGTGAAATCCAATTTGACAATAATCTTAATACATTTTCAGAGGGTTGGATATTTGGGATTTCCTGATTTCTGGTCTGCTGTCTAGGAAGCGTCAAGCCAGCATTGCTCCTAAGTAGCTAAGGCAAGGCTACTTAGTTCGAATTTTTTAATCGTTCGGTGACCACCCAAGCCACCTCCTCGAAACAAGCCATTTTCCAGAGCCAACTTAGTGCTAATCTTGCTAGCGCTAATCCGGCAGCACAGGTCGGGAGATTGGCAAGCAGCACAGCGGGTGTTGATCCTCTGTTGTGCACGACAGCTTTGGATCTGGCCAAATGCCACACCTTTCTTTCTCCGCGAGGACAGCAATCTGAGCTCTCTGCGGGCTTGAGCTCACACAGTCTGCTGCACGGGATGCGAAATTTGCATGCCTGCATGAAGGAATGAGTTTTCCTGGAGTCTGGCAGAAGATGGCAGGCAGAGGAGCGATGCCTCTCCAGCAGAAGCTCCAGCAGAGGCAGAGAGAGAGTCCCAGAGTGAGCGGCTCTCGCTCCTGTGGGCGGAGGAGCTCACAGAATGGGAGTCTGTAGTTCTCGGAAGGTCTCTCGTGAATGCGAGAGTGGTGCCGAAGCCCAAAGTGAAGGGAGAAGCGAAAGGGAAGGAAAAGTCCAAGAAGAAACGGCAAGAAAAAAGCAGAAGCGTAAAGAGAAGCACCGAAGCCCAAATGACTGCATGCCGCTTCAGGTGGGTTAAGGCACAGTGCCCCACAGACCTGCCACCAGTGCCTGACCAGTGACGGTGGTGCGAGGCCCACCATAGAGGCCGAGGACAGGACCTCTAGAGGGGCGCCACCAGGGACGGAGGGGGGGGGCCGATCCCGAGACCTGAGCCCGATGGGAAGGGGAGGCCGGATTTTTAGATCTCCCCCACTCCCTCCCAGCCCGTCCCTCGGACACTATCACAATCTCGGACTCGGAATCCAATCAGGACAGGACCAGGCGATGGTAAAGCTGAACTAGGAACAGGGATTTATTTTTTTTTTAGAACAAACAAACATTTTTATTTTTTTATTTTATAAAAAAATATAAAAATAGAAATAAACAAACAGCATAAGTCAAAACAAGCAAAAAAAAAAAACAAAAAAAACAAATAGCAAAAAAGCAAAAAAAAAAAAAGCAAAAGGAAAAAGTTCTCAGCAGAGAGTTTCTAAAAAGAGGTGCTTTAGAGAGAGAGCAGTTGGGTGAGAGAGGCTCCTCGCGCTGCCAGGCTCAGGAGCTCGGGGAGGGCCCCTCTCTCAGGGGTCTGCCATGTGCTCAGCTCTAGTGCAGGGCTTCTCCCTGGTCTGTGCTCTCGTGTAGCCTCTGTGCGCCTCAGGGTCTCTCTGTGCATGGAAGTAGTGCATCTAATTAGTGGAAGTGTAAGTGGTGCATTTAGTGTACTGTGACTATTTTACTGAATAGCTGTTTCTAGACTTTAACTTTGGCTTTACTTGCATAAGAATGACCCATGACTTATTTTTTGCATAAGATATGAATGACTTTTTAACAGCTTTTTGTTGTGTTGCACAGAGGAGAGAAGAGCATACTTTTGCATTCGCGCTTGGACGCCTGGAGATGCCGATAACGCCCTCAGCTTTCTCGCTGCACACATTGCTCAGCAGGAGAGAGCAGCTACTGGCCTAGCAGTCTGCAGAGCTAAGGTAGCAGGCTTCTCCACAGGATGGTGGCAGAAGAGCACAGCTGCAGCGCTTATCGCAATCGCAGCAATCATGATCGCGCATCTCTCGATCTGAACATTCCCTGTCTTCCCTGATCTCCTGATCCTTGATTCTCTGTTTGGTCTTCTGCTCCTGAAAGACTGTGACTGGAATGACTGTACTTGACTTGTACATGATCAAACTCTGTTTTTTGGCAAACAAAATCGCATTCCTCAGCTCCTTCATCGACTTCCTGACACCGCTGGCTGCAGAGCTTGGCTCGCATTAGACGAAGAAAAAGACAAGAAAGAAAGAACCGAGGACTGGAGCAGGCTGCCAGGGCCAGATGCTCAGGCAGAGAGCAGAGGGGCGAGCAGAGGCAGCAGACAGCAGGAGCACACAGGAAGACCAGCAGGCAGGGGCGCGAGGCGGAGTCAGGCAGGGCAGCCAGCAGCGCTTGGCGCGCGCTGGAGCAGGAGCACACGGACGGCAGGAAGCTAGAGATGTGCTTCTGTCAGAGAGAGAGAGAGAGGGCAGCAGTGAGGACCAGCTGCTCTGCCCAAGCAAGAAGAAGATCCAGCAAAGCCCAGTGCCCAGAAGGAGGGGGGTAGAGCAAGTGAGAAGCAACGCTGCACCACCCAAGAGCAGCAACACAATGTACAAGACAGAAATTTGTAGAAGTCTGTTCCTTACAGGATCACCAGCCCCACCCTCAAGTTTCAACTTCAACCCCCCACCCCCACTGTAAAACTGTTTATGTGTGTTTGTTTTTACTTGTTGTTCTCTTTTTCTTCAGACGTACTCTGGGGGATTTACATTCAGATTTTAGCACGTTTTACCAGGTACAGACCAGGGGGCAGGGTCAACTGCAGGACACACAGACTGCAGTCACTGCAGGCAGCCACACCAGTGCAGTGTGGCCAGTGTGCCAGTGTGTGTGGTGAGGTGTGTGGTGCTCCCTGTGCCTGAATGTAGGTCCAGGCTTCCTTCACATGCATTTCAGCATGTGTCCTGCATCCCCGGTGCCCCCTCCCCCGTGCCCCCCCCCCCCCCTCCCCAGGAAGAGACCCTTCCCCTTCCTCCACCCTCCCTCCCCCCTCCCCCCCCCCTCCCCCACAGCCCCCATGCCCCACAGCACCCAACCCCCCCCCCCACCCGGCAAACCCCCCCACCCTGCACCATCACCCCACCCATCACACCTTAACACTTCCAGAATGAAACCAAACGAAGAAACAGAAGAAAAAATGCAAAGAGCAAATTATTATTTATTATTAAAAATTAAAAAAGATTTAAAAAGTTTTAAAACGCCCTGGGGAGTGGGGAAACTTGGTTTATCATCTCTTTAAAAAATCTTTCAAGTGGTCAGGAACTACGCTTCTGCAAGCTCTGCGCTTCAAAGCCTCCTGATGCATATCATCGCTTCTGGGATGGAAATCTCTCAGCCGCGTCTGGCTGTGCATGAACAGCAGCCAGGGCAGGGCGGCTGCCCACCTCAAAAGCCCCCCAAAGGTCAGCTCAACCTGCTCTCACACCAAAAGCAGCAGCAGCAATACACAATTCTTCCTTAGGATACAGCAAGCTGATGTGTCAGTAAAAGTCAGATCCGTCATCTCCTCCCCAGTCCTCCGGCACACACCACCACCACCCACTTGCACTTGCGGCTCCGTAGTAGAAAGAGTTCTTTTCAGTGCTATAAGGCGCCTGTAGTAGCCAGGGATGAGCCAGGGTAGGCCCGGGTAGGCCGGGTCCCCGAGGATCACACATCCCCATCATCATTTCCCCCCCCCCGTTATTTTGTGTGCCTGAGAAAGTGGCCTGCCTGAGTGTTCCTGAACACCAGAGTTCCTGAACACACACACGCCCCCCCCCACCCCGCCCACCCGACGCGTCCCCCTATGGTCCATGGTCCAGCAGCCACCAGCTTAAGCAGCTTCCCAAAAGTTCTAGTTGGCTTCGGTGCTGCCTGGCTGGTGCCAGTGAGGTTAGTGTGGGGATAGGCCCACCAGGGTTTGGGAATCCCATCGCGATTCCCCCCATCGCATCCATGATGATGATCTGGACATCACATTTCCAGTCACTTTTGCTGAGAGATTGTGCTGCTCACTTGAATGACAGCAATCTTGAATGACAGCAATCCCCACCAAAGTGCCCACACATCAAAGACACCGCCACTGTGGTTGGCCAAAGTGGGTGGGGGGGTGGCAGCTTCGGCTGGTCATGGCCACCTGCACAGGCAGGGCTGCCCACATCCCTGGCTGCACCCCCAGGGGGGGGGGGGTCAGGGCCAAGCACACAGCAAGTCAGGAAAGTCAAAAGTGTCAGTTTCGCAGCCACCTGCCTGTGTCCAGACCTGCAGCACCATGCGGTCCACCAGTCCTGTGCTGTGTGCACCCTTCTGTCCGCTCGCTGCCACCCACACATGAACTTTGACCCATGCCCCACCATGATCCCTGCCCGGCCTGCCTTCTGTGAGAGGGAGGTCTGCTCTCTCCTCTCCCTCACCCTGAGCGCCTCGCCTCTTTCTCAGCATCTGACTGTGGAGGAGTGGACGATAACGCGGCGAGGAGTTGACAGCGATAGCAAGGCGATGCGATGATGCAGCGGCTCCATGCTCGCAGTGCGTGCTGGCGTCCGCGCTTGTCCCGCAGAGAAGAGAGAGCAGCGCAAGAGCAGCGCGAAGAGGAAGAGAGAGAGGGGAGAGGAGCGGTTCACGATCACATTTTCCCCCATTTCCCATTGGGGCATCAATCAATCCAAATTCAAGCAATGCGAAGTCTGGGGAACTGACTCAGGGGATTGCACCAAAGCAAAGCCTAAGCAAGCTGGCCCCGTGAATGTGGTGGAAGAGTGAATTTGTGTATTTAGTATGGATACACATTACATTATAAAGTTCGAATCCACAAACAAATTCTAAGTAGTATTCAAATAGTCCTGTAGTGTAGACAAGCCCTAAGAGTGATGCTGAAGAGGACCACGATGTACAAGAGCAGAGCTTCAGACCTGTGATATACAGGGGCCATGCAACACTGAAGCTCCCATTAAAACTCTGGAGTACTTACAAGAAGTTTCAATTAGCAGAAATTCAGAAAATTGGGATTGTACTGTAATAGTAAAAGAAATGTGGCCTCTAATCCTGATTAACACGTTACAATTCCAATTGTCAACTAAAATCTCATAGGTGTTTGAATTTAGAGGCAAGAAATTTAATTATATGAACTTGCTTATCCCCCACTATTCACTTTTACCTGTAACCAGAAAATTGTCCCTGACTCTCAGCCGGATCCACCTTCTAGTGAAGTCAGAGACAGCCTTTCCATTCACTTCAGTGGGAGTTGGATCAGGACCTATACTGAGGCAAATATGCATATAGCTAGCAGCAGTGATAACGGTAGTGGTGATTTGTGTGATTTTCTGTCTCTTATATACCATAATCTCAGCTGTTTGGGATACAAACAATTTCAACTAGAATGCAATTATAATTTAATAATTTTCAAAGCCAGATGACATCGGGCCAAATCTTCAGCTGTTGTGTATCAGCATTGAAGTCAATGCAGCTATGCCAGTTTACACCAGCTGAAAGGCTGACCTCTCATGAAGAAATAAATATTTGCGTGCAGTGTTTTTGAAAAGAACTAGGCACACTCCTCTTGCAACATTCCTTGATGTCAAAGTGTTGCACAGGATGTACATCAGAGCAGAATTTGACCGTAGAACTACAAGGATGAGGAAAGGTGAACTGTGGACTAGGAAAGAATGCAGTTGTTAAAGAATAGCTTAGTTACTAAGGATAACCCAGGTCTAGTTGCTATGGGCTTGGAGTGTGCTATTGTTGGGACATGACTGTAAACACACCACTTCATAATCAATATGTCATAAAATGAGGTTTCAAAAGCTGTATAAATGAGCAGCTGGTAAGGTACAGGAAGAGTAATACAGGCAGTGAGAGATTCCACCTTTACATTCAGAAGGCCCTATATGTTTGAATTTCCTAGAACAATGATCTGGGGCTTATGTGAAATGAATTTACCACAAACAGAGGTAGAAGCAGCGAGGTTTCCTGCCAGGCAGTTGATATACCTGGAGAGGTTGAGGCCAGTGGTGAGCTGGAGCCGGTTCCCACAGGTTGCCAAGAACCGGTTGCTAAAATTAGACCTCCATGGAGAACCGGTTGTTAAAGGGCCAGGGAGTGGGCAAAGAACTCCGGTCCGCGGGCTGGACCATCCTGTTGCTCCCAGGATTCCCAGCTGGGGAGGCTGAGGCTCCCCCAGCCCTTCCCCTGCTTCCCCCCAGCTGCAGCGTGGCCAGCCGCCAGCATCAGCTGGGCAGCTCAGCTGAGCTCCCGAGTCGTCCTGCTGCCGCTTTTTGAAAGGCCCGGCAAGGTGGGTGGGGGGTCCTGCTGCAAGCTCCAGGGCTGGCCAGAGGGGAGGGGAGGGGGCAAGTGGGGCAATTGGCCTGGGCCCTGCAGGGGTCCCTGGCTCCATGAGGATGTCTCCCCCGGGCCCTCCCCCACTTCCCCCACCCCGAAGAGCCACAGCATGGCCAGCAGCTGGGCAGCTCAGCTGAGCTCCTGAGTCGTCCTGCTGCTTTGAGCTGCCGGCAAGGTAAGGGGGAGGGGGCTGCAAGCTCTAGGGCTGCCCGGGGGGCAAGTGGGGCAATTTGCCCCTGGCCCCACAGGTATGTATCCCCCCGCCCCGGCCCCTCCCCCGCTCCCACCCCTTAAATCCGAACTTTTTATAGGGAACCAGTTGTTAAGATTTTGGCTGCCAAATTAGCTGGTTGAGGCTGTGTTTGCAAAGCAATCTTGTTGCTTAGGATAGTCATACATTTTGGTTATGAAAACATAAGTTCCAAGTGCTGAGGGAAACCATATGCAATTAGAAGTTATTTTGTATTACAAGGTAGAGAAAAAATAGTATTGATGTGCAGTGCAGGATGGTATTTAGTAAATGTTTGCAGTCTCACTGGCCCTCAAGAAAAAATGCACAAAGTGTATAATGTAATTGCTTCTACTGACTATGGTTTCATTCCATACAAAAAATTACTTTAAAGAACGTTCAGGATGAAAGTTAAGCACTCAAAGATCAGAAATGCCAATGTTAAGGTTGCATGTCAACTGTGCCCACCTGAATGTGTGCATAGATTCATGAGCACATACTATTATTTCCACAGGACCCATACCTTATTCAAGCTCCAATTCAGCCGGATACTTAAGCACATGTCTAAGTGAAACATATGAATTAATTGAATTCCATAGGACTCTTAAACTCTAGTGAGTTACGAGAACCCACTGAAGCCAACAGGACTACTCCTGTGCTTAAAAGTTAGGTAATTAAATACCTTGCTGATCAATGAGAACAGGATGTGGACCAAAAGCTCTTGTTTTACATTGTGTCATGTTTGTTCATCTCAGCTTGTTGCTGTTCCCACCAAAATCCAGTACTTAATGTAACTTGAGTGTTTACACAATGGAGTAATGAAGGAGGCAATAAATTATTTCCTTTACCAATAGACCAGGTTGTACATTTTGCCCATTGCCACCTGAATTAAGTAATTACACTTCTTTGAAAAAAGTCCACAAAAGCAAAGTATCATTTCTTGTGCTATTGATCACTATTTCTATATAAAAACAATGAGGAGTCCTTGTGGCACCTTATTAATTTTTTTATTTATTTGGGCATAAGCTTTTGTGTGCTAGAACCCACTTCATCAGATGCATCATGAAAGCTTATCCCCAAATAAATTTGTTAGTCTCTAAGGGGCCACAAGGACTCCTCGTTTTTGCTGATACAGAGTAACACAGCTGTCACTCTGAAACCCATTTCTATATAGTTTGTTTTGGTTACATTTTGTATGATATGATAGTGTGTGAAGCATGAAGGTTACCAAGATATAATTCACAGTATTAAGTACAATCCTTATACAAACAATGGGAAGGATCTTATATTTTCATAGACAACATTCTGGAAATCCAAGCATCATTACCTATAAAAATAAGAATAAAAGGAAATGGTATTTTTAAAGAAAATTACTTTTTTTATTGAAGCAGCAAAACAACTTTTATGGGCATTTGACTTTACTTTTAGGGTAGCAGTGGACTTACCTCCACCAATACCAGATCAGCCTGCCCTCAAAACAAAATAAAAAATGCCCCATACTCATTGCTTGTGTTCATCCAACCCACCAGCATGCCGCCTGTGTTGGCATCCATGTCACCTTCAGTGTGTTTCCCAAAGAATATAGGGCCTGATTTTTCCACCCATACTCATGTTGTTTAAATAGGAAAACTCAGTGAGTCAGATACTACTGGACAGAAATAAGGGTGGCAGGGTCAGGCTCATAAGCTTTCAGTTTCCATATCGGTATGAAGGAGTAATTTATTACCTCAACAGTATGAATGTTACATGTTAAACACATATAAGGCTCTACAGTAATGTCACTTACTGGTTTTGCATCAGAGGGTACGTCCACACTACCCACCGCGATTGATCTATCGGGGATCGATTTATCGTGTCTCATCTAGACGCGATAAATTGATCCCTGAACGCGCTCCCCATTGACTCCGGAACTCCACCAGGGCAAGAGGCGGAAGTGGAATCGACGGGGGAGCCGCGGCTGTCGATCCCGCACCGTGAGGTAACTCGATCTAAGATACGTCGACTTCAGCTATGCTATTCTTGTAGCTGAAGTTGCGTATCAGGACTGTAAGTTTGGGTCCTATAAGCAGAGGCTCACTCTAACTGGCACTGTAGTTTGTGTATTTCAATGCATTTGAAACAATTAAAGTTTCCATTCTTCTCCCCTACAAATGAGGGTATTCTATAGCTGAGTTTCCCATAAATGGGTTATATGTATTGATTATTAGATCTGAAAAGTAATCAATTACCTATTACCGATTGCTCTGAAATTGCTTTTGTGAGGTGCTTGTGAGTTTTTGGTGAAACTGTGGCTGTACTGGGATGGGTGCCATAACATTGTGGCTTAGTCTCTGGAGAGAAATGAGTCCTAAAGTAAAGCACCTAAGTCTATATTTGGGCACATAGAAAGTGGGTTGTTTTCAGAGGCTGTGAATACCCACAGTTCCCATAGAAGTCTGTGCCTGAGCTAGTTACTGTGTATGCATACAAGAGAGAAACCATGCTCCAAAGCTAAATAAGTGCCTCCTATATTGTATTTATTATTTCATTAGAAATTTCTTTTGTTCCTGTTCCCTTCTCTTTCTCCATACCTTACCACAGTTTCGTCTAACTGGAATTCCAACCCAATAACTTGTGCCCTTAACTTTAAGCCCATTTTTCTGTGGGCCAACATGAAACAAAATGTGTTTATCCATCCTTAGTGTATAGGATTGGCATGAGTATTTGTGCACTATAAATATTCAAAAGCTATAGATTTTAAGGGCAGAAGGGACCATTTTGATCCTCTTATCTGACCTGCATAATGCAGGCTTCACCCAGTAATTTATGCATCAAGCTCATAACTTTTGTTTCAGTTTCTGTTTGAGTTATATTGCCCTTGTTAAAATGTGATACACATGAGTCTCATCTTACGCGGGGGTTCCATTCCGCAGTAAGCGCGTAAAGCGAAAACCGCATATAGTCAAAATTACATTGAGATGAATGGCAGGCAGAATCACCCACACTACAGTTACAGTATTAAAATTGTTATTTTTCTCTTTTTTTTTGTTTTGTTTTGTTTTTGCCAACCGCGTAAAGCCGAAATCGTGCATGTTAAATGCGCGTAAGATGTGACAGACCTGTATTTTAGAAAGCAAACAAAGCTAAAGAAGTGAGTCTGTGCCCACAGTTGTTGAGACACCGTGGCTCCTATTCCTGCAATTCCTATTTTAAGTACAGTATAGAAAAAAAGACACTGTCTCAAATACCACTGTGTGGCAACTGTGAGCAAATGTTGAGTTTTTAATGGCAACCACTGGATGTCTGCCTTTCCTAGTTAACCAATACCATATCAAGGTCACTCTGGTTCTTTTGAATATCCTCCTGCCCCCATCTTTTAAATGTACTTTTTATTTAATTACATTTACAAGCCTTATTTTGAGGATTTAAATTGTACCTAGTGGTGCCTGGACCCGTGCTGGTTCTCTGTACAAGAGTGAAATTCACCTTCTGTTTTTAAAGGCAGTATAATAAGAATTACTTTACAGAGTGTTTTTAAAGGAGTTGCTAGGCAACATATTGCAGAACTTCATGATTACCTTTTGTGCCATGAGTCAGAGCTAATTACTTCACAGCACCTCAGACTAGGTGTGTCATTGGGAGGCACTGAAAACTCCATTTACTTTAGATTACCTTCATGCCTAACAGCATCAGGTGAGCAGTAATCAGCACACCACCATTTTCTTCCAGTGAGGCCTCACAGAATACATTTGGTTTGGTGGCCTCCTTGTTTCTGAATTGCCGCTTTGAAGGCACCAGTGGCTGATTAGATAAGGCAGTTATGTGTATGCAGAACTGTATGCAGCCCAAATAATGAAACATGTTAAGTTTGCTCTCACTGTTTAACAGTGTAGTTTAAAACTAATTGAGGATTTATTTGTGGATGTATAAAGTGTGCAGTTCAGCATGAAACATGAATAGCACTTTATCTCGGGGAACTGGACAAGCCTATGTCCAACAGAAGTTCGGTTCCAGGTAGGTTCTACAAAATACCAGGGACCAAATGCAGACCTGGTGTAAGAGGGCACAGCTTTACTATGTTCAGAGACATTGCCCCATTTATACAATGCCTGAATTTGGCCCAATTTCTTTAGCAGTGGCCATCCACTTTCAACACGCTTCCATTATCATAGAGCAAACAGAGGATCTCCCTAGGTGTGTCCCTGTACTCCAGTCTCCATCTTAGCATCTTACTCATGATTAAGGTTAAGATTTTGTCACAATTATTTTTAGCAAAAGTCACGAAGAGGTCGCAGGCAATAAAAAAAAATTAATTGGAGCCTGTGACCTGTCTGTGACTTTTGCTAAAAAATAACTGGGGGGAATGACAGCTGATAACTGGTGGCAGTGGGGGGAATGACAACTAGAGCCCAAGCCCCACTGCCATGGCCATAGCTGCAGCCTCAGGGTGTGGGGCTGCAGCCACTGACAGCTGAAGCCGAAGAAGTCATGGAGGACCAGTAAAGTCAGGGAATCTGTGACCTCCATGACTAAATTGTGTCCTTAATCATCACTCTGTTTTTACAGACAAACTGAGCTGCAGAGATGTTAAATGACTTTCCCAAGGTCACACAGGTCCCATTCCTGCAAAGTGATCAGTGTGGGCAGACCTTTATATCCACAGAGTCCTATTGAGCAGTAGTGGGACCTCAATGAGGCCCAGTTTTATATTCTGACTATTGGTTCCCTGAGCCTCACTCCCAAGCCTCTATTGACTGGACAACATTGCTTTTCCTGTCATTATGGTTACCTTTGTGGAATGAGTAGGTGGCAGGTAGTGATGGGTGGACCTGAAAAGATTCAGAGGTTTAGGTCTGGATATTTAACCAAAACATTCAAATAAATGCCTGACCCTCATTCATGATATCTGAACCTTTGGGGTCTGCTAAATTGGGTTTCATTCCTCTGTGGAGCTCTGTGCCTGCCAACAGCTCCTTGCAGGACTTGAGGCCTTGGGTTAGAAATCTCACAGATGCTGACTTTTCCTGGAATTTCTACAAATATCTATTTCTATTGTGTCCAGACATGCCACGAAGAGTGGCTGAGTTTGGCATTTCTTCTAGCACAGCCAGAAACCAGAGGTTCACACTAAAGGTACATGAAAATAGAAAATACTGGATAGAATAAAATGCTTTTGAAGCTCAAAAATGTTCACTTAGAATTTTCTGTGAAAGTTTCAGGTATTGGGTTTTTAAAATATGCCATATGTGGAATATTTGTTCCTAGCTTCTGTCAGAGTCTACCCAAAATTGGGCCTAATTCCGGTCTGTGCCACACTCAATGCAACCCCACTGAACAGGACATAAATCCAGGCAGAAATTTGTCCCAGGAATGTCACTTTACGTGCTTGATTCTTAGACACGTGTGGAAATTGCTCTTGTGATTCCTGAATATTTTGTGAAACCAGAGAGTGGAGATTCCACAAAAGATACTGCAACGACGTCTGTCCAGCACCCACCCACAGATGACTTAAAACCAAGGTCCTATCTGGTTTCCATGGACATTTGGCCCAATGACCCTTTTCATAAAAGCCAGTTTTCATGGTTTCCTCTCCTCCATTGCTGTGTGCCAGTTGGGGCCACTCTCAGTTCCTCTGGCAATAGCTGCATGTGTGTAGTGTAAAGTGTTTTGGGATCCTTCAGCATCAGCATGAAAGGTATATACATGTGAAATACTATTAACCTCTTGTTTCACTCCTTGTACTTCACCCTCTTATGTTGTTATCACCTTCCTTTTCAATTCTTGAATTGGTGATGATTCCTTTTCTTTGGTGTAGGGACTTCAACCATTGCCTGGTGGAGGCTTGGTGATGGATTGGTGGTGAGGGAGGCATCCCTTTATGCCCAGGCCCTGTACCATTGTGCTACATTTTTTCTGTCAAGTTTCACCTATACTTTTCTGTCCAAATGGAAAACAGGACACTCTGCATGAGGCTGACCTGAGGACCCCACACACAAACACTGATGGCAGCAGTGGCTGGACTGTGGGGGCTCTTCTGTCTTGTAGCTCAGCTGAATGCCATCACAGGAATAAATGAAAGAAGTATGGGCCTACAGGCTGTTTGCCTGCAGCTCTATACATTGTTCTTATGGAGGGGATACTGTGCAAGCCGGGATGGAAGCACAGGAGCTTTCAAGGAGCTGCCTGCTGCTTTATCCACAGAAGCATATTTGCATGTGAGAAGAGGGGGGAGGGGCAGATGCACAGTATCACTGACCCTTCATATTGAAAAATCAAAAGACAGACCTCCAAACTCATTAGATTGGTGTAAAAAATCATGAGATATAAAAAAAAATAGGGGAGTTATTGTTATTTTGCCTTCTGGTTTCTGAGCCTTTGGGATGCACTTGGGTCATGTGTTCAAGCTTTTCTCTGTACTCATGAGACCTAGCAACATTTAATAAAAACAAAAGATGAGATTATCAGGTCATAGAGTTTAAGGCCAGAAGGGACCACCAGATCATGTAGTCTGACCTCCTGTTTAACACAGACCCACCATCACCCACGCACTAAGCCCGACAACCAAAATTAGACCCAGTTATTGCAGCCAAACCAAGTATTACATATAATCATGTCTCCAGCAGCTGGGGCTTTAAGAAAAGCAGCAAAGATTAAGAGAGAACATAAAAACGGCCATAGTGGGTCAGACCAAAGGTCCATCTAGCTCAGTATCCTGTCTTCCAACAGTGGTCAATGCCAGGTGTTTCAGAGTGACTGAACAGAACAGGTAATCAAGTGATCCATCCCCACTTGCCTAATAAAACTGTGAGAAATGGAAACATTTCATCTGGGGTTATGGAGCTTTCTCCTCTCCCCCTTGGACTAGTTGAACCTCAGGATGGAATAAGGAGACTCTTAGTGAATAAATTGTTGCAATATATCCAGAGGTCTAGTGCTGCCAAAGCAGTCTGGAATGTCATTCTGGCACCTGAAATCCAGGATACAGAGAAGCTCCAAAAATTCACCAGGTGCATAGGGTCACAGCACTACTCAGGTTTGGCCTGGCTGCTCCTCCATGATGAGGGGAAGTGTCCTGGGACAAACCTGAGAGGTGCTGCAGCCCTGCATACCAGGTCACAGTGCCATTCATTACTCAAATTTGGTGCATGCTATGTGAGTGTGGCAGACAATGGGAGCAAGCTGTGGCTGGGATTGGGAGGAGCTACCCTAGCCAGGCACAGGAGTGGAGCCAGGGAGGTGCTGGTGAGAGGCCAGGAAGGTTGTTGGCTGTGAGTTCTTGTTGGACTACGGAGAGAGTGTTGGGAAGCTGTGGGGTGATGGATTGGGGGCAAGTGGGGGATGTTGGGGGCTGCAGTGAGCAGGATGTACATCAGGGCTACTGGGATGCCTGGGGGCTCTCAGAATAAGTGGAGTCTAGTGGAGACCCATTGCTAACTTGGTCTGATCAGCCAGTTAAATTGGGTTTATGAAGTGTCCAAACAGCAGCTGGAGCATACAAGTGAATCTTGCCCTTATTTTAAGTTTGCAGAGAATATTAATGTTGTAAAACCAGTATTTTACATGTCCCACCAGTGGTCTTTTTGATTAACTATATGTGTGCTTTAGATGTGCCTTGCTACTTAAAGTCTAGCACATAAATACTGAGTTACAGGTGCTTTATGTTGATGTGATATATGTATTTATTACTAATGTGTGAAGTCTCATAACTGCTGCTGCACAAACTGTCAATTAGATAAAATTTAGTGGTAAAAAAATTACTATAGGTGCCAGGGCCACCCGGGGGGCAAGTGGGGCAATTTGCCCCAGGCCCCACAGGGGCCCCGCGAGACCTGGCCCTGCAGCGGTCTGGGTCTTCAGTGGCATTTCGGCGGCGGGGGGCCCTTCAGTCACTCCGGGTCTTCAGCGGCATTTCAGCAGCGGGGGGCCCTTCAGTGCTGCTGAAGACGTGGAGCAACTGAAGGGCCCCCCGCCGCCGAAGACGCGGACTGCCACCGGGTGAGTACAAGCGCTGCAGCTCCCCCGCTTTGACCCAGGCCCCCTGAATCCTCTGGGTAGCCCTGATAGGTGCTCTATCTTATGATGACGTCACGCACAAGATAGATTTTGGACTGGAGACTCTCACGTGTGACAGAATTACCACCTTAGTATCACTTCTGCAGGGCTCATGCACTGTAAAATTTAGCACTACATCACTGACTATATCACACAAATACACACACAAATGAGCTAGCCAAAGAAATCAAAAGTGTCAGAAAGTTTTCTTAAGGTGTGAAAAACATCTTGTTTCACATTAGTCAAAAACAGCCCCATCCATGAAAATTTGAAAACTACCAAAAAGACAACTACAAAATCCTCCTCTCTGTGCTGAGAAAAAGCATGAAAATTTTCAGCACAAAAGGCGATTGGACGTCTAACATAGTGAATGCCAGTGAAAATGAGGTAGGATCAGAGTCTAAAATAGGGAAAGAACAAGTCAAAAATTACTTAGACAAGTTAGAAGCAGCAAAGAATCCTGTGGCACCTTATAGACTAACAGATGTTTTGCAGCATGAGCTTTCGTGGGTGAATACCCACTTCTTGCACTGCTTGCATCCGAAGAAGTGGGTATTCACCCACGAAAGCTCATGCTGCAAAACATCTGTTAGTCTATAAGGTACCACAGGATTCTTTGCTGCTTCTACAGAACCAGACTAACACGGCTACCCCTCTGATACTTAGACAAGTTAGATGTTTTCAAATCACCAGAGCCTGATGAAATGCATCCTAGAATACTCAAGGAGCTGACTGAGGAGGTATCTGAGCCACTAGCAATTATCTTTGAAAAGTTATGGAAGACAGGAGACATTCCAGAAGACTGGAAACAGACAAATATAGTGCTAACCTATAAAACTGAAAGAAGGACAACCTGGGGAATTACAGACCAGCCAGCTTAACTTCTGTACCCAGCAAGATAATGGAGCAAATAATTAAGAAATAAATTTGCAAACACCTAGAAGATAATGAGATGATAAGTAACAGTCAGCATGGATTTGTCAAGAACAAATCATGTCAAACCAACCTGATAGCTTTCTTTGACAGGGTAACAAGCTCTGTGAATAAGGGGGAAGTGGTAGATGTGGTATATCTTGACTTTACTAAGGCTTTTGATACTATCTCGCACTTAGGAAGGAACAATCAGTTGCTCACATACAAAATGGGATATGACTGCCTAGGAAGGAGTACTGAGGAAAGGGATCTGGGTGTCAGTGTGGATCACAAGCTAAATATGAGTCAACAGAGTAACACTGTTGCAAAAAAAGCAAACATCATTCTGGTATGTATTACCAGGAGTATTGTAAGCAAGACATAAGAAGTAATTCTTCCTCTCTACTCTGCGCTGATTAGGCCTCAGCTGGAGTATTGTGTCCAGTTCTGGGCACCACGTTTCAGGAAAGATGTGGACAAATTGGAGAAAGTCCAGAGAAGAGCAACAAAAATTATTAAAGGTTTAGAAAACATGACCTATGAGGGAAGATTGAAAAAATTGGGTTTGTTTAGTCTGGAGAAGAGAAGACTGAGAGGGGACAGAATAACAGTTTTCAAGTACATAAAAGGTTGTTATGAGGAGGAGGGAGTACAATTGTTCTTAACCTCTGAAGATAGGACAAGAAGCAATGGGCTTAAATTGCAGCAAAGGTAGTTTAGGTTGGACATTAGGAAAAACTTCCTAACTGGACTAAATTGCCTCTGGACATTGTGGACTCTCCATTGTTGGGGATTTTTAAGAGCAGGTTGGAGAAACACCTGTCAGGGATGGTCTAGATAATACTTAGTCCTGCCTTAAGTGCAGAGGACTAGACTAGATGACCTCTTGAGGTCCCTTCCAGTTCTATGATAAGGACGAAAATGGAGGAAATGACAAGCACATGCCAAAGTGCTAGGTGCAATGAAAGTGCTTCCTCAAATTATTCGTGGGGAGTACAATGTGGGGTGGGAAGGGGCTAGTGAGGAGAAGAATTTTTGTCCAAACCCCAGGAGCGCTAAAACCAAAACAAACCCAAGTCTGGGTAAGTTCCCCAGGTACGTGTGTTATTTGTTACTGGAGGCTCCTTCCTGTTGTTTGCTTCTCTCCCTAAAGCCGGAGCTAATGCTCGTTCAGCGCTGCACACTAAAATGCCCCGCGCTCCTGTCTCAGCCCCTATCGGGTCGCGCAGAGGCAGGTGGAGAGCGGGCGGGAGGCGGGGGCACAGCCCCGGCGGGAGGCGGGGCACAGCCCCGGCCATATTGCAGTGGGAGCGGCGGGGCGGGGCCAGAGGCGCGCACAGGGACCCGAGCGCACCCCACGCCCGCCTGCCAGTGCCCAGCCGCCGCCGAGGACAGCCGGGTAAGTCCCGTCCCAGCCCCCCAGCCGGAGCCCGGGCAGCCACTCGGCTCCCCCCCGCCCCTGTGTCCGGCCGCGGGAGGACGGGGCGGCGCTGCCAACAGGTGTTGCGGGGCTTAGCGCGCCGGGAGCTCCCTCCCTCCTGCCGCCGCCGCCTTCCCGCTTCTCTGGGGCGCGGGGCTCCCGGGGCCAGGTGCTGCCCGCAGCGCCGCGCGGCAGAGGGGGAGCGGGCAGGCGGGCCCTGCCGGCTCCGGGTGTCTGCGGACTGTAGGCAGAGTCCGCCTTCGGCTTGACCCCAAGAGCTGTTGGGCTCCCCTCTTTCCCTGGTGGCTGTTTAAGGGCAAATGGAGCCAGGTGCTGCCCTGCCCCTCCCCCCGGGGCTCTCTGGGCAGGACTGTTCAGCGGCTCCTCGCAAGGACTCTAAAGCACCTGCTTTGCAAAGCAGGATCTTAATTGTATTGAATGCTTCCGACCTGCTTGCTGGCAGCAGCCCCGGCGGGCTGTGTTGCAAACCTAGGGCTGATAATAGTTTCCGGGTTCTGCCTCCTCCTTCTTTCCCAAGTTATTAAACTTATGCCGCACAGGAGTTAGGAAAGGTGTTGAAATTATATTTAGTCTTATGGGTGTGTCTGGCCAAATGACCTTCTCTGGTTGCAGCTGGATTTTTTTTTCCCACTGGGCGAGGTCACTTGTGAGTGGTTTTTTTTCAAACCAGTGGAGTGCCTTGGTAATTGTTGGTCATGTATGAATCATCCTTGCTACTCCCCCTGATTACTTAAGAATCCAGCAGAGGTTTTAAAGTTCTTTACTTTGCCCCCTTCTCAGTAAACTAGAACTTTTTTCCTACTCTCCTATTATCAGATCTCTTGGGGGAGAAAAAAAACCAAACACCTTCAAGCCTCTGCATGAGCATTTGTTTCTGGAACAACAGAACCACTGCAAGAACTGAAAATGCCCAAACCGGTGAGTGTTATATTTCATGTCTTGTATCTTGTGGTATTCTAAAGTAAAACATAAAATGTACATTGATTAGTAACTTACCGTTTTTTAGGTGACTGTTTCCTTCTAACACTTCTCACAAAGTGATTACTCTATATCTGGTCTCTTTCCTCATCCTCAAAGGAAATCTGCACAACCCCTTCAAAAGATGAGCCTGGGATCTTAAATTATAACTGTTAGACACTAAAAAGAACGGACTGAACAAAGACACTGGTTTATAACAATCCATAACACCCCCCCCTTTTTTTTCCCTCCCAGCTGTCTTCCCCTTCCCTCTTTTCCCTCTATGACTGGAGGAGTGTTAATGGGCCCCTTCATCTTGAATGGTCCTTTGAAATATGTATTAACTATTTATGCTGAACAATCTGTTCCACCTTTATATTTAGCTGTAATACCCTGAGTATATTCTGCAGACCTGAAGAAGAGCTCTGTTGCTCAGAAGCTTGGGTGTCTCACTGACAGAAGTTGGTTCAAGAAAATATACTACCTTGCCTGCCTTGTTTCTCTACTTCCTTCTATGTTGAGAAGGATTATAGAAATTAAGACCTCATAATTTGAGAGATCCATGCCAATTTCAAATCTTTTTGATAGGGCATAGCAGCATGATGAAGTCCTATAACTGTGTGCGTGTCATGTGGGGGGTGCTAGGCTGGCCACGGGGAGGTGGGGTTAGGGTGCTAGGGGCCAGGCTGGCCTGGGGAGTTAGGGGGACCCTGGTGCCAGCAGCAGGGGTCGGGCCTGGGCCGGCACTCACCAGCAGGAGGGACCCCAGCCTCGCCGTGCTCTGGCTCCTGGTGTCATTCGGGGGAGGGGACAGAAGCCAGAAGGGGGCAGAGCAGGGCAGGAAGAGGTGGGGTGGGAGCTTGGGGGAAGGCATGGAGTGGGGCCGGGGGCAGAAGGGGGATGTTGTCCCAAGCCTTGCATCCCTCTAGGGATGGCCCATGCATATAACCATCCAATTTAAAAATAAAATGTTGGGGGTGGGGACAGGATATATTCAAGTGAGAGACACAATTTGTAATGTATCAGAGGGGTAGCCGTGTTAGTCTGGATTTGTAAAAGCAGCGAAGAGTCCTGTGGCACCTTATAGATTAACAGACTTTTAGGAGCATGAGCTTTTGTGGGTGAATACATACATACATGTCATGCATCCGACGATTTACCCACAAAAGCTCATGCTCCTAAAAGTCTGTTAGTCTATAAGGTGCCACAGAACTCTTCGCTGCTTTTACAATTTGTAATGTTAACAGAATCATGAATCCGAAGTCCTATCCGCCAATTCTTAATTTAAACTTGTATTGATTTATTTAGACTTTTTAATTTAAAACTTTTTAAACTAGTATTTAAAATATTACTGTACCTTAATCCAACTACACAAAACTCTACTCCCCAAGGGCAAGCAACTGTTTTGGTGGGCAAAAATATAATTAATTCTGTTCATTTATGGTTAACGTGGGTGAGCAGACTTTGCACTTGAGTTGGTAAATCTCTGTAATTTTGCAAGGTTGCCTTAAAGGTAGATGGGGGGGGGTGTCCCTTTATAAAAGAGCTAATTTATAGCCTGTGGACTGACAAGTGTCTGAGGCTAGGTCTACTTTGTAGTGAATCTTTAAAAAACCCAAAAGATTTAAGTCATTTGCTATTGAAAAGTAATCATTCCAAAAGAGGAGAAATAGAATCATTTCTATGCTTTACAAAGGGGTGTGTGTGTGGCTATCAGAACCAAAGAACTTGCTGGTTCCAGCAGAATTTATATCTGAAAAGGGGTTTAGTAATGGACTTTGATTGGAGATGGGAGGCAGAGGTCAACAGCTTGATTAAAAATTATATTGTATTCTCTGTGAAGATATTGAAACTAATATGCATACTTAAAATTCATTGAATAAGTCACTTAATGAATAGGTCACTTCTAGGACAAGAATGCCAAGGGCCTTGCTTTTTCAAAGGTGCTGAGCTTTTAAACTCATGGGAACTGCAGATGCTCAGGCCTCAGTTGTGTCAGGACAACTATAACTTGATTTTTAGACTAGAAAGAGAGCATAAGTTTTTTTTTAAATCAAATGCATTTTGTATTATGTTCTAAAATCTTCATATATTGGTAGAAAAATACTAACCCTTGAGTAACTTAATAGGGAGGTATTTTATTATGCTCCCATATGTAACTTTTAGAGTTAGCAGTTAAAACAAGATTGTTGCAACTTTGTTATCTTCTAGAATAGGTACTGTGTGTCTATAACAGGAAGAGTCCTGTGGCCTTTTATCTCAGTGTTGACTGGAAAGAAACAAATATACGTGTTCTTCTGTAACAGCTCACAGGAAGCACTATATAGGATTTTATTAAAAGGCCTGATTTTAGATTTTATCCAAATATAGGCAGAAATAGCTCAGTTTTTTTCTGTGCAAGCTTGGTCCACTTCTTTAGTGCTGTTGCCAACATTGCTACAAATATCTTGGAAAAACCTGTTGCTAGTTGGGGACATACCAAATATAACAATTACTTACTCAAAAGACTAGAGGCCTGATCAAAAACTCCTTGAGTTCAATGGACTTAAGATCAGGCTTTTGCTGTGTGCTATGGTCCGCTGTCAGGGGAAACCTTAAAGTCACTAACCATAAAGGACAAAGTTAGTGCATTACTTCCACTGTATATCTTCCATAGAGGCCTGTCATCAATTTATTTTAAAATGCAGTGCAGCGGTAGCAAGTCTGAGCTCTGTGGCTTTGAGGTTGTTTTTTTTAGTTATAGCTCTGCTTTGGAAAAAGGGTAAACAGATTTATCTTCCAGTGACTAGCAATTGATGTTCCACCCATCATAATGAAGAGTTTGTTTAATTATGTTGCCAATGACAATTGTACTACAGTCTAAGGCTAACATGCATGTAGACTACAGAATGTTTTAAAATAATTCTGAGTGACAATTCAATGTTCAGTAAAAATAGTACAATCTCTCTCCTTTCTTTATGCAAGAATATCTTTCTATTGATGAGGTAGTAGTGTCCATATGAAGGTCTTTTTGCCTTTGCCCCCCTAGAAAAAAACACGTTGCATTATGAACATATTGAATTATGAACAGTTTACCCAGTTTGTAATCTGTTTAACAGGAATGTGCATGCGCGCACAAATTATATCCATTGAGAGTTTTATTAAGTGTATCCATTTGTCTTCCTCCCTCTTCCATGCTGTTTCTCCAGTTTGCATCTTGGTATTGACATTTTTACAGTTAATACGGAAATATCATAGTGTCAGTGGAAAGTGTAACATACTGCAGAGACTATCCTATAACCTTCATAGACTACCAAAGTGGCATTGGAAAACAAACTTTAGGAAATCATCCAGTTGGAATAACCTGAATTTATGGGCTCTGATTAATTTATGCTGAAAGGTACCGTAGGCTGAAGAAAAGTTCTTTCATCTAATCAACAAAAGCTGCTTACAACCATGTTCTTAATTCTACCTGAACTGAGCATGACACTGGAGCAATACCTGACAGAGGTTGATATTGTTCCTCTCCTTTTGCTGGCTACTAAGTAAATGGTGAAGAGCCAAAATGTTGACAGGTGCGAGTGAGAGCAGCTGGGGAAGGGCAGCCAGCACTTCCTTTGGTTGGTTTCTGAGCCATGTGACCTATTGGCTAGGATTTACAGGCATAAATCTGTGGCAGCACCTACTGATATAGCATAAACCCAGTCTTTATAATCAGTACTTAATCTGCTGTTCAGTAGACCTAACTCGTATGTTTACTGGAAAAGGATAGAAGAAGAATCATACTGGGATTACCTTATTAGAACACATTGCTCTGTCTCCCAATTTTAAATTAGGGATGATTAGTTTGGACTCTTCCCAGCCCTGCCCCTTGTTCTTTACTATCATGGAATAGGATCTTTATCAGTTCATAGGGCATTGTGGGATAGAAATTAAAACTGTCACATCAGAGCTGGAACTGCATTGTGAGAGATCAGAAAAGGCTAATGCCCTCTGGCCAGAAGATTTCATGACTCCTAAAGGAGAGTTAGACATAATCTAACTTTAGTATGTTGTTTTCTGTTTAAAGTAGATAAGGTGTTGACTCCTTTACAGTGATGTAATAATCTGGTATAAACAAATATTATTTATCTATTCATATTTCATACCATCATTGATGGGAGGCTTTGAGGTGACAGATTGCTCCTATTTTTCATAATAGTCACTTTTTAAAAATTGATTAAAAAGCTCTAATTCAGTAATTTAAATACTTTTTAAAGAAGTCCTTAAAAATGCAACCAACAAAACAAATTTACATAGTTTAGAGCAATGGTTCTCAATTTTTTTTTCTGTGGACCACTTGAAAATTGCTGAGAGTCTTGGTGGACCACTTAATGATCTTTCCAAATGTTGTTTGTACTGTTAGCTATCATAAAGCACTTTGGATAAAAGTGCTATATAAAAACAAAAAAAACATAATTAATATTTTTTGGTTCTACAAATAAAAGCGCACAACTCAGATTTTAATATCAGTTGTCTTACCTTTCTAATGCCGCCATTGCAGCCCCTGAGCTGGGGCTGGAAAGGAGGGTCGGATCTCTCCCTGGCAACCACAGCCTTGGAGCTGGGGAAAGTCAACTCTTTCTCTGGCCACTGCAGCCCTGCATGTCCCAAATTTCCCCCACCCCCGCTTCTCACCCCACTGCCCCCTCCCACCTACCCCCTATTCCCCGCAAGGCCACCACCTCACCTTACATGTGCATCTTCTCCAGGGTCCAGGCACCTAATTAGTGGAGGCATGCCTGCAAAGCTCCACTAATTAGGTGGGTGGCCCTTCATTCTCTTGTGTGCGGCCGCCCAGGTGCACACCTTGGAGGGAACTATCTGGGAACCACCTGAATGGAGCTTGCGGACCACTGTTTGAGAACCTCTGGTCTAGAGAGCATTACCTTTTTTGTTCCAGTTGTCATTTTATACAAAGAGATTCATTGCTTAAAATCAGGACACTGGCAATAGTACTGCTGTATTGGCTTGTATTTTTTAATAGCTTTTTTTCTCTTCCCACTATCCCAACACTTTCAGCTACATTTGAGGGAATTTCTGTTGAATCTTGTGATGCACATTTTATCTTACAGAAACTGCTATAAGATGAATTCAAAACTATCAACAGTACTATATGACGGCTCCAAAATAATACCAACTCAATTAAACTAAAATTGTGGATTTTTTCAATATACATGTAATATGTACAAAGTGTAACTGTTCTGAAGGTAGACGCACTTTTAAATAAGCTATTTAGTGCACAACTTCAAGTCCCCAATTCATGTGTGTTTGGAGGCTGGGATGGAAGCTGTTTAGGATGGAAGCAATTATCAATCAATTACTAGCAAACCAAATACTGTACAAGTTCCTCTAGACAATGGTTCCCTAGATTATACATCCTAAATTATTTGAGCAAGTATAAGTAGATACCATCCTGCTCTGAAGGGATTTACCTAGACTCTGCCTGAGATTTGTTTATCTTAAAAACAAAACAAAATAGTAGAAGGAAAGTCTAAACTCAAAGTTCAGCAGAAGTTGCCGGGGAAGGGTTTGCAGAAGTGTAGTTTGGTGAAGCTCTTCTCAATAAATAGAGGGAGGGGAAGCCACAAATGTAAGGGGCAGCAGAAGAAAGCGTGTAGGTGGCAATAGGGAGGGAGTGTAGTTGTTGGCAGGAAATGGGCCTGGAACATGAGAAGCTTGAATTGGAAGGTGAGAGGAAGCCAGTGAAGGGCACTGAGATTGATATGGACACACTGGCAAAAGAGGAGGTATTGGACTTTTCTAATGCGGTAATTTTTTTGTACAGATGCAGAATGGTTCTTTCAGGATCTACAACCGAAGCGCTGTATACAAATATCAGTCACTTTTGTTTGCTGTATTGAGGTTTTTTTAAGTGACTCATCTCTACTTCCCCCCCCCCCCCCCAGCATATATTTTGGATTTTTTAGTAAATTCTTTTTCTGAGCAGAGTTGAGCAAGTCCTGTGTAATGAATGACTGACTTAACAAACCTAGTCTTGCCTTCCACTGGTGGAATGTCTGTGTGCTGATGGCAACTTTCTCAGACTTATTTGGTCTTGGTTCCTATTTTATGTGGGGCCATTGCCTCTGGATGCTTCCTCCCCTGCCCCCAAACTGTGTGTGGCAGTGACTGGTCAGATAAGTCTCGGGGTATGTTTCCTGATTTAGTCAAGTGCAAACAAGTTTTGTGAATACCGGAAATTAGATTTCATATTTAGCTTCTACAGATTTCTCAGATTGGCTCTCTATACATTTATGCCACTAAAATTTAGTGTCTCTTACTTTCCTGGAAGGCAACCCCTAAAAAGGGGTGAGTATGGTCAGAGGAATTCATTTTTAAACACCTGAGAAAAGTCTTGATAAACTTTTCCCCTTCCATATCTCCATCCCAAAGCCCACCCAGCTCTATTCCTCATTGTGTACCGTTAACTGTGGAGGACAATGGACTCATGCCTTCATGTTTCATAAAAGATTTTTTTATCTCCTTCAATTCTTGGGATCAACTTGGCGTAACTGGACTTGAGTCCAAAACTAACTAAACTCTTGTATATGTTGACGCTCACAAGCTGTTTGCAACAATGTCTATTGCACTTAATTTCCCACTCCTAAGATGAATTTTTTACTATCCCATCCAAGATTGGTTTAGCTATCAAAACAATGTAATGTTTAAAAGTACTCACGAGTAATATAAGAAGTATATTTGTACCTGTACCTGTCCTCACTGCTTTTCTCCTCACACCCCGCCCTTACCTCCTCACCTTGCTCCTTAAGCGTTGTGTGTCCCACCTGTCTCCAGAGAGACGGTGCATGCAAGAGTAACAGGGAAGAAGGGGAGGGGCTGATGCTTCCCCCGACACTGCTCAGGAAACTGCCATGGCCGCATTTGGGAAATGGTGGTTTAACGTCTTGTCTTATTAGAAACTTTAAAAAAAAAAAAAAAAAAGGGAGGGGGTGTGCTACTTTTTAGTAAAGAAAAAAGCTCAATGCTTCCATTTGTACGTACTACACAACAAAAAACCTGATAATTTTAAAAGTAGGTCAGATTTTGAGACTAAAATTACTTGATGACCTTTACACATTTGCATGTGTGTGTAATTAGTACTCTTATTTAGTGCTTTTGTCCCAGGATCTCAATGTACTCCACGTGATATTGCGTCTTACATCAACCCTGAAGCAGATAAGCATTGTGTGTTTTTTGGGTTTTTTTTTTTTTGCCGTGAAAATTTGAGACATTGGACCTTAAACCTGTCACTTATCTCAGACTGAATGTTTGTTGTTCAAAGTGTTAGGTTGGTACAAATGTAGTGTGGGAGGGGTTGCAGGAAGCTTATGTTTGGGAGAGGAGGAGAAATGTTTCTCTGCGAAGTAGGTTTTTCTTTAAAGGGCAATTATTTGAAGCTGCTCAGAAGTCGTCAACATTGGAAGTCCTAGGGAAAGGGCTTCGTGGGCAGTATGCACGTGAGACTGTTGATGCAGGATCAATTAAAATTATCACATAGATATCATAGTCATATCTGTTTATGCATGTAATCTAACACTTTGCAGCCAAAAGGTTCCCAAACGCTGGAGCTGTTTACATAAAGCTCCACTGAAATTCAGCCACCTCTGGGATAGAGGGCAGCAGCTGTACAGTCACATGGTTTTGTTGCCTGTCAGTGGAATGGGGTAGGGTGTTTTGGCCAAGGACACAGGGAAAACCTGCATTCTTGTTTAAAAACTGGTGTGGTATTTTCTAATATCCATATAGACCAGAGAGGACTCAGTTTTGAGTTTCTATCCCAGACACCGTCCCATTAAACTGAAACAGTGCCCATTTATTTATCTTGGGCTGAAGAGCCAAGTTGGCCTTACTAATATAGCTGGCTGAAGAACAAGAATGAGTCTTTATGCCCCCGTCCCCCCCAAAAAGTCTATTTTTCACTCCAAAAAACTTGATGTTTGACCAGCTTGATTTGTTGGGATTTTATCTTCTAATGCTAAAATTTCCAGACAGAGGTCTCTGTTTTTGTGCACCTTGAAGTTACTTACAACAGTGGAAACTAAGTGTAAAACCGTGTCCTACAATATCTTGGGCAAACCCTATGGAATTAAGTTAAACCTTACTGAATGACGTTTAATAGCTTTGGGGCCCATTGTATTGAAAATGCATATGTTTGTGTACTATTGTGGGCTTGTATGGAACTTCGCTGGGAGGAAGGAGGATTAATTTAATCTCTGGGAGATAATGTGAACTTCAAAAGATTACATTGACCAATATAGCGCAGACAATTGATCTTTTGGGACAATATATGTGAAGTGGAATTGCTAGGAAGTACTGGGCAAGAGGGGATTGCAACCCCCCACTTACAATTTAAGACTGGAACTTTGCTCAGAGGGGAGACCTTTTGTCTAGTGATCATCTGTTACAGGAGGACAGTTCAAAGACCCAGTCTGGATTCTCCAGGGACCAACAGATAAAAAGGATTTTTGGATAAATAGCCTGGTTTTAAACAGGCCCAAGGCATTCATTCTGATCCAGTAAATGGATAGGACCCCGAGTCCTTAGGGAAGCATTGGAAGGACTGACACCAACCAGAGCCCTTGCGTAGATGGATGGGGATATGATCTCTGTTAATCTTATTGGCATGTGTGTAGGCTCCTTTATTGTTTTTTAATGTTTTCTCTGTAGTGCTTTTCCCTTAATAAAATATGCTTGCTTAGAAAGAACTGTGTAGTAACTTCTAACTAGCAATGACCTTCTTTCATCTCTGAGAAGAGTAGTGAAGAAGGTCTGTTTAGGCAGGCTCTTTTGCTGGGAATACCACAGTGAAGGCAGGGAACTGTTCAGCCTGGAAATACTGTGCTCAGGAGAGAGAGAAGTGAGTCTCCACCTAAGAGCAATGGCTAGGAGTCCAGAAGCCTGAAAGTGGGTGCCCTTGCTGGATCACTGAGCGGGGATACAGATGTCGTTGCCCTGAACTGTGACAACGTCCACTCTGACTTGTTGACGTTTTTTACTCACTCTTCCGAGGCATAAATAATTACATGAGGGTAGGGTAATAGAGAATTGGGGGCCTGGACTAGCCACCCTAGAACCACAAATTTTCCTGTAAAGGAGGCTGTATTCTAGGCAACACTTTGCATTGCCATATTCCCATCTCTCTCACCCTCTCATTTCTTTATGTAAGAAAATAACATTGTCAGTAATTGTGCTATCTCTTTAAAAAAATGCTTTAGGGAGAATAAAAAGAGTTTAGGGGACCAAATCCTGCCTACCTGCCACTTTATTCAATAAGTAAAACCTCACTAACTTGCACTGATGACAAGTGTTCTGCCTGTGACCAACTAACATTTGAAAGCGCAAAAAAAAAAAATTTAATTCACAAAGCCCTAGTAAATGTATTATATAGCTTGTAACCGTGTTTCTTTTATAGTTGTCTCTTGCCACCCTTCTATAGAACGGTAGCTAAAATTCATGGATCATGTTTCTTTGAATCCTTTAACTGTCAAAAGAGCTTTCATTATATTTATATAGCAAAGGGGAAGTATGCCTCAGCTGGAAAATGACAAATTCCTTGACCCTCATTCTTTGAAGTACTATTTAGCTGAGATTCCCTAAATGTATGTAATTAGCTTGGCATAGATTTCAGATTGTGACTCCTAGATCTGTTTCTAGGATGGTGCCAGTACAGGAACTCTTACTCAAATGATAAATGTAAGTAGGTAGATACTACTGTGTACTAAAATGGTATTTAAGAAGGCATGAGTTACTGTATTAAAACTGATAGCTTTCTTGTTAGAAAAATTGCCCTTGAAGCATAGTAAATTAGACGTAGTAAACATATGGGACAATCCTGAAGCTACGTAATATACTTTTTAAAAAACTGACCTTCCTAAGGCTATTGAGCTGCTGTATTTACTTTCAGCATGTTTCTCCCACCTTGCTATGAAAGGCACAAAAGGTCTGTGACAAAGTCAAGCCTGTCCAATTTGAATTTTTATCCACTGTCTAAACATTGGTGTTCTAAATCTGCTTTGTAAACACTGAAAAATAACTTTAATTGTACTGCATGTGGGGGGGGGGGGGGAAGAGGGGAAATTTGTGTGAATGACCTAATGCCCATATTTGCTTGTAATGGGAGAAGAAACATTTAGCAGAAACTAATATCTGAGATGGAATGTTCAGTGTTAACAAGCAGATGTTGCATCATAGAAATGACTATCTTGTATAGAGGCAGGTATCTCGTAGCAGTCTGATAGTGTCATTTATTTTAGAGACATAGATGAGTCCCATCTGGCAAAGACAAGTTCATAGCATGCTGTATGACTAAGAAGCATTTCCATATTCTATAACTTTAGTGCCAGTCTAGCCATGTTACTTACCATGTTATCTGTCTAGGTATATGTATTGCAGTTGTTCTCTTCTTCCCCTCTCCCACCAAGCTAAAGTTTTAAGCCAATCTGAACTTAATATTTGTTACTTGGGGCAATTGGAGGCTGGCACTTTCAGAGGAAGTTGAACTTGGATCCTCCTATAGGAAAGGGGAGGATAGGCAGACAACGGTGAAAGTAGTGCTGGCTGTTTCTTGGCTCACAGGTACACAGAAGACTGATTTCCTCCAGAGCAGTGCCATAGAACTTTGGGGGAGGGACAATATGGTCACAGAGGGCAGTATAACCCTTTAAAATCTACATTAAAGTCCAAGCATTATAAATTAGTTGACCTTTCTTTTGTACTATACTGGCACAGAACACTTTAAAAGATGCATATGACATTCTCTGTCAAATGTCTGTCTTGATCTTTCTACTGAATCCAAAAAACTTAAAATACCAAGACAGACTGACTACTTTAGTGAGCAACAACATTGAAATAAAAGATGATCAAGTAGGGAGTGACTGGAAACAGTGGTAGTTTCCATAAACGGCTTCTCCTACTCCTGTCTCAATAGACATTTTCAAGAGGAGTCTTTTATTCTACAAGCAATGTTGGGTTACAAATTAATTATTTTAAGGGGATAAGCACAAAATTGGGTGGTATTACTTACAACACAACTATTTAAAAAGACTGGTTTAAAATTCCATTCTGAAATTTCAGTGGGTGTACATGCTCACATGCTAAATCAAACAGCTTATGCTACTAAAAACATCAGACTTGCTGCCTTTTATGTATTTTTAAGAACTTTGGTTCAGAAATAAAGTAATGTTTCAAGGGAGCACACATAGCACATGACTTCATTCCATTACTGAAGTGAAAATACAAGCCTAACGGAAAACTAAGTAGAAAAGAACACTTTTCTCTTTGGCCACAGAATCAAGAATTAAAACAAATAGATCATGAATTAGCCCTGACTAGTTCTTGACTTTTTATTTTTTTTTTTTTAAAAAAAGCTTAAATCTTCCTTAAACATTGTAGTTAAAATTGATAGTTGTCTGAGCCTTTGCTGAAGAATGCAAGTATAAACCATAGATTTAAAATCTGGTTAAAAAGTCTTTGCTTCCTCAACTGTGTCAGCTTTCATACCCTAATCTTGTGATGGTCCTTATTTTCCAGACATTGGTGTCCTCTGCAGTAGAGAAGACCTTTATCCTATGTACCATCCCCCTCTCCTTCCCCAAATCGTCTTCAGAATAAACCTTTCAGGTCTCATTTATGTACTATGTAAAGAAGAAGAAAAGGGTCACAAACTCAAATACTTTTCCTCTTCTTGTGGGTCACCTTTTAGGATAATGACAGAGGGGACCTACTTAGAAAAGAGAGATGGAGAGGAGGAAGATATCTTGAGTTTAATGGCTCTTAATGAGGGATTAGTAAAACCAACAAACTGGCCCAGCAAGGTGTAAGTTACAAGGAGTCTGGAACCCATTCCTGAAAAACACAACAAAAATACTCGAGTGTAGTAGATAATAGCATAAAAGCTGTTTTAACACTAAGCTGCATTTTATGCTTTATAGCATTTTATTTCAAAATCTGCTGCGACTTTAAGAGGTCATCTAGATTGCTAAAGACCTAATCCTACAAAGGGAACTCCACACTGATTTCCAGCCACATATTCTATTTCCTTCATTGGGGTCCTTTGCAACTACAGGCATCTGCCTCTACGGTTCTCTTTCTGCAGCTTCTGAACATTGGGCCTTATCTAAACACAAGTTGTACCAATTTAAATGTGTTTAGAGACTGGCATAGTCAAATCAGTGTAACCCCTCCTGGTGTGGATGTTCTTGAATAATTTCAAATTAAAAATCTATTCAGAAGTGTCCACACAATCAGATTTGCACAGAATTTTAACTACCCAGTTTCTAAACTTAGATAGTTGAATCAGTATAACCCTTGTGTGTACAGTGAGGCCTCTTTTCTTTAGTACAGGGGTGAGGAACCTTTTTTGTATCAGGGGCCATTGACCCACAGAAAAAATCAATCATGGGCCACACACAGCCCTGGTGCAAGCTTTGGGGTGGGACTGAGGATGAGGGGTTTGGAGTGCAGGAGGCTGGGGCAGGGGGTTGGGGTGCAGGAAGAGATTTGGGGTACAGGCTCCGGGAAGGAGTTTGGATTTGGGAGGGGACTCGGGGCTGGGGCAGGGGGTTGGGGTGGGAATGCGGGGTCTAGGAGGTTAGGTTGCAGGAGGGGATTCTGCAGTGGGCCAAATCCAGCTTGCGGGCTGTAAGTTCCCCACCCCTGCTTAAGTAGGTCACTTTCTGCGTCTCCAGTTTAGGAGTAGAAGAAAGTTTTAAGTGTTTTCATGTTCATGAGCTCCCAGTCTTCCACAGTCCTCTGATATATTGTGAACTCTCAGCTTTCTCTATCTTTGGGCCAGCAGATGCACATCTTATTAACCATTTTTCAGTCCATACTGGACATATTCTTCATATTGCTATCACTAAATGTTTAAAAATCATGGGTTGGACCCAAAAGATTGGCCTAACAATGCTGATTTAAAAAAAAAATAAATCTGGGGTTTGCTTGCCTTCTGGTTTTAGAGCCTTTAGGGTTCATGTTTTCAAGCTTTTTCTCTGCATCCATGAGGGCTAAAAATTAGGTTTTTTAAAAATCAAAGCTGAGATTCTTCCATAATAACTTGTTTCCAAAAGCTGGGGCTATATTTAAAATGTCAGCTCAAGACTTGTGATAAAATTGATTCTCACTTCTGTCCTTTTGGTCCTGAACCAATCAACACTAATAATACATGAATGTCAGTAGAGAGGAGTCCCCCTTTCAGTGTCTTTCCTGATATTTTGTAACATGAAAGCACTACTGCTAATAGCAGATATTTACCAATAGCTCTTTCTGTAAACAGCTAAGGCTGAAGTGAGATTACCACCTCTCAGATCTGCACTAAGTCTTTAGAGGGGAATTTTACCATATGGTTCTATGCCCAGATGCTTCTTATATCAAAGACCGTAGGAATTATTTGTGTATTGGGAGGGCAGAAATTGGACTTCTGTCATGTTGTGTTAGAGATGAGAATTTTGCTACTGAAAGAGCAGAAGTTTTCTTATGTGTGTAATGCATAATGGGGGGCACATTTGCATGGCTTTCACTCTCCATCTTATTGCAACCGTAATATTTTTAATTGCCTATGATTTAAATGTAGCTTAAAACACAAAAAGAAAATGCTAAGGAAAGCAGTACTTAACCTCACTGGATAAGGAATAGTAAAGACTAGAATTTCTGACCACAAGGAAGATAGAGTTAACAGATGACTTGACTGAACTATTCAGAACTTTAGAGTAAAACCTAAGGCTGTTAATTAATCACAGTTAACTCACATGATCAACTCAAAAAAATTAATCGTGATTAATTGCATTGTTAAACAATAGAATACCAATTGAAACTTATTAAATATTTTTGGATGTTTTTCTACATTTTCAATATTGATTTCAAAGTTCAGTGCTCACTTTATATTATTATTTTTGATTACAAGTATATACACTGTAAAAATGATAAACAAAAGAAATAGTATTTTTCAATTCACCTCATACAAGTACTGAAATGCAATCGCTTTATTGTGAAAGTGTAACTTATAAATGCAGATTTTTTTTGTTACATAACTGCACTCAAAAACAAAACTGTGTAAAACTTTAGAGCCTACAAGTCCACTCAATCCTACTTCTCATTCAGCCAATTGCTAAGACAAATAAGTTTGTTTACATTGACAAGGGATACTGCTGCCTGCTTCTTATTTACAAAGTTGCCTGAAAGTGAGAACAGGTATTCACGTGGCACTTTTGTAACCGGCGCTGCAAGCTATTTACATGCCAGATATGCTAAACATTCGTATGTCCTTTCATGCTTCGGCCACTATTCTAGAGGACATGCTTCCATGCTGCTGATGCTCATTTAAAAAAAAAAGAAAAAAAAAAGCATCAATTAAATTTGTGATTATACTCCTTGGGGGAGAATTGTATATCTCCTGTTCTGTTTCACCCGCATTTTGCATATATTTCATATTATAGCAGTCTTGGGTGATGACCCAGGATGTGTTCGTTTTAAGAACACTTTCACAGCAGATTTGACAAAAGTCAAAGAAGATACTGATATGAGATTTCTAAAAATAGCTACAGCACTTGACCTAAAGTTTAAGAATCTGAAGTGCCTTCCAAAATCTGAGAGGGATGAGGTGTGGAGCATACTTTCAGAAGTCTTAAAAGAGCAACACTCCGATGCGGAAACTACAGAACCCAAACCACCAAAAAAGAAAATCAACCTTGTGCTAGTGGCATCTGACTCAGATGATGAAAATGCATCAGTTCACACTGCTTTGGATCATTATCAAGCAGAACCCTTCATCAGCATGGATGCATGTATACTGGAATGGTGGTTGAAGCATGAAGGGACATGAATCTTTAACGCATCTCACACGTAAGTATCTTGCAACATCAACTACAACAGTGCCATGCGAATGCCTGTTCTCACTTTCAGGTGACATGGTAAACAAGAAGCGGGCAGCATTATCTCCTGTAACCAACCTTGTGTGTCTGAGTGATTGGCTGACCAAGAAGTAGGACTGAGTAGACTTTGTTTTATTTTTTGAATGCAGGTTTTTGGTACATAATTCTACATTTGTAAGTTCAACTTTCATGATAGAGATTGCACGACTGTATTGTATGAGGTGAATTGAAAATTTTTTTACAGTGCAAATATTTGTAATAAAAAATATAGTGAGCACTGTACACTCTGTATTCTGTGTTGTAATTTAAATTAATATATTTGAAAATGTAGTAAAATCCCAAAATATTTAAAATAATGGTATTCTATTGTTTAACAGCGTAGTTAATCACAATTAGTTTTTTTTAATCGCTTGACAGCTCTAGTAAAAACTGATAAGTCCTTCCCATCATCTGACAAGGAGTTGCTCTGTATAATGTACTTATCGTGTTTTACTGGTGGTTACATTATTGCCCTGTGTCCTATGGAATTTACTGCTGAAGGAAAGAAATAAGTGTGTTTTAATTTATAAAATCACAGGTGTTACTAATGTAAAGGATCTCGTGTATCAGGATGTAAGATCACTATTAGTGTGGATTTGTTGGTTGGTTGTTTTTTTCCCTCCGCCCCTCTGGGTACAGCATACAACAATTGGCTGTACAGTGGTTAAACTGGCCCAGTTTTAAGGTGGGTGTCTTCTTGGAATTAACTGTGGCCAGAAATAGGCAAATAGAAGAGATGGATCATACCACTGATCATGTTGCAGGATTTATGGGAATTTTTCATACAAATTCCTTTTTAAAATTGAACTTGAGTGTAACACCCTTCTGTTAAAAGATGATATCTTGCCCTAGGATATGGCTTTTTAAAAAAACAAAACATTAATGCTTTGTAAGACCCTTATGATTAACAGGTTACCTGGAAAACAAAAGGATCCTTTTGAAACTACCACAGCTTCTACTACAAGACTTACTTATAAATAGGGCCCTACGAAATTTATGGCCATAAAAAAGTGTCATAGACCATGAAATCTGGTCTCCCCTCATGAAATCTGGTCTTTAACCTATACTATATAGATTTCATGGGGGAAACCAGCATTTCACAAATTGTGGGTCCTGACCCAAAAGAGAGTTGCAGGGGGATCATGGTATTGCCACCCTTACTTCTGTGCTGCCTTCAAGGCTGGGTAGCCAGAGAGCTGCCGCTCTGGCCAAGCACTGAAGGCAGCGCCTCCCCGCAGCAGCACAGAAGTGAGAGTGCAATACCACACTGTGCCACCCTTATTTCTGCGCTGCTCCCTTCAGAGCTGGGCAGCCAGAGAGCAGTGGCTGCTTACTGAGGGCCCAGCTCTGCAGGCAGAAGTAAGGGTGGCAATACCATGCCACAACTTCTGTGTTGCTGCTGGCAGCAGCTCTGAAATCAGATCTAGGCTCCCAGCCAGCAGCCGTTGCTCTCCAGCTGCCCAGCTCTGAAGTAAGGGTAGCAATACTGGAACCTCTTCTCCCCCTGCCCCCAATAACCTCACAACACCCCTTGTCTCCCCTCCCCCCCCCCCAGCCCGCACAACTCCTTTTTGGGGTCAGGACCCTTACAATTACAACACTGTGAAATTTCAGATTTAAATAGCTGAAATCGTGAAATTTACCATTTTTAAAATCCTATGACTATGACATTGATCAAAATGGACCATGAATTTGGTAGGGCCCTACTTAAAAAGATACTGCTGATCTGAAACTGGATTAAATAGGTAGGAACAGAACAGCCTTATTTATGGGTGGGCCTGAATGAAACTTTTCTTCATACTTCCACTTTTCTGTCCCAATAACAAGTAGGCTGTTCAGAGCAGACATTGTTCAAGTCTAAATCATAGGTTTAGTATTTCATAGTCCAGTAGATGAGGCTTGTAAAAACTGTGATCTTAAACCTGAACAGTTTGACTCAAGGCTGGGTGTAAACTTATTTTATGATCATGCTGAAAAGCTAAGAGAGGAGATGATTATATAGTTCATCACTTGCACAGTTCTCTCTGGATCTGGGATGGGGTGTGTTCATTCTCCTCATCTTTTCCACTCCGAGTGCACAAGAGTGTCTCTGCACAGGCCATGCCATGTGTTTTAGGTGTGTTGTGTTTTCATATACAGAAGTTAAAAAAACCACACAAAATATTTAATACATTTGTTTAAGGCCCTGATCCTGTAAACATAAATACATATACATACATATATAATGCCTACTTAATTCTATGCATGTAAATAACCTACTCAATGTGCGTAAGTGTTTGTAGAATGGGGGCCTAAATGTGGAAAGACAGCGTCTTACTGTTTAGCACTTGTATATGCTAGAGTGTAAATATTTCATACACTGTGTATAGTACATACATTATCCCTTTAATTGTCTGAGCTTCTACCATATTGGTGGGTTTTTCTCTTCGCTAAAGGCCAAATTTCAGTTTGGGGATAATGCCAGGATTTACTAGTGATGTCATAAATGGTGAGCTGTTGTGCTGTCTCGTGCAGAGATGACTTCCATTTGGAAGTCTCCCTCTTATGCATCAGGCTTCCTCCTTAACTCTCCTCCACTGAGGTTTCTGTTGCTGATAGAGTGCCAGTCTGTCTGCTCCCACCATAGCATCTTCTCCAGTTGTATGTACCTATGCAATTTAGATTGTCAGCCTGTTTGCTTTGGCTCTCATCTGTGGCCACTACTTTCTTATGGGCCTTGCTGATTACAACTCTGGCATTGACCTCACCTTATTGGGGGGAGGAGGGGAACCTTGTAATCCCTGACTCCTACCAAGGGTCTCAAGGAGGCTTAGACTCTAGTCACCTCCTTTGTTACCTTGCCTCAGAGACCAAAAACTTGTACCATGTCTCCGTGTGAATATCCCAGAATCAGCTTTTAGACGGACCACAGAGTTCTTGCTTAGAATAAGGCTTATTGGGAGACAGGAAGTGCGGGGGGACCTCTTAGATGGAAGACTCTGTAGCCTTACCAGGAAGGCAACAGATCCTTGAAAGTACAGTGGACAATTGAAAGCACAATCTAGAGATCAATGAGGAGTCCTTGTCTGACCTTTTTGGCACTGACCGAGATCCAGGCCCCAGAGCCAAGTTCTTCCTTAGCTCTGCTGGCCACATAGGCCTGGGCTATACTAGCAGAGGGATTTGAACTAAGATACGCAACTTCAGCTATGCTATTTGCATAGCTGAAGTCGAAGTATCTTAGTTCGACTTACCTGGCCGTCCTCACGGTGGCGACTCCGCTTACTCCTCCTACTGAGGTGGAGTACGGGCGTCGATTAGCAGATTGATTGATCACGTCCAGATGAGACGCGATAAATCGATCCTCGATACATCGAACACTACCCGTTGATCCGGCGGGTAGTATAGACGTATCCTTAGTTGATCATGAACCTTTTTTGAAATGCAGACTGAGAGGGTTCACTAACCTAGTCTGAGTCCCTTCATTGTCTCAGTCTAGGGAAAATTAATATTTGGATGAACCAGGAAGCCAGTCCAATACATGTTTAGCATTACAGTATAGCCCACTACAACAGAGAGCAGATAGTTTACATGTTAACAGTTTTGCCCTATGTTCTTACAGCTAACCCTGTTCAAACAACTAAAAATAAATGTGAGATGTGGGACCTTTATAAGCAGTAGTTGATTGTGTGGCTGTTTCTGTAGCTTCTTAAATATTAAGTATAACCAGGAGGATATCTCGCTATTCGAGTACTTAATCTTTGATATCCTTTCAAACTAGGGAGCTAAAGAACTCTTAATATTCCCCCCCCTCATACAGTAATGATGCGCTAGTTGCTACTAAAGCAAGAAGTATATCTTGATATCAGTTGGAATGCCATGTATAGGAAGGTGGTAGGATTCAGATCTGTAGTGGTAGGGAAAATATCCTTTCAGACTCCCTAAAATCTCTGCAAAAAATGTTCTTTACCCCACAATGTGGCTTTCAGCCAAAAGTGTAAAGAATCTAAAGGAACTGCAGCTTTGTATTGTATGTAAGGATTAGGAATGTATGCATTCCTTAGAGGGTGTGGGGAGAGATTAGTATATAATATTAACTGACTTTCCTGTGTTGCAGGGGGTGGGCAAGAAGACTTCTTAATTGGCAGGGGTTAGATCTTCAAATCTTGGTCTTACCATTTCTAAATAGAGCTTTCTTTCAAGCTTTCAGTGCCCCTCCCCTCGCCCCTACCTCCCCTTAGGTACCCCTAGCACACATTGTTCAGTTGGAAAAGCCTTCCCTTTTTGACAGGAAAAAGACTTTTTTTTTTTTTTTTTTTAAAGCATGGAATTGGGTACTGTCTCGCATTTTAAAGCATTCTAGAATTCTGCAACTACTAAAGCTAGGGTGGAAAAGAAGTTTTCTAAGAGTTTAGATTCGGTTGAAAAGAAATCTAGAACCTGCAAAATTTTCTCGTGCTTGACTGTTTTTAAACAGTATCCTTTTATCTGAACAAATCCTTAAAGGCATTGGGGTCATCTAGCAGACAGCTTCTGGGGTTTGGCAACTATTGACTCTCCAATAGGTAAATAACTGGAAAGAAGGAATGAAGAGATTTTTCTAAACTTATTTTAATGACTCTTGGAGCCTATGTAACTCACTGAAAGTGTCTTATGTTTTAACTCGAAGGTGTTCCATTTTGTAATTAAATACATTAAAATTAGTATTGCCAGTATTTTACAGTTGATGTAAGTGTAGTTTCATATATAAATTATAATTTTCAAGGGTGGTCTCCAGTATCTACATTATTTTTGAGTAATGAAAGCTATTTAAACTTGAAACACTGTGCAAAAGGGCAGATATTCCTCTTCTACCTCTTAATCCCAGTCTAAAAATATTTTTAAATGTCACTGGTATACAAGTTCCTCACCTATAGCAGACTTTTCTGGTCTGTTAGTTTTGCTTTCTGTAGTGTTGCATTCATAAAATGACGTGTCCATCTTTTCACCCTAAGGAGAAGGAAAAATACACCAAGCTGTACAATATGTAGCTAGTAAATAAAAATATCCTTCATTATTTTAGAAATGCAAATTATACAGGAAGCAAATGGTGGAACAGTGATTCTCCAACTTTTTTCATTTGCGGACCTCTAAAAATTTGTGAATGGCAGCAAGGACCCCTTTGGGAATTAGATGGTCTGCAGACCCCAGGAACCACAATTTGAGAACTTCAATAACTCAGACATAGGTTAGGGGTTTGTTATAAAAGTGGATAGGTGAGATTCTGTGGCCTGCATTGTGGGAGGAGGTCGGACTAGATGATCATAATGGTCCCTTCTGACCTTAAAGTCTGAGTCTATGAACAAAGAAGGAAGAGGAGAGCATTGCATCCCCTTTCCCTCATCTTGTGTAGCAAAACTGTCTCTGGTTTCAAGTTCTTGTTCTCATGGTTTATTACCTCTCCCTTACCAATATTTATGTTGCAACCCTGAGGGTGGAGGAAGGAGTCTTCCTGAGGTGTGCAAAGTGCAATACTTTTTAGGTGACAGTATTGTATCAGACCTTCAGATAATTCTTTTCTGAGCTGCCATTACTGTGCTGCTCCTTATGATACTTCCTGCAGTCTTGGTTGCTGCTTTCCTGTTTTTTTTATTTTTTTTTTAATTAATAGGCAATTTCTTTGTTACTAGTAGAATATCTCTAGTGTTCTGCATACAGTACTAACCTTTCTATTTTATACACTTGATCACCTTTCTCCTTTTGCCTTTGAAATACAATCAGATTTATTATTAAAATATTTGTTCCACAGTGTTCTTCCTTTAATGCCTTTTTGCATGCTCAGTAGATCCGTTATAAGCATAATAATTGATGTTTATTGGATTAATACTGATTGGCTTGGAAGAATAATCAACTGCCTTTTACCTTTAAAACCTTATGTTAAATCTAGCTCTAGCATAAAGGGGAGCTGAATTTAAACTCCTAAATTTAATTTGGTCATTATGACATTCTTTTAGGATTAAGGGGTGTTTTAAATGCAGTGTGCAGTCCTTGCTCACCATGTGCTGTGGTCAGAAGCAATCAACACTAAAATGCTTTCTCATTTAATCAGAAGTCCAATCCAATTCCAGGCTGAGTAACACAACCTGTGGAGCAATCTGGATAAGTCAGTGCCCTTAATTAACTTTGTCTATGTGATAACACAAAACTCTAATTGAGGAATACACTAAAATGTAAATAGTCTTTTAAAAATAAAGCGAGCGAGAGACTGGAGCCATTGTTAATGCTCATCCTCAGTGAGGTGAAGATGCCTACGATGCCTTTAAGATTTTTTTTACTGGAAATAATGCTTTAAAACATGTACAGTACTGGTTCTATGAAATATACATATAGTTCACACTGGTTATATGGTTTTTCAATATTTTATTTTTTAAATCACTGTACTTATTTTCTCTTCAGCTCAATGTTCGAGTTACCACTATGGATGCGGAGCTGGAGTTTGCCATCCAGCCCAACACTACAGGCAAACAGCTATTTGACCAGGTCAGTTGTGCATGTGTGTGAAACCATTTTAGATTGTAAGCTCTTCTTCAGTCATGAACCGTTTCTCTTCTGACTTTGTACAGGGCCGATCAGAATAGGGTATTCTAAAGCCTGACTGTTGCCTTTGGACTTAACCACAATAAATAAGCAAAAATCCTTAAAAAAAAAAAAATAATTGGCCACTATTTTTTTTAATGTTCAAGATAACTAACAAATAAATGGTATGTTTGTCAAATATCCACTAGTGCATTCACCCAGCCTTTACCGCTCTTGATATTTGCCTTATTGTCTCCAGCAGAGACGCTTATGGGTTGTCCTCTCAGTATGGTGAACACAATAAACACAAATTTGTGAACATAATCACCCCCCCTAATGAGCCTCTGCTAGAACTCGGTGCACTTTCTGTGAGGTTGTATTATCTTACGAAATTACTCAGTCATTTAATAATTATTAATCTCACTCTGAGACTTTAAATATTGGGCATCTGTCCCTGCTAGGGGATTACAAAGGGAAGGAGACAATAACAGCCTGGAATGAAGGGGCAGTGGTAATGACTTTAATGGCTTATATTCCAAAGGGTATGAGAGAGGCTGATTAGTATCCCTGGGGCCCACATTTCTCTAGTGAAGCCCATTTCCAAGTGATTATGAATCTTTCCCTTTATATTGATTTTCATTCTCTGGGTGCCAGAGGTATAGTAGAGCATGCTAGAAAGGTTTCACTGTGCCACCTTTGCTAGTTTCTTCCATTGCTGATATGCTGTCCTGTGAAGAATGAGCTGTTTAAAACTTTCATGTGGGTAATGTCTTACCTTAAGCTGATGGTATGTCTTGTCTAGATTAGTGACTTTTGTCTTTCTACTGATGTAGAAGGACATACTGTAGAATGAGCCCTGAGCTACAGTACACCATTAGATCAACATAAGCTGCCCTATGTCGACCTAACTATATCATTGTACACACTACAGCCTTGCTCCCTCCAATATAAGTGCCCCACTACACTAACATAATAGGGCCTTGTCTACACCACAAAGTTTTGTCAGCAAAAGTTATTCCGCTTTAATTAAAGCGCTTTAATTAAAACTGCTGTTGCATGTCCACACTGTTGGCAGAGGGCAGCTCTTGCATTGACACAGAGCAGTGCACTGTGGGTAGCTATCCCACTGTGCAACTGGCTGCAGGGTGCTTTGGGAAGGGTTTGCAATGCCTCATGGGGCAGGTATAGCGTCACGTGATGCAGGTTTCTCCAGGGACATCCTACTAGGTTGAAAAAGCAGCTGACAACCTGAAGTGTGTGTGGGGAGGGAGAGGAGAGTGGTGTGTCTGGGGCAGGGGAGACAGCAGGCTGATCGACCTATCCTGAGGCAGGGGGCGGGGACACTCCCCCCACATCGGGCCTTGGTGGCACAGCAGTCTCTCCCAAAGCAGCCCGCTCTGACTGCTTGCCTGTGGTACTGTGATTCCCTCCGAGTTCTCTCACAGCCTCCTCAGCTCCGCATCCTGAGCAGGCAGCTCTGTGAGCTCTCAGTGTGAGGGATGTCAAAGCAGCACAGCAGTGTTCCCCACCTCTCCCGTCCCTTCTTTCCCCCCTGCCCCCACCGTAGGGCAGAATAGGAGCATTCCATGTTAATTATTTGCTCTTTGTTCTCCAAATGGAGCAGCATGCTCAGCTGTCAGATACTTCAGGTAGCTTTGAAAGGGGAGGCGCTCATGCCTGCAGGCTAGCGGAGATCAAAACAGTGAGCAGAGCGGTTACAGCAGGCATTGTGGGATACTGGTGGAAGCCACTGATGTGGACAAAACAAACAGCAGTGTCTACTCTGATTCTTTGTCACTTTGCTGCAAGAAGCTTTATGCCTCTCATTGAGGTGGTTTTATTTTATTGGAAAAACAGCAGAGTTTTGCCACCAAAAGTAGCTTTGTAGTGTGTACGTCTCCCGTTTTGTTAGCAAAAGGCAGCTTTTGCCAACAAAACTTTGTAGTGTAGACAAGGCCTAACTCTACCTCCATGAGAGGCGTAGGGCTTATATTGGTATAGTTAGGGTGACAGTGTCCATGTAGATGCTGCTTTATTTATGTCAGCTGTTGGCTGTCATTTTTGTCAATTTCATGGCTCCAGGCTAGAGCTGTGAAATTGACAAGAAAATCCTCCTCCCTCCCAGCCAGGCTGCTGCTGCCTCCAAGGTCCTGGCCCCACACTCCACACCAGAGCACAGGTGCTGCCCAGGCTCCCCACACTGCCCGTCTTAGGTTGGTGGAATGTGCACCACTGACAGAAGGAGAGTAGTGTGGATACAAACTCCACAGTAATTACTGCAGTGGCTGTAAGGTGACCTAGTATAGGTCTACATGACAATATGAGGGTTGTGTGTTAAGGAGAATTCTTTTAATAACTGAATATACAGTAGAACATCAGTTATGAACACCAGAGTTATAAACTGACCGGTCAATCACATTAGCTCATTTGGAACCGAAAGTAAGCAATCAGGCAGCAGCAGAGATGGAAATAAAAAAGCAAGTACAGTACGTTGTTAAATGTAAACTACTAAAAAAAAAGGAAAAGTTAAAAAAAATAGATTTCACAAGGTAAGGAAACTGTTTCTGTACTTGTTTCATTTAAATTAAGATGGTTAAAAGCAGCATTTTTCTTCTGCACAGTAAAGCTGTATTAAGTCAATGTTTGGTTGTAAACTTTTGAAAGAACAACCGTAACCTTTTGTTCAGAGTTACAACCTCCATTGCCAATGTGTTTGTAACTCTGAGGTTCTACTGTTTATATAAATGAACACGCTTACTTCTATCGGGTATCTTTTTAAATATCTGGGTTAAAATATTGCGCACATGAATTGCAGTAATACCTTGGACTTCTACAATAACACCTCTTGATTCAAGTCTTAAGGCAATTGCCAAAGGCAGATGATATCACCATTCTGTACAGATGGGGCAGCAAGGAGGAAACTGAGGGACAGATGTTGTGAGTTGGCTGCAGAGTAACAGGACCCCAGAAGAGTCAGGCATTTTGCATATTAAGTGTAACCGCTTTTTACAGGGCACATCCACCCTGTGCATTAGGACAAAGCAAAGAGGCTGGCCATTAGTGTCAGTGGGTTCTTCAAGACACACGGGCCTTCTAGACACTGAAGAACATGGGCAGCCAAACTGTCTTCTCTTGCTTTTGCTCCGAGGATATGCTTAAAAGAAACAGCATGAGCTCATCTCTGATGTCACTATTGGGAGGTGGGGCCGCTATGGCTCAGAACAAGAACGAGGTAGTGATTGGATTGAGGCAAGTGGCATTTTTATAAACCTGTTTATACCTTCTTTTTGTGCATGTAATACCCAAGAGTTTTATTGACTGGGTAGAACAGAAATAGGCCAAGAATGGCTAGGCTTGCTTTTCACAAAGACCTAGCTGTACTTCTTTCTATCTATCTATCTATATATAATGAGATGAATTCACAGCTCTGGCTTGAAGGAGAACTTGTTTGTAATCATAAAGACTCCTGTATGCCAACAGAGCATTAATAGTGCCTGGAAAGAGACTCAAACTGTACACAAAAATGGCAAGATTAGCTTAACGTCCCTTAGAAAATGTTGAATGAGTTGGGTCAAACAGTTTTTCTTTGCTCCTCTACTGGTCCTTTTAACAAAAGGCTGAGTAGTCTGTCTTTCAGCTCAAGTAGGCAGAACTGGCTGAATAGCATGCATTCTTTGTACAAATGTTGTCAACACACTTTGAATGACATTTCAGACAAGAGTTGGCCAGAGCCAACTCAGTCTTGTGGGAACTGTGCGGATTCCTTTTTTATAGAAAAGATAGCCTGAGTAGCTTTTGTTTTGGTCTGACTTGCAATCATGGCTGTACTTGAAAGCTAACTTGCAATATCACATTTTATTGTAAGAATGACGCAATTTTAATTTCTTTTGATCACTACAGACCTGGGCTAGACTTGAAATCTATAGACTGTTTGCCAAATCTCCAATAAAATAACTTTTAATTGAAGCAGCATTTAGTTGTATGACCTAGCTACCTGTAGATCTGGCTTGATTTTCTACCCAGAGAATAGAGGAGGGTTGCAGCAGGAAGGGGGAGAATATATTTACTTCAATCTTTCAGGGTATAACTTTTTCAAAAGTTCCAAAGTCTCACTTTCTAAAATGATTTAGGAACTACTGAAAAATCTTATCCTCAATCTTTAGTGTTGCCTGCTATAGATGCAAGTCAAATATTTCAGGCAGAAGTGATTTGTTTTAAGATGCTTCAAGTATCTAACTCTATATTTCTATGGATATACCATCTTGAAATACTATCAGGCGAGGTGGTGGTATACTAAATATAGCTAGCTTTTGCATAAATGGCAGAAAAGTCTCAAGATTTCTTAGCTACAATTGAACTTTGATGTGAAAAATGATAAGCTTGAAACAAGTTTAAAAAATAACAGGAGTGGCAAAGTAGTGTTGGCTACTACCTCTTACAATGACTTACCGCATCTACCAAGATTCCTAGGAGTACCTTTCTCTCTCACCCCTGCCCACTGTTCTTTTTAATAGTCTTCCATATGATTGGAATGAAATATCAATGAAATAGTATGCTGGGACAGAAAACTCTTTAATCTGACATGGTCTTGCAGTGTCTGTTGCTGGAAAAGTAGCAAGGTTTTGCAAATCTCACACTGAAATGAGGGAAATTAAAAATAAGTATGTCTGCTTTGGATTATGTTAACATACATTCTCCATAGACATGTGGACCTCCCCAGCCCTCTCAGCATTTACCCCAATATAGAACAAGGTCTTGAGAAGATCTCAGTTAAAGTCTCATATATCCCATCATGATACTCTGTTCCAGCAACTCTTCCCATCTCTTATCAAACAATTAAAAAGAACAAGAGTTGAGGATCAGTTCCCCCTCAGAAACCAGTTAACTCTGGGGGCTGCAGGTGAACAGCAATACTCAGCTATGTGTAATTGAAAAGCTGCATTGAGAGATTGTTGGGTTTTTATGTTTTGAAGGGGTGGGGTTGAAACTTAAATTGATCTTTATTTTAAAACTCCCACACCTGAATCTTTTCTGGTTGCTGAGGCACTCTGCTGTGTGACAATAGCTGCTGTTCAGAATAAAGCTATGGTCTACCAACATCTTGCCATAGTCCATGCAGAAGTTGGCTCTCAAGGACTCCCCAACAGCACAATGTAAGGGGCAATTGTAACAAGGCAATGACTAGAAGCAGGCTTTCTATATGAATTAAGAAAAAGTTAGTATTTATTTTTAAAAAAATCTATAATAAACTACAGTAAAGGGATATCATCCACTTAAAACCTTCAGACTGTGTGTGTGGTGCGATGGGGGTTTACCTTATGCTATAGCAAGTGACAGCTAAGATTAGAGAGAAATTATTTTCCTGCTCTTTCATTTTGTTGACTTTGCATTCTGTGTGTAGAAACAGTGAAACTGACTAGGAACGTAAGACTTGCCAGACCCAGGATCCATCCAGTTCAGTATCCTGTCTCCAGTAGGGTCCAGCAACAGATGCCTTAGGGGAAGGGGCAAGAAACCCTACATTAGGCAATGTGTGATCATTTCTTCCCCCCTCCCCCCAACACTTACTTGTCCTAACCCCTAATAATTAGATTTGCTTATATCCTGAAGCATAAGATTTAATATCACTACTCAGTCAGTCCATTCATTATGTGTGGGCCTTTTTCCCAGCAATGGGAGACTTTAAAAGGAAAGGTGACTGTTAACCCAGTTTTCATTACTAATGTACCAGCTTATTTCCAATTTAAGGTCACAATCTGTGGACTGACGGTGAATTTTTTCATGTGTGTGTTTTAGGAAGTGTTTTGATTAAAGAGCATTTCTAGTCTGGCAAAAGCCACCGCTTTATTGAACACATCTAACTTGGGCTGCAGAACCCTTGCTGCTGGTGATGTGAGAGTATGAAACGAATCCGATAACTCCAGCTATGATATAGTCTTTCAGGGCTGGCAATCAGAAGGCGTCTTCATTTTGGGAGGCAGCACACTTTATCTAGAAATCCACAGAGAGAATGGATTTTTCTCCCCGCCTCCATGTTTAGAATCACTGTCTGGAGCAGAATTGGACTTTAAGTAGTCTTCTGCTGAAAGGAGCCACAATGTATGCTATTCTCTCAAGTTACACTGTCTGTATAAGTGTCTGTAAATACACCACGTTCTAGAAGAGAAACAGATGTAGACCACTGTTTTCCTTTTTGGTAAACATTCTAAGTAGGACTTTAACAATATCAAACTTACAGATTTCAAAAGACAAGGGAAAATATCTCTACCCTCAGACTAGAATGTAGAGCACTGGAAGTATTACATCAAATATTCATCTTAAGTTGGCCTAATTCATTACCCCAGTAGCCTATTTTCAGGCTTTCAAACATCAGTTGGTTTTCTGCTTGCAGTAATGTGAAGGGTTTGTCTATATGGGGGAAACTGATAGACTAAGTTATTTATTCCACTATTCAAAACAACTTCCCTATGTAGACAAGCCCAAACAAGCATGTAAATCTAAGTGTACCTGAAAGCAGCAGAGTAAGATTGAAATCTGCATGAGCAGGCTCTAATACATGTAGTGCAAGCTCTGCGGATTACTAGCAAACTCTGTTTTCAAACTTACTGTGTGTATGGCAGACCTCTGAACCTTTTTTAATTAGGAACTACTTCACTGGCTTGTGTGAAGGTGTGGGTTGTTTTTTTTTAATAAAATAGTTAAGCCTATGAATGTTCCAATCCCTTTCCTTTCAGATCAGGCTCGTATTCAGGCCTGGTCTACACTACGCGTTTAAACCGGTTTTAGGAGCGTTAAACCGATTTAACGCCACACCCGTCCACACAAAGAGGCCCTTTATATCGATATAAAGGGCTCTTTAAACCGGTTTCTGTACTCCTCCCTAACGAGAGGAGTAGCGCTAATATCGGTATTACCATATTGGATTAGGGTTAGTGTGACTGCAAATCGACAGTATTGGCCTCCGGACGGTATCCCACAGTGCACCACTGACCGCTCTGGACAGGAATCTGAACTCGGATGCAGTGGCCAGGTAGACAGGAAAAGCCCCGCGAACTTTTGAATATAATTTCCTGTTTGTCCAGCGTGGAGCTCCGATCAGCACGGGTGGCGATGCAGTCCCAAATCAAAATCCAAAAAGAGCTCCAGCATGGAGCGTACGGATGTGATCGCTGTATGGGCAGGCAAATCTGTTCTATCAGCTCCGTTACATAAGACGAAAGTCCAAAGCATTTTTAAAAAATCTCCAGATGGACGCCATAGCAGGGACTCGGCACGCTGCTGCGTGACAAGCGTAACGGAAAGCCAAAGAATCAAATCGACGCTCATGGAGGGAGGGGGGACTGAGGACTCAAGGTATCCCACAGTTCCTGCAGTCTCCGAAAAGCATTTGTATTTTTGGCTGAGCTCCCAATGCCTGTACGGTCAAACACATTGTCCGCGGTGGTTCAGGGCATAGCTCGTCAATGTACTCCCACCCCCCCATCCCCGGAAGGAAAAGGGAAAAAAATCATCTCTTGACTCTTTTAAATGTCACCCAATGTGTACTGAATGCTGCTGGTAGACGCGATGCTGCGGCACTGAACTGTAGCATCCTTGCCCCCCCTCCTTGGTGGGTGATGGTACACTATGGCAGATATCTGTCGTCGTCATCAGCCTTGTGGCAGACGGTGTAGTGCAATTCGACTGGTATCCATCCTCGTCATCATCCCATAAGTACTCCTGACTGGCCTCCCAGTCATTCCCAGTAGACGGTACAGAACGGCTGGTAACCGTCTTCATCGTAGCAACAGGGGGCTGAGCTCTATCAGCCCCCGCCCTTCATGTGTAAAGAAAAGATTCTGTACTGCCTGGACTATCATAGCAGCTGGAGGCTGCCTTCCCCTCATTTTATTTCACTAACAAGTCACTATTTCTTATTCCTGCATTCTGTATTACTTCAGCACACAAACGGGGGGACACTGCAACGGTAGCCCAGAAAGGCTGTGGGAGGAGGGAAGCAACAGGTGGGGTTGTTGCAGGAGCACCCCCTGTGAATGGCATGCAGCTCATCATTCCTGCGGGATCTGACACAGAGCTGCTGTGCTCTCTGGTTCTCTGATACACTGGATCTCTAGTACACTTGCCCCATATTCTAGGAAGGACTGATTCTATTTTTAGATACCATAAAGGAGGGATTGACTCAGGGAGTCATTCCCATTTTTGTCTTTTGCGCCCCTGGCTGATCTCAGCCAGGGGCACCTATGATAGCAGCAGAAGGTATAGTGCAATACGACTGGTAACCTTCATCTCATTGCCAATTTACAATTTACAATAGCATGGTAGACAGTACAGAACGGCTGCTAACCATCTCTGCTGTCATGCAAAAGCAAATGAATGCTTCTGTGTAGCGCTGCTGAATCGCCTCTGTCCGCAGCATCTAGTACACATACGGTGACAGTGACAAAAGGCAAAACAGGCTCCATGGTTGCCACGCTATGGCGTCTGCCAGGAAAATCCAGGGAAAAAGGGCGCGAAATGATTGTCTGCCATTGCTTTCCCGGAGGAAGGAATGACTGACGACATTTACCCAGAACCACCCGCGACAATGATTTTTGCCCCATCAGGCACTGGGATCTCAACCCAGAATTCCAAGGGGAGGGGGAGACTGCGGGAACTATGGGATAGCTACGGAATAGCTACCCACAGTGCAACGCTCCAGAAATCAACGCTAGCCTCGGACCGTGGACGCACACCACCGAATTAATGCGCTTAGTGTGGCCGCGTGCACTCGATTTTATACAATCTGTTTTACTAAACCGGTTTATGTAAATTCGGAATAATCCCGTAGTGTAGACGTACCCTCAGTCTTCATACTTTTCCTACAGTACATGGAGTTTCACAATCCTGGATTCCTACAATCTTTCAAAAACAGCCACTAGTTTCTGCACGGTAACTTATGGGTAATGGAATGGGATCAAGTTAGTGGCACACTCACCTCCTCTAAACAACTTCTGAGAATATACTTTGGAAGGCAACACCTACTTTGAGAACTGCTGGCTTAATTAACAAACAATTTTTGTGATTAAACTGAAGATCCTTAGTTCAGTTTGTGTCATTCTGTTTGTACATTCACACTGATCAAACATCAGTTAACCAAAACTTAGTCCCATCTGTATCAGTGACTGATCTCCCATCTAGTCAATATCTTTAATACAAACGAAATAATCTTAAAAGTACTAAGTTATAAAGCTACGTACTATCTACTTATTTTTAAATATCACATCACATAATTTAAGTACCTATGCAAAGTGTGAGCAAATGTTAATTCTATATGACTTGTTAAAATCACAGACCATCATGGCATATGAGTGAGAGTATTTTCACGTTCTTGTGATCTGTGAAAACCTATCTTGATTGTGGTGCCTGGAGTTAACATTTCAAAATCTCCAGAGGTAAGGGAGCAGCATCTGTCAAGTAGACCATTTGTAATAGCTTGTCAAGGTGAACTAGGTTACCCCTGCAACAGGGGGTAGTCAATTATTTTTTGTTAAGCTACAAATTTCTTAATCAAGCTTTAGTCAGGGTCCAGACTCCAGAGAAGAAAATAAAAAAATAAGTAATTACAATTTCTGGGTCCTTTCAAAGGCATCTGATGGTCCAGATTTGGCATATGATCCACCTATTGACTACCCCTGCCTACAAATAAACTAAATGATGTATGCTATCAGCTAAAGTAGTGTCTTGACTTTTTAAATGAGTAGTACAATTGCTTTATTTGATCTGGAAAGAGCCAAATGACCCTTGAACTTACAATTCATTTAAAAAGGCCTTTAACCTTGCTGGAGAGTAGATTCAAATATAGTTCTATTGAACATGATTTTAACTTAAACTGGGTCAATTACACTGAGGACAAGGCTTAAGTCCTTCATCATTGCAAAAATGAGCCAAACCCTGCTTGCCTAACTCATGGAGTGTTCCTATTGGCTGCTATGGTATTTGCTAAGAGACCACTCAGATAAGAGCAGTAGGATTAGGCCCTGAAGTGAGACACTGTTGTAGGCAATAAAATAGCTTTAGTATGTGGCCTTATTTTCTCATCTTCCCCTTTCAGTTAGCATGCTGCTGTTAGTTGGCTTTCATAGGATTGCCAAGCATCTTACTCCATCTGGAATAAATATGAGACCCTAGAATTTGCTGCTTCAGCACCCTTTACTTGGTGTGTGTTTTTTTTTTTTTTTTAAGTTGTATCTAAAGGTCTCAATGGTGAGCTGATGCATGTATCCAGTTACTGGATTTTTGTGGTTTGATCTAGGTTTTCTGTATTACCATCCCCACTCAGCCAAATCCTGATTCAAATCTCAAAACTCATGAGATTAAAAATATATATAATAAAAGGCGACTTTGTCTTCCGTTGCTGGCAGGGGCGGCTCTAGGAATTTTGCCGCCCCAAGCACGGCAGGCAGGCTGCCTTCCGCGGCTTGCCTGCGAATGGTCTGCTGAAGCCGCAGGACCAGCGGACCCTCCGCAGGCAAGCTGCTGAGGGCAGCCTGCCTACTGCCCTCGCGGCGCCGGCAGAGCGCCCCCTGCGGCTTGCCGCCCCAAGCATGCACTTGGCGTGCTGGGGCCTGGAGCCGCCCCTGGTTGTTGGGAGCAGATTTTTAAGTTTAAGTTTCCACTGAGATAGGAGTTAGGCACCTAAATGCATTTAAAAATCTGAAATGAGCCCTTAAGTCTTCAAAGTTATTTTTTTTTAAGCTTTTTTTCTGCAGCCATGCAGGCTAGAAAACTATATATTTTTCAGTTAAACTTGAGACTTTTCTGGAGTGCAACAGGTGGGACTTAATAAAAACCTCAAATCATGACACTTGCCATAAAATCATGAGAACTGGGCTTTGTGCAGCAGAATGGATTATGAGCATTGGCATTCTTGTCACCATTATCTCCCTGCGTGAGAGTTTGGAGTAAAGCTCAATTTCCCTCTCCAAAATATACCTAGACCTCAGGAACCTCTCAGGCTTTTTGTGATGGAACAAACCAATTCTGCAGCTGGGAAGGAGGAGGGATTTTAGTCAAGTACCAGTTGCTAGTTGAGGTGTGTTCCTCTTACCACCCACCACCTTCCAAACCCCCTGGTTTTTATTACCATGTTCTGATGACAACATAAGATTAGTTTTGACCTAAAATCTATTTTTAGTAAAATTAGCGTTTCACTTATGAGCCAGCCAAAGTAGGGCATTCTGAGTTGTGCAAGAGCATATGCCTTCTTTTTTTTTTAAAGGTACACTTCAAAGGAGTGGGAAATGGCCCCCACAGGTGTGTGAGATGACCTTTATGTTCTTAAGTAGGGCATCTAGCTTGTAATTCCTCTGTGTAACCTCTCCATTGAATTCCAGTTTCCCTTGAGTCATGTGCATTGCTGTAACTTACAGATTGTCTATCGCTAATCAGCCATGGCCATTGAAACTGTAACCCCCCCAGAGTGGTAATCAACATAGTTGCTGGGGTTTTTTTTAAGGCATTCTCACATGCTAACTGCCAGCTTCTGGCTCATTGGGTACTAAATTCAAGGAAAACAAACTGTGGAGTGAAGGTTGGGTAAGTGCTCTGGGGAGAGGAAGTTTTTGGACTCTGAACAAGATGTTTGCATGAGTTTCACTTTTATAAAAATGCAATTAGTGGAGTATTAATGAAACTACCTTCCTACATGCATGAGAAATCTGAGCCGCAAACACCTTGGCCTCTGTGCCCTGAATGGCATCACAAGTACCATAAACAAGGGAAGGAAAATAAAATGCTGTCCCAGTCTAAATCTCAAATCTGTTTCTGGCATTTGTGGTGTCACCTTTTTTGACCAGAGAAACAAGCATATCTGCAGTTCATAGATTACATGATTTTAAGAAGGTACCAGTTACAGTAGAACACTAATTTGATCCTTGAGAGGTTCATATACTATTTTGATGTATTATAAAGGATTTTCTAAACTCTTTGCTGTCAAATGGTTTTGAGTACACTAACATTCTCAGTAACCATATACCTTACTACAGTTCTTGTGGGGGTTTTCCACGCCTCAAACAGGGTTTGTTCATAAGAATGGCCATATTGGGTCAGACCAAGGTCCATATAGCCCAGTATCCTGTCTTCTGACAGTGGCCAATGCCAGGTACCCCAGAGGGAATGAGCAGAACATGTGATCCATCCCGTCACCCATTCCCAGCTTCTGGCAAACAGATGTTAAGGATGCCATCCCTGCCCATCCTGGCTAATAGCCATTGATGGACCTATCCTCCATGAATTTATCTAGTTCTTTTTTGAATCCTGTTATAGTCTTGGCCTGTACAACATCCTCTGGCAAGGAGTCCCACGGGTTGACTGTGCATTGTGTGGAGAGAAAAATTCCTTTTGTTGTTTTAAACCTGCTGCCTATTAATTTCATTTGGTGACGCCTAGTTCTTGTGTTATGAGAAGGAGCAAATAATCTTTCCTTATTTACTTTCTTCACACCAGTCATTATTTTATAGACCTCTATCATATTCCTGCTTAGTCATCTCTTTTCCAAGCCTGAAAAGTCCCAGTCTTATAAATCTCTCCTCATATGGCAGCCAGTTCATACCCCTAATAGTTTTTGTTGCCCTTTTCTGAACCTTTTCCAATTGCAAGATATCTTTTTTGGAGATGTGGCGACCACATCTGCACGCAGTGTTCATGATGTAGGTGTACCATGGATTTATATAGAGGCAATATGATACTTTCTGTCTTATTATCTCTCTCTCTCTTAATGATTCACCACATTCTGTTAGCTTTTTTGACTGCTGCTGTACATTGAGTGGATGTTTTCAGGGAACTATTCACAAAGACTCCAAAGTCTTTCTTGAGTGGTAACAGCTAATTTAGACCCCATCATTTCATATGTATAGTTGGGAATATGTTTTTCAGTGTGCATTACTTTGCATTTATTAACGTTGAATTTCATCTGCCACTTCATTGCCCAGTCACACAGTTTTCTGAGATCCTTTTATAGCTCTTCGCAGTCTGCCCGGGACTCAACTATCTTGAGTAGTTTTGTATCATCTGCAAATTTGCCACCTCACCCTTTTTACAGATCATTTATGAATATGTTGAATAGGACTGGTCTCTATACAGACCCCTGCGGGACACCACTATTTACCTCTTTTCATTCTGAAAACTGACCATTTATTCCTACCGTTTGTTTCCCATCTTTTAACCAGTTACCGATCTATGAAAGGACCTTCCCTCTTACCCCATGACAGTTTACTTTGCTTAAGCGCCTTTGGTGAGGGACCTTGTCAAAAGTTTTTTTTTGTTTTTGTTGAAAATCTAAGTACACTATATCCGCTGGATTTCCCCCTTTTCCACATGCTTGTTGACCCCCTTAAAGAATTCTATTAGATTGGTGAGGCATGATTTCCCTTTACAAAAACCATGCTGACTATTTCCCAATAAATTATGTTCATCTATGTGTCTAACAATATTATTCTTTACTATAGTTTCAACCAGTTTGTCTGGTACTGAAGTCAGGTGTACTGGCCTGTAATTGCTGAGATCACCTCTGGAGGCCCTCTTTAAAAATTGGCATCACATTAGCTATCCTCCAGTCATTTGGTACGAAAGCTGATTTAAATGATCGGTTACAAACTACAGTTAGTAGTTCTGCAATTTCACATTTGAGTTCCTTCAGAACTCTTGGGTGAATACCATCTGGTCCTGGTGACTTATTACTGTTTAGTTGATCAATTTGTTCCAAAACCTCCTCTAATGACACCTCAGTCTGGGACAGTTCCTCAGATTTGTCACCTAAAAAGAATGGCTCAGGTTTGGGAATCTCCCTCACATCCTCAACTGTGAAGACTGATGCAAATAATTCATTTAGTTTCTCCACAATGGCCATATCATCCTTGAGTGCTCCTTTAGCATCTCGATCGTCCCATGGCCCCACTGGTTGTTTAGCAGGCTTCCTGCTTCTGATGTACTTAAAAAAAAAATTTTTTTTTATTTTTTATTACTTTTTGAGTCGTTGGCTAGCTGTTCTTCAAATTCTTTTTTGGCCTTCCTAATTATATTTTTACACTTCACTTGCCAGAGTTTATGCTCCTTTCTATTTTCCTAATTAGGAATTAACTTCCACTTCTTAAAGGATGCCTTTTTGCCTCTCGCTGCTTCTTTGACTTTGTTGTTTAGCCCCGGTGGCTCTTTTTTTGGTTTTCTTACTATTTTTTTTTTTAATTTGGGGTATACTTTTAAGTTGAGCCTCTATTATGGTAGCTTGCAGAGATTTCACTTTTGGCACTGTACCTTTTTAATTTCTGTTTCACTAACTTCCTCATTTTTGTGTAGTCACCCTTTCTGAAATTAAATGCTACCATGTTGGGCTGCTGTTGTGCCTTCCATCAGTCAGTTCTCACCCTCCTTTTTGGGAGTTGAAACATGCAGCTAATGCTCTGTTACCTCCTTTTTTCCAGGCTTCTGTTTTCTTCCCTATCTGGGAGATCTGATTCTTGGATGGACTAGCTCAGCAGTCAGGGGCTGCAACTGGAGGTCCTGAAGCTGGCAACCTTGGGTGGATGGGAAGAAGGGAGGCCTGTTAGAACATGAATTAGATGTGACGGGGTGGGGGTTCAACTGAGGGAGCTGATGGTCCAAATTACATTTTACGGGTATATTAACTCTTTTTTTTTATTATTATTATTATTTTGTTTCAGGTGGTTAAGACAATAGGCTTGCGTGAAGTATGGTACTTTGGTCTTCAGTATATGGACAACAAAGGATTTCCGACTTGGCTGAAACTTGATAAAAAGGTATTTGCTGTTTTGGGTTAACTATTGAAAAGAGGCTAACTTCTGGGTAAGAGTCATGCTGTGATATCAATTGCTGATGTCAGTCCTGTAGATGCTGCTGTTAATTTCTTACAGCTCCATGTTTGTGGCTTTTTTTTTTTTTTAAGAGAACCAGCTGACTTAGGGTGGCAGGAATCCTGTGAACAATGGTCTGGCAAACTGGAGGTTCACTCTCATCCCTGTGCATGCATATTGGCAGTCTGTGGTATATAAATGTGATAGAGCTGGTAGCCGTGTATCTCTCTCTCTAAAAAAGCAAAAAGAAGAATGCAGCATTATTAGAGAACAAGCGCTGCAGCAGCATGCTTTCAGACTTGCATCTGAAAAGAGTTCATATCACACAAGCAGCTCATGCTGCAGAACGTCTGTTAGTCTATAAGGTGCCATGTGATAGAGCTGTTTGCAATCACTTTATCAGGGTGTACCTTGAGTCTAGCCCCAGCACATCCGGGCTTTCTACAAAATAAGCAGCTATTTTTATTCTCTTAATGGAACCTGCTAATTTATGGTGCTTAATATTTCATGCTAGTATAGAATTAGTTGCCAGGCTCATTAGAATAGATGGTTCATTTCTAGATTTTAAAAAAGTGTTATGCTGTGATTTTAATGTACTCTTCGTTCAGTAGCTTTCAGATGTCTTGGGGATTAACATGAGCCCTTGGTGAGCAGACAGATTATCCCACATCTGCCAACTGTGAAGTTTCTTGTGCCTTTCTCTGGGGGTGTCTGGTGCTGGTCACTGTCAGACAAGGAGCTGAACGGATCACTAGTCTGACCCAGTATGGCATTTCTTGTATTCCTATGTTCCTGAATATACAGAGTTTATTGTGGAAGTCTCTGCTCCCATATTATCAGGGGCTGCAGGTCTTAAACCCTGGTCCACTGGGCTCTTAAGAGCTAGTAAATTCCAACCTGCCATCTGGGGACCAGCGAACAGTTGCTGGAATAGAAGCTGAACCTTAACAGAGGACTCCAGTCCTGGTCTCTGACAGAATGCCTGGGGCCCTGATCAGTTCATTGCTTCTATATAAACCCAGCATAGGAACAGGAAATTGTCCATGTAGCTGGGTTCTCCAGTAGGTCAGACTGTGCACTTCTCAGTCATGAGACATTTATGGAAACTACAGCAAATTTTTTTGAGTATTTTTCCACATAAGATGCATAAAAAGTATTCACGTTTTCATGCTGTTTAGCAGCTGGGAGTAAGGAGGAGAGCCAGCACTTTGAAGCAGTGGACTGATCACGTGGAACACGCACGGTTCCATGGGCCATAGTTTGGGATGGTCTTCTGTTTGTTGCTTAAAATGCCAACAGATCTTCATTTTCCTTCTTGTCCCCCCGCTCTCCCCCGCAATAAAACCATCTGGCATGGAGTATAGATCAGTCTGAGGCATATCCGTGTTAGTCTGTAAAAAAAAAAAAAAGTACTGTGGCCTTAAAGACTAACTAACAAATTTTTTTAAGCATGAGCTTTGAGCAGCAGCTCACTTCTTGGATAGATGAATGGAAACACACAGACAGGGACAGAGCCAGAAGAGTAGACCCAGAAGCCACTACTACAGGACAGAAAAAAAAAAAAAATAAGAACACCCACAGCCATCACCTACAGCCCCCAACTAAAACCTCTCCAGCGCATCATCAAAGATTTACAACCTATCCTTAGAGATAGCTCATCTCAATTGATTAGACTCTGCCTGTTGGTATGCATACTTCCACCTTTTCATGTTCTCTGTATGTATAAATATCCCTGTGTATGTTTTCTGTGCATAAGAAGAAAGCTGTGTAGCTCACGAAAGCTCATGCTTAAATAAATGTGTTAGTCTTTAAGGTGCCACAAGTACTCCTGTTTTTTTTCTGAGGCATATGTTTCCCTTCGAAGTAGTATCCATTTGTCCCCACTATCTAGTGAAAGGAGTTGATAAGGGAATGTTAGGATACTGTCTTTGCCTTTTTTCTTGTAACTAAACAGGCTGCTCTTTGGATTAATTTAATTAATTAAATTAATCCTTGTGCTATCGTAGGAGTGATCCTACAATGAATGCCTCATGGGCGGACCCTGGGACTTACACAGGTGCCCATGGATTTGTAAGGGATCCCATGCTGGTGCAGGAGTTTGTTGCAGAGTTGGGGCCATACTGACAGTAAATGCCTGAAGTAATCTTGTCTGTAAACTTGTACTAGAACACCCCCCAAACCCTTTTCTTTGTGAAAGAAACATCTCCTATTGTCAGTTAGCCATCTGCTCAGTTTTTGGGTCTATGTGTTTTGTTTTGTCTCAGGTCTCAGCTCAGGAAGTCAAAAAGGAAAATCCCCTCCAGTTCAAATTCCGTGCCAAGTTCTTCCCTGAAGATGTGTCTGAGGAGCTGATCCAGGACATCACCCAGAAGCTGTTCTTCCTGCAAGTGAAGGAAGGGATCCTCAGCGATGAGATCTACTGCCCACCTGAAACAGCAGTTCTTCTTGGCTCGTATGCTGTGCAAGCCAAATTTGGAGACTACAGTAAAGAATCACACAAGTCTGGGTACCTCAGTTCAGAACGCCTGATCCCTCAACGGTGAGTGCTTTAAAATAAAAGGGTAAAGCTGCCCTGAGTCTTCCAGTGTATTCCAGTTATTTGAACTCCCTCAAAAAATGGTATGATCAGAAGGCATGACACTTCAAAAGTTAAAGCCTCTGCATCTCATTGTTCTCTGTTCCATCCAGGCTGCGTGTGCATGACTGGAGAGCACTACTCAATACTTCCTTTCATCAGAAAATAGATAAGGGAATATTTTCACCTCTTTCAGTTAGTTTGGATCCCCCTCTCCCCCAAAGTCTAATCACTAGCAACTGTTAGCAGGTTTTGAGTGGGGAACAGCAGATTGCCATTATGAACATCCCTACCCCTGGAGAAGTTGTGTTTGCACATTGTTAATTTTTAAAATCAAATTATCCCAAAGAGACACTCTCCCGCTGCAGAAATTAACTTCTCTTTTTAACTCACTCCTCCAACTGTCTCAGTGGTGTGCATTTTTCTTTCCATAAACTGTTCCACTTGGTCAAGGGGTCATGTGTTCTACCTTCATGCCCTTGGTCAATGACGGCCAGGAGTTCTTGCTGGGGAGAGATGGGCAATTATCTATGTTCCACTTCATGAACTAGTCCTTCTCCCAAAGTCATTTTGTTCCTGGGGGGGGCATTTAGGCTTTTCATGAGGTTAATTTCAGCAGCACACACATGCACTTCCTGTAGAGGGATACCAGTTTTGTTCAGAAATGCTACAGCAGTAATCTTAAAACAGCTTTATCTGCAGATCACAAGAGTGGGGGAAAAGTGTGACATAAATATAAATGCATAGCAAAGTTAAATATTGCAACTATATGCAGCAGAACAAGTAACCTAATACTTCTAACTTCCTTCCATGTATTAGAGTAATGGACCAGCACAAACTTTCCAGAGAGCAGTGGGAAGAACGGATTCAGGTCTGGCATGCTGAACATGGTGGAATGCTCAAGTGAGTACCTCTGTTGGGCTGTATTTAGGTCATCTTGACTTGTTCTGTTAATCTCCTTAAGCACGCAGTTTTATTGTGTATTTTTAAAGTGGAATCTCAAAGTAATTGGATCGGGAAATAGCTAACACTTATTTTGCAGTCCAGCATGGAATAATGTGAAAATTCAGTAGAATTGGAAACCAGTTTTATAAAGTGTACTGCAGCCAAGCTCAATGCATTTCCAGTCCAATTAACAAACCTGTAGGTCGGCATTGACTGCTCTGGTGTTCGTAAAGTTAAGATGACGTGAATGCTGGCACACATGGAGAAGACCTCATTGAATGGATACAACCTTCTAAAACATTCATGTCAAACGCTTATTGAAAGTGCCTTTAAAACAAAATACAGTTAGGCTTGTAGAATGGAGAGTCTGGTGTTACATTCTTACATTGTCCACATGTTTGGTTGTTCACTACTCCACACCATGACAGACGAGTGCTACTTACTGAGAAATCATGATTTAGGGTTTAACTAAACAGGAATATTTTATTCTATTCAATAATAAACTAAAACACATTCAGGACTTCTCCTGAGCCCAAGCATCAGAACTGGAGTTAGGAGCAAACTGTCTGTCCCAGAAGCAACTCCTCTTGTTTTCCAACTTGCACAGATGTTTCTTCCACTAGCTTTGGCTTGTAATTTCAAAGAAGTTAGTTATCTTATGTATATATTTATACTACTTTTTTTTTCCCACCTCAACCAGAGAGAATGCAATGCTGGAATATCTAAAGATTGCCCAAGACTTGGAGATGTATGGAATCAACTACTTTGAAATCAAGAATAAGAAAGGAACTGACTTGTGGCTGGGAGTAGATGCACTGGGCCTGAATATTTATGAAAAGGATGATAAGTAAGTGTGTGTGCGCACGTGCCTGATCCCTCCAAAGGGCAACAGACTGTTGCTGGAGCCCAAAGAACTTTGAATTAGTAAAGTGTAGTACTTGCTTGGTGAATGTCACCTAAGTTTGGATAGCCACGGGGTAAAGTTTGTGTTGGGAGGCAGGGCGAGGCTTGTACTTTACGTGAATCCTGATTTGTCTCTTCTTTCCCTCACAATGTGACTGCTTTCCTCTTAGGCTATGCACCAGCATGTAGGAAACTTGAAATTATGTTTATAACAGCTCTCTAAATGTAGTGCATGAAATCATGGTATTAAACTGCCAGCACTGTTAACTTCCATTTCCGTATACAGCTGTAAAATCAGGCCCTAAAGAATTATTTTAGGGAAATATCAACCTTGCCCAAAGTTAGGGGATCAGACACCACAGTAGTGGTTGCAGTGTAAGAATCTATAGACCAGATTCTCATTATGCACTCCCAGGAACTGCCTTTTTCAGGGTTGAGTGTTAAACACAGTTTCCAATAATATAAGAGCTAATTAGAGTAAATTCTTTTAGTGTGTCTGTAGTTGCAACCAATCCTTTCAGTAGTTGTGCGCTCGCTAATAATGGAGTATGAGAGGGGAAAAGAAGGCTGAGAAGCAGGAAGAAGTAGACTGAAGATTAAAGAAGAATAAAGTTTAAAAGGAAATGAGTCCTGTTTGTATGTATCTCGCTTTGCTGGATTCTTAAAAAATGAAGCACAGGCCCAAAGTGCGGTGAAATACGAGGAAGTTTGAAATAAAGGATTCTGCGTCAGTGACTTAAGCTCCATTTCTCTGAATTTCTAATATAAATCCTAATAATAAAAGGATAGCAACAGGATCGTAGGGGATGGAGAGTAAGTCTGGGTCTAAAATGACAGTTGAGATGTAGCATTAATGGGAACTGTTTGGGGCTCCTGTTAGGACTGCAGAGGAAAAGAATGCATTTCTCTTTGCTGTGTTTAATGTGTGCCGTCACCCAGAAAACAAGGAGTGTCACATGAGATATTACATGAGTGAAACTACCTTTCTTTATTTCTTGAATGACTGGTTTCGCTGTGTAACCATGGTCACACAAACAGGTTTTTCGAGCTGCATAACCAGGCAGTATGTAGCCGTGACCTCCTGAAAGAATTATGTAGAAAAACTTACAGAACCAAAAAGAAAAGTTAGGCCAAATGATTTGTTTTGTTCAGCTTTTTTGCTACTACGCAATTGGATCTTTTGAGCACATAATGTCAGGATTAGGAAAAACAGTGATGTACATAAATCAGGACTGGATGCACTGGCAGAGCTTTGGGATTGGGATGGGGGAGGTTGGGGGAAATTTTGCAAATGTTTTGTTTACCGTTGAGTAAGACATTACTACTCATTAAATACAGGAATCTGTGCTCATAGGCGGCAGGTTTGTATAATTTTTGGTGGGGCCCAAAAACACCTTCAGTTGGGCACACCTTGCAGCATTGGGGTTCTGGAGCTGCAAGAAAGCTGCCCAACGGGGGCAGCACTCCCTGAATTTTGAGGTGTTCAAATCTGGATATGTCAGTACCTATATTTAAGGGTGAATACCAGTCCCTCCCCCCCCCAACTTGATTTCTACTACAGTATTTAAAATGTGGGGTGGGGGAGAGAGAAGACTACCATTATACAGTACTACATCTGGAATTTATTCAACAAGGTATCAGTGCCACCTCAAGTGTACTGTAATACTGCATGCTAGTGTTAGCTCATTTAATAGAATATATTGGCGACTGGAGCAGTTATGGCCAAATCAAAACCTAGGCAAGCAAATTACTGTGTGTAACACACGGGTGTGCGTGCACACACAGGTGCGTAGGCACACAGAATAAAGGTTCAGAAATGCTACATTTTAATAGGTGTTCATTTTATTTTTGCACTGATTTAAAGGTTGGTGCTGGGAAGTAGGCTTGGGCCCAGTGTTTCTACAATCCTGTGTTTAAATGGTAGGTAGCTTCCACCATTTGATACAAGGCTTGGATGAATTTGCCTTAAGTTGCAAGCTCTTGTTCTCTGGGCCTCTTCTTTTCCTCCCTTCCCCGTGTATAGTGCTTATAATCTTGAAGAAACTCGAGTTATTAGAAGTAGTAACCTGGAGTTGTTAAAACATTAAATATATCTAATACACTAAAGGGGTTTTTAAATGTTTGTTAGACATTCCTTTTGGTACTTCGATATCTCCATTCAGTCATTGAAACTGTTTGCTGTCTTAATGATGGATTACTGCATGCACAGCCATGTGCACCGCCACCCCTCCTCTCCCCTCCCCTCCCCCCCCCCCGCCCGTGTGCTATAGAACTTGTAAGAATCTGCTGTCCTTTGTGAGCAAGCACTGGAATTTTGCAAGCTTAATTGCTTCACTTCCACTTTGCTTCATTAAATTGTCAAGATGGAATCTGCCTATTCTATATTTTAATTAGAACAGAGAAATTAAACTTGTGCTTGTCACTTCATCTAGCTAAAGAGGATTTTACACTGGCCTTTTCTTTCCCTACTGAGCAGATTTTGGCTCAAAATTTAGACTGCAAAAATAATTTTTTTTCAAATGCTAATGAAAACTGGTTTTTAAAAACAACTGCATGTACCCCAACAGTGTCTGAACACAGATGTGGCAGTATTGGGCAGGTATAAGAGAACCTAAAAATGAAATGGACTAGAAACCAATTAGATTTAGTAATTTCTCTTTTGATTTATCTTATTTTTTCAAGCTCAGAAATTCAAAAAGTAGTTGGCATAGTGAAAAGTTAAGATATGGACTTTTTTGTTTGAATAATCTGAAGTCTTTGTATTACTGGGAGGAATTTTTGTTTGTTTAAAATTGACTTTTAGCCCACCAGTTTGTGCTTTAACTGCAGGTCTGTTTTCCAATGGCAAAGAACTACATAGGACTGTTAGCATATGAGAGAGCCCATGGTTTAAAGTTCTGCTGTATGACTTTTGGGCAAAGTCCCTTGTGCAGGTTTCATGCAAGAACGAAACAGAGCTTTTTGTCTCCAGTCTCTCCAATAATCTGGAGGAGGGGAAGAAATGTAAGAGAGATCTGCTTCCCTTAACTGTCTCTAATGAGCATGCTATGGATTTAGGCCCCAATTCAGAAAATCTTCTTTAAGCATATGATCATGGGACTTAGCCACTTGCTTAAGTGCTGACCTGAATAAGGATATAAGGATACTTCACAGAACATGGGCCTTAAAAGATTAAAAATACGTTCCATTGTACATTTTATTAGTCAGAAAATAGATGTAAACTTCTGAGTCTGTATCATGCCAGACAGTGTTTGTTAATAGTTTTGGAAGGGCCCTATATACTTCA